>NC_044191.1:22881525-23194025 GCF_900880675.1 Sparus aurata | reverse complement strand
GGTTGGATTACTTCCGGTTTTATTTTGTAGTCTCGATCCTCATGTGTCGTCTTCAGCTTCCTCTCTTTGTCTGTTTTTCCCACTCTATAGGACTATACACTTGTTCAGTGCCACTAGTGCATGTTAGGGCAAATAGAGATTCTGTTGAGATAACTGTGACTGAATGTTTCATTGATACACTCAATATTGATGTATTCCCATATTTGTGTGTGGTTTCACACCTTTAACGTTTGTGTGAGAGGGATCAAACATACCACACATACACACACTAAACACACACACAAGCACCTCTGACCCATCTCTTTCAGATTTCAATCAAGCCTCTTGCATCATCTTGACCAGAATTTATGAAATCAATATTTATTTGCTTTGAATTGACTGTGGTGTCAGCCTCAACGTATTGATGGTCAAGATATTGGAGAGGCCCACCTTAAAACCTCAGAATTTATGGCACATATATGAATAATGGAGTAAGTGGTTAAAATGAGAACGATTGCAGGGTCTACTAGATATCTTATTTTAGTTAACATTTATTCTTATAAAGAGTGTATTTCAAAAGTGCTTTACACAAAATCAAATAATGCATCAATAAAATAAGGTCAACGACAACAATGAAATACCACGTTTCTTTAGGCAGGTCAGTTTTAACAGCAAAGGTTTAAATTATGCTCATCATGCCTGAAGGACACGTCCCATGAGGAGTTCAAAGGCCAGCACATACGTTTAGAAACCAGGCTCCGCAATCGATGAAATCTTAATCGAAAATGCAAACGTTGTCAGTGTCGAGGTTAAAGTTGGCATGACCATGTTCCATCATTCTCCGAGTTTGTGCTAGCAAATATGGAACTAACTAATAGCCTGCCACACCTACTGGCAAAGCTGAGTGCTCACTGACTGTGCACCTGTACACATTTGTTTACTTTGTGTGCATCTTTTACATGCATTTTCTAACGAAGCGTGTATTTTGTGGACTTTGTGTGCATCTGCATTGTTGTATAGGCAAAATTATGAATCGATTTTGGATTCATCTTTTTTTTTTTTTTCTTACAGACCAAGACCAAGCTTATCTTTATAAAGAAATAAAGAAGCAAAGCCTCTTTTCTTGAATTTGACTCAAATTTTGGGCCACAAACAGCAAATAAACAACTTTTTAAACAACCCACATAGTGTTTGAGGGTTTATACAAAGAAGCTCTTTGAACATTAAAGTCCAACAGGCCTCCAGCTTGACTGTTTTGAGAATATTATAAATTAAGTACATAAAAGAAGCATGAGGGTCCTCCTAAAAGTAAGATGTTGTCAAGAGACAGCTTCAACTCAAGCACTGAGTAAAAGCTCCTTTTTACAGTCACTGGTTTCTTCGTCTCAATACAAAAGTGCCAGCATTGTCAGGTGGTGCCGAGACTTAACTAATACAAAGGCACAGTTATTTCAGCAAAATAAATAAATCTTAGTTTTCTTCTTTCTGGTAAAGATATCTTTCAATTTCAAGTGCACTTTTTACATGGGCAATGGAAGAAAGGAGACAAAGGGAAAAGTAATGGCAGAGGGTGAGACGGAGGGACATGAAAAGAGAGGCTGAAGTGTGCATGTAATCTGCAAGCCTACGAGAAAAAAATACAGCATTAGCGCGAGGGAAACTGTTTTCGTGTCAAGGGCTGAAGACAGCAGGGCCACTTGGAGGCCAACTGTGTAACTGCATTTACTGGGTTGTTTGATGGTGTACGGTGTACGCGGATGAAACATGACTCACAAGATAATAACTACACTGCAACACACTTTTATGTTGAAGAATTAATTTCTACCTTTAATTCACTGTTCTTTTGTGCCTTCAAATAAGAAGATGTTGGAGCTTGAAGCATGCGAGACATTTGTTTTGTTTAGTTTTGTTTTGTTATATCTGTATGATGTTCTGCTCGCTTACGACTCAACTCTTTCCCCTTTTTTGGTTTGGATGTTCATGCAGTGGCAAACTTGGGATGTTTGCGGTGGTTCACCAGCATGCAGAAAATGGCACTTCATCACAGTTTACATACCATAGAAGCATCCAAGAGGGCATTTTCCGCTTTGTCTTTTTACACTGCCCTATGTTGCGCAGCCTCTTAATGGTGGTTGACATTGGTGCGACCCCCACAATCCACAGAGAAAATCAAAATGGTACATTTTGCAAAACACATACCCCTTTCCTTTGGTACTTTATGTCAGAAATGGGAATTCTCTTTCTAGGATGTCTGCAATTTACTTGAGCATTTCTGTCTTTTTTTTTTCATTTCCCTGTCTGTCTTTCACTTGCCGTGTCGACGCAGTAGACAACAAGCTGTCCACTTCAAGGGACAGGTTGTGATAACAAAAAGTGAAAAAAGAAGTGTGAGGATTGTGACCCCGACAGGAAACTGAGACAGGGCAATGATAAATTGGAATGTCTGAAGAAAAGGGGGAGGGTTGGCAAGTATATACCCCAGACTGCCTACTCACGCTCATACACAACAAATATTATAAGAACAAATGACTTTCAGACGGACTGGATGGTCCAGCTGCAGCGGGCAAACTTGAGGTAATCACTGCTCCTCCTGGTGGATGGAGAAAATAAAAGTTACTTACTTTCTAAGTAAAAGAAACTTTTGTGACATCGGTGTGTGTTTGTGCGATCATACGTGCAGAATTAGAGTGAGAAATAGAGAAGGGTGTGTTTATGAGGATGTGTGTGAGCAAGGGAGAGTGTACAAGAGAGGGGTGTGTGTGTGTGTGTGACAGCGACTCTAATTGCTCTTCACCTCTACTTCAAAAGCTTTTAGCCTGGTCAGCACTCAGCCAATCAGAAGGCCCCGCACAAAAAAGCCAGTCGGTGAGCAGAAGAGGAGTTGAGGCAGGACCGTCTCTCAGCTAACTGGATTACCTTCACACTCTCTCCGTCAGACTGTGCTGAATAGTTTGGCGCACAACTAAAATTAACCAAATTAAGTGACAAAAAAATGGTCACTTTCTCTGATTTCTGTTCCCCTGTCTCTCCTACCGTCGCCTGAAAACTGATTGGTCTCACTTTGGATTTTCTCTTGACATCGTTGTTTTTTGGGGGGGGGGGTTTTGGTATTCCTTTCAGCGCTCACTCTCCTCCTCCCACTTTCACAGCACTCATTTCATTTGCATTGATAAGTATGTTTCTCAATTTGGGGGAATAAAGAATAAGTGTCTTACACTGCCTCCTGCTATCTAGACGCAGCTGTGAATAAGCCAGCTACAAAGCTGGAATAAATGTGTTTGCAATTATAGAGGAGAAAAGGGAGGAAAAGCAGACAGAGAGCTTCAACTGTCAGCGAGATACGTGCACGCCTCATCTCTTTTCTCTCTCGCTCGCACAAATTCTAAGATGCTTCACCCTGTATCACTGTCAGAAAATAAACAAAATTGCAAGAAGGGGTTTACATTAACAATAGTCAGTGATAAAGAATACACACATATCAAAATAATGAGATTTTTTCCAGTGACCTTTCAGTCAATCCTCCATCTGTCACTGGAAAAGAAATCAAAATGTGCATGAACGTTATATTTACTTTATATTTGACCATGTCCAGCCACAGAAAGTGACATGTATGGTCAGCTTTTAGACTTTATAACATGAAGCAGTAGGAAAAGTGTTTATAATAAAATAATTGATGGCAGAATTCCATTTAGCTGCTTCAGTTTCAGGGTCCTGTTGAGTCACATGTCTCCTCACTCCTCACAAACCATCACGGCTTATATAAGCAGATGAATACCTATTACATCTACTATTACTAATATCATCAACTGTGCATTTTTTAGTCATTAAGTCTGACTAGGCTAGTCCACCATTTTTTGGTCCAGATTTTTCCTCTGGTGCTACTAACAATGCTGAGTAAATGTAATGGTCACAGGTTGTCATTTCTGGGAAAGGTTCAGCAAGATAGGTCTTACTTAATATGAGTGGGCTGATGCTAGAAGGGCAGAGATATGGATGGATGAGGATGACGTGAGATGAATTGCTGAGACTGTCATCTGGAGAATTGGAACCAACACTGCTATCAGAGCACAGTTGTTGGCGCAAGAAGGCAATTGGAGAAGGGCTCCAAAAGTTATAATATGTGAATAACGTGATATGTGAAAACCCGATGGAAGACCGTCTTGTGTTGGATGCTGAAGTGCATAAGCACAAAAATAAAAGAGACGAATCCAAGCATTTCTTCTTATCCTTTGGTTGGGAACACAAACATTTTGTCTGTTCGTTATTGTGTATATAACAAATGCGTAGACCTGCGCATGACCCTGTAATTATCACAGGAACTCCTCAGCTGTCGGGCAGTGCTTCACCATGCTGTACTCAAAACACAGCCAGTGGGTGGTGACTGACGAAGTAGCGTTCGGTCAACCTGGTGAACATTACTGCAACTAGAGCTTATTGTGTTACCAAGTAACCCTCACATTAACCCACAAAGGCAAAACGCTTCCACACACTTTACAATTAAAGATTCCGTGTAAAGATGATCATCTTAAACCCATCTGCAGACAACAACCACTTCAGTATCTCATAATCAGTTTTCTAAATTCCTCCCCAGCTGTGGGCTATCACTTGATAACTATGAAGTATACCTTTTTTCCACTTTTCCAATTTATCCTCTGATAAAGCTGCGTCTGTAAAAGCTCACTCCCCCCCCCTCAGTCTAACTGTTTCCACCACAGAATTAGATTTCCCATCTAACACCTCCACCCCTCCATCCAACTCGCTGTTTTTCTCCCTGGGTCTTCACCTTAGCTTCTCTCTCCTCCTCCTACCCCCTGCACTTCTTCTGTCTTATTTTTCTTTCTCTGCATCTGTTTTAGCTTCTCGGTTACTCCTTTTTCGCCACCTCCGACTCTCTGCTGATTAAAAAAGAGAGGAGAAAAAAAGAGAAGAGCATGCAGAAGAAAAAAACATTGGTAGATCGGTGGGAAAGTTCAATTAAACCGCGGGCCTCTGGGCTTTTGTGAGTGTGTGTATTTGCATGTGTGCGCACGCCTCTGTGTTTATGGAGACATGAGACTGTGTGTGTGTGTGTGTGTGTGTGTGTGTGTGTGTCTGTCTGTCTGTCTGTCTGTGTGAACATGCATGTATCGAGATGAGTGTGGGTGTGTGTGCACCCTTTGCATCTCGGCTGGTGTGTGTTTCAGTCTCAGCTCTCCAGGATTAGTTTTTCCTCCTTAATCAAGTGAGAGAGGAGCCCACAGGTAATTACAGCTTCTCTTCCAAAAACATCAACTTGGCTGCTGTGTTCCCGTTGGACTCCATCACAGACAAATAAAGGCACAGTTAGCTACAATTCTAAAGGACAAACAAAGTCACGAAGTTGCTTCCAATCATGCTGCAGCGTAACACGAAAATAAGAGTGGTTTAATTGGACCAGATTTCGTATTTCGCACGCAGGAAAGGTTACGATACTTCTCATCAGTTTAAGATATTAAACCTGTCAGTGATTTAGGTGCCTCTCTTGTGAGATTGAAAACACGTTGGAAATGCATTTGTCTGTTTTCATATCGATCTGTTATTTCCTAATTAAGGCCACAGATGTTCCAAAGTAAATGAGAGAAAGAACCGGTTGCCTGATTGAACAGTGGAGTCCTCTGTCACGACTGACACTCTTATTTAAAGGCACTGAAAGTATGTTTTCTGAGTCGACTTTGAACAATTAGTGAAAGGGTCCTTTTTGAATGCATAACACAGGAGTTTTTTGGGTGTGAATATAACTGGGAGATTTCAGTTTGTTTCCTCTGAGCTCTTTCTTCTGGTTAGTTCAGCTGGAAAACACAATGTCATGTCATCTGAATCAGAATAACAGTTGAGTGGTGGTTTGCTAATGCTGGCAGGTCATCAAAGCGCAAACTAATGATTGAATAATATTTAAGACTGTGTTTTTAATTTTTTTTTTTCATATACATCTTAATTTTGGTTTCACAATTCATTTCACCATTAACATTTAGCATTAGCTCCCCCACAGTTTACAACAACTCGAGCACTCTTTCAGATTTTAAAAGTCACATTCTTAAAGCAACATTATGTAGAAATCGGCATTTTGTGCAATTTGGCGCTCCACCACAGTTCCCCCACTGAGAGTGCAACCCCACTGTTGTAAGTACAATTGAAGGTCCATCCATTTACCATCGAAATGATTTTGAAGCCGTTATTTTAAGCGGAAAAAAAAAAGGAAGTTGCATAATGTTGCTTTCTGATTTCCTCTTGAATTGATATTTATCATCACAATTTCTGATAGTCAAAGTTATGGATTCTGGAATTAAATGTGACTGACAGGCTTGTAAAACTTGAGACAAAAACCGGATGAACGAATGGGAATAACTTTGACTGCCAGCATGTCATCAAATATGTTAAAGTAGTGCTTGTAGTGGGGCGGTCCTTGCAGTAGAAGCATTTTTACATTTAACATTTTAATCTTTAACGTACCGTGAATTTTTCTTGCACACTGGTGCTTCTCACAAGCTTCTCCATATCAGATTCTGTGGGAGATTCATAGCGACCCTGAATAAACTGCATCTGTTCAGTCGTCTCTGTCAGTACTTAAAGCGCTTCATTTGTGCACAGAAAGTACCTTGGGATGTCGCACGCCAACATATAGAGTCACACTGTCCGATGATCCTGACGTGGGACACTTATGCCACCCCCTGGCATTTAACACAGACAGATTTATTTATATTGTTTTTATGACAGATACCTTTCTGTTGTGGCTATTTAATTTGCACAATGGCACTAAACATGTATTTGGTTATAAGCAAGGCAGGATCCTGTCGTCATATGAATCCCCGCTACTTCAACAACCATCTTTGTTATGCTCCACAGGAAACAAACATAGAGTACATTCGAAACAATTTTCCACAAACAATTACAGAGACCAAAAACAATAGCATTTAATTTAAATTACAGGAACTAGAATCAACATTTGTTTTAAATCGGTCTACTGCCAAAATCTTTAACTATTCTTTAACACCTTGCCAAAGCGTGATTAAACAGGCTTAAGATGACTGTGTGTTTTTATATTTTGTTACAAACAATGGTTTAATTTTTGCCCATCCAAAAATCCAATGAGTACACTTTCACTGCATACTTTGATAGAGAGGAGCAAGTGCGTGCGTCCTGTGTGTGTGTGTGTGTGTGTGTGTGTGTGCACCTTTTGCCATGTACTTGCAGAACAACAAAAGCGTTCTGATGTAAAACATGTGAGTGTGTATTTAACAGCGGCTCTATCCTCGCATGATCAAGCAGCCTATGCTTTACCCATCTCGTAGTCCTCAATAGACTCTAATAAGCTTATGTGTTGTCGGTAATTAGCAGCTAATATATGATGAAAGACAAGCTGCGAATGCCTCATTTTCCCAATGCACTGGCTTTAACACGTAACATCAACAAAGCGATCAATGGTGCGTGAGTAGGGGAGGGAAGGGGGGGCGGGGATGCATGCGCTGGTGTTTTCCTCAAAGATAGCCCTTTTCAGACAGGGTAATTAATGCAAGCATGCCATTAGTCCTGCATTTAGGCCGTCTGATATGATCCCAAAACTGCCAAAACCAGTAAATTTATGCCCTCTTTCAAAGGAAGGAGAATCACACTACCAATTATGTTGAATCCCACAATTGATTGAAATGGCCCCAACTATTCAATAGAGCATTTCTGATTTAGTAATTTCCTTTAAATCCCTCTTTAATCCGGGGAGTATCGGCTGAGATTCTAGTGTCTTGTTTTTCAGCAGTACTGGACAAAAAAAGCAGAAAACTTTCCCACAGTTACAGGCTGGACACACTGCAGGCCTGCGTACTGCTTGGCGCCTGCGTTGCAGCTTACTTGCGTGTATGTCTGTTTACATGGCAGTTTGACATTGATATTTATCGATAACACACGTCCTGTGTGTCCAACCTATTATGCATTCACACCTGAGGCTGCCTTTAGTGCTGAATATAGTTGTTTCAATTAAATATTTCACCATTTGAAAGCTTCACAAAAAAAAACAAAAAAAAACCCATAGTGGTAATTGGCTTGCTTGCAGGCACCTCAGGTGGAGTTTTTCATGAAAACAAGAATGCAACTTATTCATCCTCGCCAGCGACATTTCTCCAGCCATTTACAACTTTTTGTTGTTCATCAGATGATTTATTCAGTGTCTTCACAACAGATGTAGCTAAATATTCTGTTGGCAAATAGGCTTTAGCACGCCACTGATCTCCAGACACCAGGTGAATATCTTTATCTTTCTCGCTTTTCCCTCCACAGTGAGTTCAGAATGCAACATCAGCTACAAAACAGAGCAGCCAGTGCTGCCGAGAGGATTCACTGTCTTGCTCAAGGATACTTCAAAAAGGACATACGCCTGCTGTCACGGTGGCTTGAACCTCGGGTCTTCTAGTTGAAGGTCAACCCACTTAATCATTGCCTACACTGTAAATCCCTATCAGTGCAGGATTAGGACTGGAGATCAACATGAGATATGTAACTTGACCACCGACAGATGAGAAAGAGCCCAGCAGAGAAACATGTGAAAGGGCAAGGTTAACGTTGCACTCATGATGTTTGAGGTTGGGCAAAGGTTATACTGTGTAACCCTCAGCTAAATCTTGGTGAGAATATGCATTAGTAAAGGAGTGTATTCTTTAGCAACAGTAAAAATGCAAATGTTGTGAGTGTTCAAAATGTCGGTTCACCGTTTTAGTGTTGCACTCCTGTAACTTGTCATCCTCAGCCAAGTGACATCACAGCAGCTCTCTCTGGAGCTATAAAATGATTTTTTTTTTTTTTTCCCACACATGCAGTCATACTCCTTAAAGCCTGTGAACACACTCTGATGTGTAAATTTGACGGCATTCCCACCCATTTGTAACCACACTCAACCCGAGATCCTGCAACAACCTCTGCAAGTACAGAGGATTTGAAATGCCTTAACAAACAATAAAAGAAATAAAGTGAAATACAATGTACACAGGTTTACGTATTTCCAGTTTTTAAGGTCTCATGAAGCACAATCCGTCAAGTCAGGGATCTCTGACTGCCTGCTTCATGGCTCCGCAAACTGAAGGTGGGCTCACAGGTGATCCCTCTCACCTGATCTCATGGGGAAGCAGTTATAAACAAAATGGAGATTAGTGGGGTGCAACAACTTGCTGTAACCCATTCCAGTGAGAAAAATTGCAGAAGCTTAAATGAGTCTGGATAATTTGGGGAGATGCAGTCAACACAGATTCTTCAGCAAGAAGTGGAGGTCAGATTAAAGCTACCTTCAAAAGCAGTATGCTAGCTAACGTTACTCTCAAGCGCTTGAATGGGTTTTTTTGTTTTTTGTTTGTTTGTTTCCTGTCCTTCCTGCATTTGACAACTCCCCTTGTTTGTCCTTGCGTGAGTGTGACTGAAATTTGTCACTACTCAAGGGAAAAACACTGCTGCCGTCTTTGTACTGGCAAATGTGCTAATAGACTTAATGCACATGCAACATATTTCGACAGTTTTCAAAGAAGGTTGTGGCCCCTGTGACCATGAACATCACATGAAGTCTCTATTGACCAATTTCTAAATGGTTTGCAAAATGTGTGTTCTTTCTTAAGGTGTGAGAAGACAGAAATCATTAGAAGGTGAAGCTGAAACGCTTAATTTAATTCAGACCCTGTGCACTTAGCCCACCCAGCCCTGGTCTGGATGTATTTATATAATAAGTTGGTTGGAGGTGTCTCATCTGCACATATTGGATTTCTATATGAGTTTTCTTAGTTTGGTACTTGAATACATAGATAGATTAAAATGTGGATAATCTACCATTTAGCTAAATATTGTCCTCACTTGTGTTTGGCCAATTTCGGCCCTTTCGCTTACCCATCTTTCTCTCACACAGGAGAAAGCAGTAACATCAATATTTCCTAAATAAACTAAATTTAAGAAAGTTTGTCAATCTCATATGGCAGAGCTTGGACACAGTAATCAGCCTCTTAGGGGAAACGATAATTAGTAGGCAGGAGGATAGATGAGGCAGATACTCCTGTGTGTGTTTGTTTCCGTAGGTCTGATCTTCTGGCTTTCCCACCATTGACCGAAGACACACAAGGTCTTTCAAGTTGGTCACAGTTTTTATTGATATCAACTAATGAGGTGAAATGTAGAAAGTACACACAGCAAGGGTTTGGACAAATTGGGATGGCAGTTTTAAAAAATTGTGTCACTGATTTCCTCCCACCAAGAGAACAGTGCCATACAACAATATGAGAAACAGCAATTTAGTCTGTTCAAGATACTGTATTATACATAAAAAAACAAAAAGAAAAGTGAAAAGTGTTAGTACATACAGGCTTGGCACTATCTTAAATAAACAAATCAATCAATCATGTGGAGACAGACTTTTAGAAATATTAGACATATTTCTTTCGGTTTTGGTTGAAAGAGGACTGACAGCTGTGAGTTATTGCTTTCATTCTGCTCTTCAGCTGTTAGAGTGATACTATTCTTTACATGCACAATGGCACAAGAATGATGTTATTGATGAAACTCAGCTAAAACTTAATATGACATCCATCTCCACCTACCTTTGAATTCTCTTCACAACACCGCTATTGCTAGAATCATCTGCCTCCTCAAGCGGTTGCCTGTTAGTTGGACTACCAAGCAATGCTAATGCTAGCTAGCTGACGCAAACGTAGCTAATGTTAGTGAACATTAATATCACTAATTCTGTCTAATGTTAGGACAGAAAATAATGCTGGGTGCATATTATATACTGTAGAACTCAACCATTTTAATGTTGTTTTGACAAACCTTGTTTGAAGCTGGAACCAACCGCCAGGCTTAATTTTGAACCTGACCAAAGTTTTTGAATTATTGAGTCACATTCACAATAATGTTTTGAAGGAAAGACATTATTCGTCAAGATAAAATGTTATCAGTATGACCCTTAATACCCCTATCGGCAATGGCCAAGAAATACTGTATGACTTCTCCTGCAGAAATCCCGATATAAAACCAGGTTTCTTATCTTATATGTTTATTAAATCAGGTTACTCAAAAAAACACTTTTGTGCATGTAAACAAAGTGTCCACAAAGGACATGAGCCAATTCATAATACTTCTTCACAAAGCACATTCAAGTTACAGAACTGTGGAGAGATGTCCCAAGCACATGACATATTGTTCACTTCCACAGCAGCCAAGGATACGCTGTCATTTGAACCTCTACACTAATCAGCGCTTCACATTCAAAAGAAGAGCTTGAGTGTGTGTTTGTGTGTGCCTGCGTTATGCCTGCTCATAACCTTGCTCCTACAGTCAAACCACTGGACCACTTTGATTTATGAGTAGTGTGGTGTAAAATAATGGTATGGTTCTAAAATTAGGGTTAGGACATGCTGCATGCGGTATCTCTTTTTTTCCTTTATTTCATGAAATGGGAGCAGGCCAATGCACTGAAGCATTTTCCTTAAAGACTTTTCTCAGTAAAGACACAATTAAACTGAGGATCTTTCCCCTAGCATCTGACTTTCCCTTATAGTTAATGGTTGAATGAAGTTTATGTTTCAATCGTTATTTTTCAAACTATCCCAAACTATAAAACAAGTCCAGTTGTCTCTGAACTAACAGCCTATTACGGCCAATTCAGTCAGCCAGCTTGCAGTCCAGGCGGGAGAAGGCAGGGGGTCACCAAAGTCTGTGACCTAGATTGAGAGCGGGCCAGGAAAACTGCAAAATTGGAAGCAGGGATGAAATCAAGGTCATTTCTTTTGGCTCTGCAGTCTGTGGATGGCGTTTGTACCATGTCTCCAAGCTCAGCCTATGCATGAACCGCTACAGCAGGGCAGTCTAGCTATAGAGATTCTGAATAGCTCACTGTTAAAAAGTTCAGACGAAGAAAAAAAAAACATCACATGCACTGTCAGTTGAAGGTTAACCACCGAGCTGCTCTGAGGGGGATCAGGCCAACTAGGTGTTCAGGGAGTCTGGAGCCACTGAGCATGCTGCATAAAGCTTTTTTAAAAAGAAGCCTGATGTTGTTGTACCTTTGAGGGGGAGACATGAGGTTATTACATTGAAGACACACCTTGATCCCACCACAGGGAAGGGTTGTCTGCTCTGCAGGGAGGCAGAAAGGGTGCAACATTTGCCCTTAGATTGCTTGGGGTGGAAGGGCTTCCAGGAGACATTTATGAGCATTATTTTCTCCTGTATGTTGTGTAGTGAACATACAGAGTTTAGGTGGAAGGTCATGAATTGTTCACATTGAAAACGTGGGAAAACAAGTAGCGTACAAGTACGTGGAACATTTATCTTTGCTTTTATTTTTCACGTTAGATTTTGAGCCAAAGTGAAAGTCTTTCTCTTGCAAACGTTTCCCTTAAAAAAAAAAATACTGGGCGCACAAGTAGTTGAGTGGTTAGAGCGCATGCCACATACGCAGCCGACCCCGGTTCGATTCCGGCCGGAGGTCCTTTGCTGCATGTCACATCCCCCTCTCTCTCCCATATTTCCTATCTGTCTACTGCTTAATAAAGTGTCTATGCCAGAAAAAATCTTTAAAAAAAAAAATAAATACTAATTTATCGAACCCTAACCTTGATTTCATCTCAAAATGCCTCAGTGTTTTTTTGGGAAACACTCAAACCACAAAATTGAAAATTGGAAAGAAGTAACTAATGAATAAAGACTATGAAGATTTTAAAAGTAGAGATCAAATAAAGATTGAATATGTGAAAACTCAAAAACATGCCATTAAAAACGATATGATACTTCACAAAAATATCCAAGGTTACTGTGTAGGTGTGTTTTATTTAAGTATGTCTGTAACTTTTTAATCAATGCTCTGTTTGGATGTCTTTATGTATTGTGCACGTGTGTCTCTAAACACAGTATATGTGACCTTGAAGAAAGCATAACTGTATTCAATGTTTGTTAGTGCGTAACTCTATTCCAGCCATCTGAATCACGATCCATTACTCAGATTTTCTCCCCGTACAAAAGATTAGAAATGTAGATTTATCCTCCTACATAGTGTGCCAGCTACCTTTCTACATTTGTGAAAAATGTGGCTGAAATTGTCACATTCCTGGTTATCAGGTCAGTGAGTCCATGTAATTTGTGTATATCCTTGTGAAGACCAGCTTGAGGTTTCACCCACACTGTGAGGACATTTTGCGAAGTGAGGACACTTTATCAAGTCCTAACCTTTTCACAGTTTGTTTAAAGGATAAGACTTGCTTTTAGGGAAAAATCTGAATTGACAATCATCATCACAGTTTGGCAACTAATGAATAAAGACTATGAAGATTTTAAAAGTAGAGATCAAATAAAGATTGACTATGTGAAAACTCAAAAACATGCCATTAAAAACCAATACCAATGTCTAATTAAAATTATTCAAAACTGACATTCAGTGAAGTTGTTAACATGTAAACTATAGAAGCAAGAATGCCAAGTATTGACTCAACTTACACACAAGTCTTTGTTTCCATTGTTGCCACTGTGTATCTACAGGTTGAGATGTTGCTGACTTACCATTGATAGCAGAGCACAATAATGCTCTTCGTAACAATCAAGTTGTCACTAATTCTATGATACTAAACAAAGATATCCAAGGTTACTGTGTGGGTGTGTTTTATTTAAGTATGTCTGTAACTTTTTAATCAATGCTCTGTTTGGATGTCTTTATGTATTGTGCACGTGTGTCTCTAAACACAGTATATGTGACCTTGAAGAAAGCATAACTGTATTCAATGTTTGTTAGTGCATAACACTATTCCAGCCTTCTTAATCATGATCCATTACTCAGATTCTCTCCCATACAAAAGATAAGAAATGTAGATTTATCCTCCTACATAGTGTGCCAGCTACCTTTCTACATTTGTGAAAAATGTGGCTGAAATTGTCACATTCCTGGTTATCAGGTCAGTGAGTCCATGTAATTTGTGTATATCCTTGTGAAGACCAGCTTGGGGTTTCACCCACACTGTGAGGACATTTTGCGAAGTAAGGACACTTTATCAAGTCCTAACCTTTACACGGTTTGTTTAAAGGTTTAGACTTGCTTTTGGGGAAAAATCTGAATTTACAATTATCATCACAGTTTGGCATGTAGTTGCAATGTTTAACCTGCATCACCTGAATTTTTTGTTCAGTTGAGGGCAGAAAAAGAAAGATGTAAGCTTGTTTGCAGACAGTTGCTTATTTAGATATAAAGCAGTTAGAGATCAACACTATAATTCATTTGGATCATGTTTTTGGCCATATGACAAAACTATATCCACTGTCTTTTTTCACTGTATTGGTCTCACTTCGGAGGGAAATATACAGTATTTCTCTTTGCCAGAAGTGCTCATCTATGTTATTCAGCTGGAATGCTAACTTTCTGCTGCTTGATGCTGGACAGGTAACACACAGTGCCTTATTAAAAATCTGCCCGCTGCATCTAAAAAAGATGATGATAAAGGTGCTGCTGAACCAAAACATTAAAATTGTGAGCTGTAAAACCAAAACAATGTACTGAAAGATGCTAAAATGCACTGAAGAGCTGGGAGGAATTGCACTGCTGGCTGATATTTATGTGTGGGTTAGTCACCACAAGCAACACTTTGCACGTAGTCATAAAAACTGCAACTCTTTAACATAACACTTAGGGAAAGGGAAAGGTTTCTTATCAGCAGGTCTCTAAATACCGAATTACAATCATGTGTGCTACATATTTTTTTAAATTATATTTATGCCTGTAATTATATAACTGCATTGCAAGTTATTGAAAAATATGTTATGTTGTAGCGATGCAGGCATTAAAAATGCCAAATCAAAGATTCTCCAGGCTTGGTTTGCTGTTGTTGACAGTAAAAATGGAAAGCAGCCATAAGGAGATAAAATATCTAACAGCACTGGTGGATTAGGTTGTTTTAAGAAATAATGCCGCAAAAATAAACCTGGGCCATGTAAAAGTCTTTTAATTTACAGGCACATACGTATGGTGCACAAATTGCAATATTTTCAAAGCTACATTTCATATAGCGGCAAACAGAGCTCAAGTTTTTCTTCATACTACAGATTTCCTTCTCTTGACTGTTTTATGAGAGAAATGAAATATTTAATAAGAAACCCCTCTCACTCCAGAGCTATATCTTCTATATAGAAAGAAGAAAGAAGACAAGTAAAGAAAAACATGATACCTTAATAGAATTTCCACTCTGGGGTGACACCAAAGTTCAGCAGCAGTTCACAAGAAAAAAAAAAAGATGTGGGACTCCTTTCTGCTTGCAAGCTTGACAAAGTCTGAGCCGCAGCGAAAAAATCACTTTCTAATGGTGACATTATTTTCGAAACTTCATCTTCGATTAAGCTGTCTCACTTGGATTGACACGCTCAAATCTGAATTATCACAAGTTGATAGGAATGTATAATAAGCTCCACCTCAGCGGTGTGACCTCGCCAATGACTCCCGCAGACATAAGAATAGTTAAAACCAGTTCTCACTTGCTCTTGTACAAAGACAATATTTCACATTATTTCACTTGCTTTCGAAATAACCCCGTGTTACTCCAACCAAAGCACTGTCTGGCATCTGTGTCTGCTAATAGGGTCATTAATATTCATATCTTCACAGAGATGAGATGAGGAACACACTGGCAAGCTCACATTCACACACATAAGAGAAATACACGCACTCCACAAAGAGAAATCAGTTGGCTGCTCAAATATAATTACTTGACTGCTGGCTGCCATTTAGGACGATGCCTCGATAGATTATTTTTGTCTATCATTCTCTCTGTCTTTCTTTCTCTTCTCTGTATTTCTCTTGACTTCAGTTTTTCCCGTCGCTGACTGTTTTTCTGTCTCCCTCTTTTCTCACCCATCTGTCCTCTCTGAAACATTTGCTTGGCGCATCCAACTATGCTGATTTGATTCAAGTAACAAGTGTTTTGTTGATATAATTTTCCATATCAACTCACCCTTGAAGCTGAACTAAATGATGTGGTAAAGTGCAACTGTGTCTCTGCCACAAAACATTAGCTTTCAAGCTATGAAAGCTTCTCTAAAAAGAGAAAAAAACATGTCGGTTTCATTTTCACTTAAGCTGCTTCAATGTACATAAATTCCATCTGGTGGAACAGCATCAACAGTTTTATACTGGAAACCTCTTGAGTCTCTCAGTGCTGGTGTTTCAAATAAAATATCAAAAAGTCAATCGGCATTTATAGCTGAGACTGAAAGGTCAATCTTGACCTTACAAATGGTAGATGACAAAACAATCTCATCCCAAGGTCTATTAAATTGATGTTTTTAAGCTTCAAAATATATCCTGTTGGAAGAAAAAAAAGCTTTGCACTGAGCTTAAGTTTTTCCACCACCAAATGTGTATGACCCTTTCCTCTTAAAAAAAAAAAAAAAAAAACAGTCTTTGTTGGAAAAATTGAAAATCACTTGCGAAATTAAAACTATCTCTGATCTGACACTAGTTCTGCTAAGCTTTGTTCAGGTTTGGGTACACAATTGACTTAGATTAGAGTTAGGTAAGTGTTGTTAAGGTTAATAAGGGAACAATCATGGTCGTGATTAAAAGAAACCACCTCTGACTGCCAGCATAGGTAAAAGGAAGCAAACAGCACTCGAGGCTCAACATGTCGACCAGTCCAGCCTCCATTACTTCCTCCCTTTGTGATCTTTGTGGCCCAACAACAGCATCATGTTATTTCTTCTTTTCTACATAATTCACAAGTCCACTAGAGGGACTAATCATGTAAATATATGTCAAGTTTGACTATTTGCATAATAACTGTGATTTTTCTTGGGAGCTCTACTTCTTTCATTTCAATAAAAACATGAGACCAATACTTACTTGCCTACACCAGAAATATCACACAAACAACCAAATTAATTAAAACTCAATTTGAAAATTCTTCAAATTAACACACGAATGAAGAATATATTGTAATACATTTAATTCTATTACAAACATCTGCTTATTTTTGACAGTCTTAGCTCACAAAATAACCAAAAGAAGTGTTTTGTCGATGATTATGTCCAATGATCATTAATTTAATCTTCGGAGCCTGTCTTTGTTCTTGCCTGATAAATGAATTTTCAAAGAGATGTTCAAACATGTTTAATTATGTTATTTTAGAGGCGTAATTTCTTGTCATAAATTGAGTAATTAACATCTGATGGTTAGTGCATACTTTTGTTTAGTTATATGAAAGAACAAATGAAGAAGAAGGTAAACATTTTGGGGTAATATCATCCACTGACCTTTACTATATTCAGTAATATTTTATCTTCAAATTTGCACTTTGATAACAGGTGGCCCTTTTGTTTTGGTAGACAGGAAGCTACAAGGCACACCCATTTACTAAATAATGAGGTGAAGTCTGTAATGCTTGCCGTTTATGAACAGGTGTACCCAAAAGTGGATGCCAAACAGGGAGAGACTTGAAAGGGGAATTTATTGATCACAAAACGTTTTGCCGGTAGGAAGAGGTGGTGAGCTCCAGCGCAGGCCAGTGGCTCCCAGATTGGTGCAGTTGGAGGCTCCAGTTACACATCAGGGTGGTTCAGGCAGGGTAAAGGGTGGCAGAGGTGCCTCCATGGGGAAACTGTACCAATCTTATCAAACGCTTGAGATCCCTTGTCAAGCTTGTGTGTTGATGCTCCCTTCCTTTGGTTGGTCCTCTCATGATGGTGAAATGGTGAAGGATGCCTTCCCACAGGACATTGCCGCCTCAGACATTTGCATGTGGAGACATTTTAAAGGAATTTATGAAATCTGCAAAATCTCTCACTCTCTGTGTCTGTGTGTGTGTGCCGGTATGTTTGTCTAAACCCATAAAAATGTAAGAGTATATTTGTGTGTATGTTCATGCATACACATATAGGTGTGTGTGTGTGTGTGTGTGTGTGCAAGCAAAGGGATCACACACTGATTTCCCCTTGTCTAAACATGGCGACTGTTTACCTTCATAGATTGGAAACTCCTGTCAGTCCTGGTAATCATGACAGTGTCTGTGTGTGTCAGGGGGTTGTTGAATGTAAGTAAACAAAGATAAAGCAAGAGTAAAAAGCATGCCTGTTTTTTAAATTTGCTGTCAAAATGACTGTGGAAACAATGGGTTTTTATAAAAAAATTTCATATGAGAGTCCTCTTTAGCTTTGTTCTTGATTATGTGTTAGCCAAAAGCTGGCCAGTGTTTTTCGTTGTGTAACTGGTTGACTTCTTTCTATGCTAAGACCTAAATGGATTCACTAGGTTTGTAATAAAACCCTGACATAATCAACAAAATGGGATTCCTTCTTTAGACTATTCCATGACTGTTACCTATAGCCTAGAGGATTGAATCAAGAACTCACAAAGTGGTTCAAATATTTGACATTTTCTGACAGATAGCTTCCTACAGCAGACTTTCACACAGCCCGATGATTTTTTTTGCAGCTCAATATTAACGCCATTAGTCATTTAGTCATTTTAGATTTGTGCATGATGAATAAACAATAACGCAATCTTTAGATTATTCAGCTGGAAAACAAACTCCCTCAGCCTCAGTGCCAAGTCTGTGTTATATTTGTGTGTTGTGTGTGTAAATCTCCTCGAAATGAGTGACCTCACACATAAAACTTCTGTGAATCGTTCCATTCTATGTATGAATATAACAAACCCCATATAACTTTGTGAGATACCACTTTGTTGATATTTATCTGCAAATGTGTTTCTAGCATTTTAAATGCTTTTGTGAACAACACATCCTTGTACCTAAAAGACCCTTCCAAAAAGACATGACTGTTGGAAGGTGGATCGCCGTCATTTGGTCCAACTTGGGTTAGGTTTAGGCAAGAAAGCTACATTACCACTGTAAATTCAGTCACGAACGTACCTAAATTATGTACATTACTGCATTTACATTATATACATGACATAACTTGACTGCATTAACAAGTTGAACTTGTGATTTTCCGTTTCACAATGGACACAGACAGCGGCCTCCATGGGTGAAAGTGTGCTTGTTTGACCTGAACATCTATTCCAGACGTCCTCCCTATGTGGCTTTGTCACTGTTTATAGTACCTAAACTGATTTCCTCCTTTACTGCTATACAGCCATTAGAGAGCAAGTAATGTTGTTATGAGCTGCTGTCAAAGTCGACCTAGATGGTTGTTTTTCTGCTGAGGATGGACTGGTTGTGAACATCTGTGGACACATTCTTCACCTCCACAGGCTTTTTACTTAATTGGCCAGATAAATACCTCTTTCCAGGAATGTGCCAGGAATAGACAGTGCTCAGCTAACATTTGTTTCATTTCAATTTTTATTTATTTTTTAAGCAAGAGCATTAGTTTGTTTTCAGGGATGAGGACGGGGCAGAGTGAAGTTTTAAAAAAAGGGGGCGAATATCATAAATTACTGTTTTGTGTCTTTACTAGAAAGTGGTCATTCTTTGATGTTCAGTTCTGCCGTTCTGCCGTTCTACCGTTCAGCGACGTCCATATACCCTTATCAGCCCTGACTAATGTCTGCAGGTATTCTTTTAAGGATGCATACAGCCCCAACAACCTTCGACAGTAAGAATGCACGAAGTACATACAGTAGCCTGAGAGGTGAAACCCAGGGCAAGAAAATGCTGCAAAGGATCCACTGCTGCTTGTTAAGCTTATGCTTAACATAAGCCTAGCTGCTTAGAGCACACAGTAATAAATGAAGGGGACTCAGACAAGCATGTCAACATTTTTACCAACTTTGCTTATCTGTAATATGGTGGCTGGACAGTAAGCAAACACTGTCTGGGGATACGTTAGTGAGAAAATGGTTGTGAAACAATAAAAGTGAGGGGGCCAAAAAAATCGACTTTGAAAAATCCCCACCCCCAGTGGAAATTACGCCCACGCCTTTTAGTAGTTAAGTCCTATGTCATATGTTCACCACCCTTGAAGAGCCAATTTGGTCATCTCAATTAACTCCTGAGGGAAATATCTTGACTTTTTACGTGCTAGATGTTCCACTATGTCCACCAGCTTGTTGCTAACTATGTCTGTCTGCCATTCAGCGTACATAGGAGCATAACAGCTTCCCTTTACAACAAGGAACAGGAATGATGTTGGCTGTAAAACCAAAACAAATAAGCTGAAAGACAATAAAGTCTATCTTGAGCGAAGGAGACCATATTTGCCTGATAATTATCTGTTGGCCTTTCAGTCACTGAGTCAGATCCGTTGTCACAATATTGATTCTTCTGGATGTTCGTTTTATAGGGGACCTGTACCTGTGCGCGGAATTTACTCCTGAGCACACTCCTCACTCCTCAAAAACATGTGTTTTTTTTTTTTTTTTCTCTTACAGTGGAAAGGTTGAGCGTTTATTTCACTGGCTTAACTCTGGGGATCCATGATAGCCTGGATGTCAAGACCTCCAAATTGGCTTTTAGGACCAGGGAGAGCGATGAGGAGAAAGCACTGAAGTGTTTCCTGTGGGTGGTGAATGTAAGAAATGTGTGTAGACAGAGATGGGGGGGAAAGAGTTTTAAAAGGTTCCTTAAAGAGAGGGAATAAGATACAAGGAAAGAAAAAGGGAGAGAGAAATAGAGTTGAAGTATTTCCTCAGGGGTGAGAGCTGTCTTTTAGATGACTGTTTGAAGATTGTGAATCCATTCTCTATGGATATTTATCATTTCCCCGTGGATGTGCATTCCCAACCAGCTGCCATTTATCAAGGTAGACAGACAGGGAGAGCGAAGGCGTGGCTGCAGGGCAGATAGAGTGAAACGAGGGGAAGAGAAAATCACTATTTGGATGGAGACACTCTGAGGACAGTTTTTAAGTAATTGTTAACACAGAACATCTGCAATATTAATGGATACATTTGCATGAGATAAGAGCTTTCTGTAATTGCTGTCACAAATTACGGAGATGGAAGCTTGGACTGCACCAATTCCATCACACCAGAGATGTGAGAAATGGCGTACGTTGCATGAATTCAATGAATAAGAATGACGTGATTGAACAATAATAATACAGCATTACTCCAAATAGTAGTCTGGACAACTCAAGGTGGTTGCATAATTTCAGAGTTGGTCGGAAAAGGGTTATACAAGAATTAGCAACCCAATAGCCAGAAGTCAACCACACACATTAAAATGAGGTGTGTGTGTGTGTGTGTGTGTGTGTGTGTGTGTGGGTGTGTGTGTGTGAGTGAGTGTGTGTGCCTGCGTGCAAGTGGGTGAGAGGCAGATAGTAAGGTATTATAAATATAAATATATATGTTGCAACTTGACATGGAGGTTACTGTGCTTATACCCTGCTTTGGTTTAGGCACAAAAACACTTGGTTAGGGTCAGGAAAACAGTTAGGTTTTAAATATATGTTTTGGTCACCATGTTCATCGATAGAGATGGTCTGACTCCTTGTGTAAATTATTCAGTTTTGGTCACCACAAAAACTGCTGGAAATGTCAGCAGGTCAACACGTGCTTCTGATTCACGCTCCAGTCTGAGACTGAAGACAGACTTGCCTCGGCTGGGTAGTCTCTGCAATACCAGATTTGACCAGACACACTTAGAAATGGGCCTCAGAGAAATGGTTAGGGTCTCCCAACAGTATAAAACCAGGGATTCTGAGAGCAGTGTGTTAGTCTGATCGTCTTGAGTTTGTTGGTGTTGCTGTCTGAAATTGTTATATTTAATCCTTAAGGGAGCAAGAATGTATGTACCAAGTTGTGTGCCAAGCCATCTAATAGATGTTGTGATATTCAAGTCTGGACCAAACCGATGGACCAGCCAACAGGGCTATACAGTGCATGATCAATATCTTACTACATCAGTTATATTTGCATTTAATTACAGGGATTTAAGATGGCAGAAGACATCTACCTTTGTTTTTACAGGCACAAGTCAATCTATTTAACCCCAGACATGACCTGTATTTACACATCAAATACAGCTAATTATGGTGTATTGAACATAAAGACAGCATAAAATCCCTAGTATTTAAAAATATAACAGCAATTTTCACTATTATACTTGTCTGAACAACACAGTATTGGAAATGAAGAAAGACACTGAACAGAAAACACAGATGGAGTTAACCTGCAGTCTATATGGAATTGGGGGGGGGGGGCGTGAAAAGAAAAACGGTTACATGAGGACACAGGAGATGATAATCAGACCTTTTTATATCAGGGTTTCCATAAGATAAGACTCTCGTTTGGGATTGATGGTCAGCAAATATTATCTGGCAGTGGGAAGGGTTTTTAAAGATTAAATCTTACTCAACTTAATTGAATAGCCTGCACAATCATATCAAACATGCTTTAAATGTATTATCTCCCACCTGCAGCTTCCTGCACAGGTCCTGTAATGTGTGGAGCTGGCACACCGAGGTATCTCAGGAGTCAGCATCCTGTGAGAATGAGAATGAGATAGAGACAAAAGAAACTGGTTCTAATATCGGAAACATTTAAGGAGTGAGGAGGATATTGTCAGCGTGTTTACAGCTGATAAACAAACAAATCTGTCAGGTCAGTTTTTTTTTTGTGCAATACATTTTCAAAATCTGAATCTCTAGGAACTCCTGTAGTTTCTCAGCAGCCTTTGGTGGAAGAAGGAGACAACAAAATGCTACCTAATAGAAAAAGGCACAAGAGATGTTAAGTACATAACAGAAGAGGCTAATGATACCTGAAAATTCTCTAGATTTGTCTTTTTTGGTTTTTAAAGCTAATTTAAACCTTTGCATGGCCAACCTTTCAGCAGGAGACATTTACTCTGTGAGTTATTGACACTGACATTGCCCAGTTACTTCTAGCATTAATAGATTTACATCTCAAGACACTCTTAAAGTTATGAGTCATCCATAGACATTAACTTCCATCAAAGAAATTGATGTGAATGGTTATCATTTAACCAGGCATAAAGTTGTCAGTAATTAAGTCCTATAGGTGAGATTATTGTGGTTTGCCAGAGTTTAACGGAGATTAAAATCTAAGGACCAGTTGAGAAACAACTGATCAACAACACTTGTTGCTGCAACCTCTGATGTTACATTGTCAAGCAATGCTTTCGCTAACACGTCTCTGACAAGAGTCTTGATGTCTCAAGACAGCAAAAAGAAGAAAGCAGGGTCGTCCAGCAAAAAGTTAAACTTTTACTGAAATGCCATGCAGCTTTATCCAGCAGATTCTGGTGTATTGAACTTACGACCACACCCAGTTGTGTGGCATGGTGCCACGGTGCTCATGCTCTGCTTACAGTACAGTGGCATGCTTATTTATGTTGACTTTGGCATTTATTGCCCCTATTTATGGGGACAAGTTATCCAACCGACGACTGATTATAATCGTCTCAGTCAATGTATCTCCTCCTCCCCATGTTTTCTTTCTGTCCTTATCCATTTCCATCGTTTTGTCTCTGTCTCTCGGTCTCTCTCTCTCCATCTGTTACGCTCTCCCTGTCTCTTCTTCCCTCCTCCCCCTCCATCTGTCTCAGAGGAGGTTTCACTAACAGGGTACTTGACAGGAGAGAAGAGTGCAGGGAGAGTGGCCTTTTTCTAGCAAGTCAGCTAGTCATCCAAGGCTAATTAAATATCGCTTCAGAGTGCTCAAGTCTCTCTCTGTCTCTCTCTCTCTCTCTCTCTCTCTCCCGTCTCTTGCTGTCTCTCTCACTCTGTTCCTTAAAGTGGCTGCTTTTCCTGAACGGAATTAGCACTCATTCGTCCTTCTCTCTCTATCCCCTTGTTTCTAGTCATCGCCTTGGGCTCCTTACTCTCAAATTAACCTTTCACTATAAAAAACACACAGGGGAGTAGTAGCCAGGCAGGTGTGTGTGCATGTGTATATGTGTGTGTGTGAAATTGATAAAAATAGGCAGAGAGGGAGGGAGGATGGGTGTGTGTGTGTGTGTGTGTGTGTGTGTGTGTGTGTGTGTGTGTGTTGGTGCACGCATGTGTGTGTCTGTGGGGTCAGCCTAAGCCCCTGTCCATGTAATTGTGAATTAGAGTATTAAATGAGCGATACTTCCCCAAGCTGATAAAGACACAGGGGGGAGCAGAGGTGGAAAAGGTAGAAAAGAAGGAGGGTTTATGGCAAAAAAGTACAGACGGAGTAAGGACGAAAAATAGGGGCGGCAATAGCTCAGTCCGTAGGGACTTGGCTTGGGGACTTGAAGGTCGCCGGTTCAAGTCCCACCCGGACCAAAAAAGAATGATGTGGACCGGCAGTTGGAGAGTGCTAGTTCACATCCTGGGCATTGCCGAGGTGCCCTTGAGCAAGGCACCGGCCCCTAACACTGCTCATTGGGTGCCGTAGCATGTGTGGCTGCCCCTTCGCTCATCTCCTCTACACTGCATGTGTGTGTTTGTGTGTGCGCACCTGTGTGTAATGTGAGTGGAAAAAAGAATTTCCCAATTTGGGATGGGATAGACAGGATAAGGGGAAGTAACAATCCACGACAAACTACAATGTCATGATGTTAACCATTGGTTTGTGCACTTTTTTGAGCAAGAAGAATTAAATTCCTAAATTTCCTGGTCTTACTTTTTAAAGAGCATTAAATGGTCCATTCTGCTGCAGCTCTGTTTGGTGTCCAGTATTTGCATCTAACTTCCAGGAAATATTGATAGTCTCCGTGATCTGGTCTGATCTGTCTAATTTCTAACCGCCAAAATGGTCCACTGGAGGAAATGACGCGACTCTCTCTACTCAAGGGGTTCTGGAAACACCACAGTAACAGCTCAGTTGGTCAAATACTGATGCTTTGGTCTTCCCAGCTTAACAAGAAATGACCCACAGTCCCGGTTTTGAATGAGACGCAAAAATAAAATTTTCTTACAAATAGGACATTTTGTCATGTTTACTTAAAATGAATCAGCAGCAGGGGTGAAGTTCTGACCCACTAAACTATTGTCCCATGCAGGGTTTACTTTCCACCTCCTACAAATGAGAGACAGTGAGGAATGATGTCTTTTTCTCTGCACTAGTGACTCCTGATGACCAGCACTAGGGGAAATTTGGGAAAAGTTAACTTCATATAAATCATACTGAATAAATGCAGACCTTAGTCTAGGGCCACAGAAAGCAATTAATTGCTGAGGCTGGCAGGGAATTCCTGTTCATCTATCAGATTGTACAACTTCCACGTTCCTTTGTTATCCTTCTTTGCAGCCAGAGTTATTACAGTAGGGTTGAGTGGTGCAAAACCCAGAACTGGTGTTTGTGTCCCAGACAAAAATGATGAGAACATTCAGTGAAAGGAATCAGAAGGTTTATTTAAACAATTGCAGTGTAGTTGTTCCACTTGATTGCCTGTGCATATAGACTGCGTCCAGTTCAGTTGTCACTCATTATACTAGTACATTTGAATTCAACAGGTTCCACCAGTAACCATTATCTATTCTTGTCCTCGCCCACCTGAGAACCCTCGAAAGAACTTAAGGCCACGACCCTCCAGCAGCCACAGACAGTTAATACAATCCTGTACATCGCTGAGAATTTCACCAGTCAAAATGAATTTTCAACACGAGGCGACTCAGTGGTAGCATTGGCAGAGAGAGCCAAGCAAGCTCGCCTCCGGGGCTGTAAATTAAGCTTTCCCACTTAAAAACGTTACATACTACTGACAGGCTGTGTCCAACAGGCTGAACACCACACTGTCAGCCTGTTGGACACAGCAGTCAAGAGTGGGCGGTTAGAAATTAGACCATCCAATTTCCAAGTGTTAGAGATGAGTGGAGGCAAGGGGAGCAGAAGGAAGGTACAAGAGGACAGACGGGGCAAGAGCAATGAGTGGAGTGAATTTTAAAAATGTGGACTTCTTGTCTCTCTGGCCCCTTGGTTTCCTGTTGCTTCTTTTCAAATAAAAATATGTCTTGCATGGAGAAAAAAGTTTTTTGGGCAAAAAAGCACATTCCAGCAATACTTTGACCACTCTGTGCGTTTGAACAACTAGTCACTGTAGCTGTAGTGTAACTGTAGCTAGAAACACCTTTCCCAAGCTAGATATCTTTGCAACGCTCAAGTGAATTATCTGCACATTTGTTTACTCAACACATCCTCATACTTAAACGACTATTAAGGATGATGATTACCAGTGAATTCCAAAACAATGTATGACAAACAAAGGCATGACCTTGTGGGGCACACGTTTCAGGGATACTGGACATTTGTTGTAGCTCCCAGTTTGCTTAAAATAATTACTTATGTGACTTCAAATACGAACAAAGCTATGGTACGTACATAACTTTTAGTCACGTAATTTATGTTATGTAGTAAATTCTGCGTTTGTAAACTGGGATAACTTTTCGCTCACTTTCCTTTTACGTCTGGACATGAACAGTAGCCTCTTGGGTGAAAGTCTGACCCAACCATCCCTCTCCAGTAACTTCCTCCTTTGTCGCTCTTTAAGCTTTGCCTGACTTTCTCCTTTGGTAACATGAAAAATTACTACGGTCACTAGAGTGTACAGCCAAACAAGAAACATAAACATGGGTCGTAATAAGATGCTTTGACAGTTTACCTACGTAGATGTTTTTCTTGTGACAACAATCTGGATGAAAGCATCCAAACACTGTATGACAACTGACTCATGATTTTTTTGGTAAAGAAACAGAACGCCAACTTGGATATCATGTCAACACGCTTTCTGAAAAAGACGTTAATTTCAACCTTACCGACTGACTAATTAATCAACTGGTGAGTCTAAAATGTGTGTCCAGCTTAACAGTGCAATAAAGACTTGGTCTAGTCAGCTCCTCTCTCCACCTGTTCATTGTGAATAACCTGTAACCAAACAATAAAGGAATCGTCACCATAAGCAAGTGTGCAAGTGATATCTAATTTAATGAAATTGCAGAATTTCGTCCTGATAAAACATAACTAAATGTTCCGCAAATTGTTGCCAACCCACCCAATCCACAAGAAACAGATCGTGACTTATTGGCAACTGTTCTCCCTTCATGTCACACTCTTTTTATTCTCCATAAATTACCATCCACAATGCAGCCAAAAAAACGTTCTTGCTGTTGTTATTTAAGTCCATTTTTGAGTGTGTGTGTGTACCTGCACTGTAAAAAAAATTCTGTAGAATTTACGGTAAAATACTGGCAGCTGTGGTTGCCAGAACTTTACCGTAGAAAATACGGTCACAATGTAACTGTAAATTTCACATTAGAGAACTGTTATTTGTTTACGGTAATTTGCTGTAAAAATAACAGTTATCATATAAACCTGTTTACGGTAAATTCTTTTAAAAATAACACATATAATGTAAAACTAATTACAGTCCATCAGTGAAAAAACAAGGTAAAACTGTAAGATATATTACGGTATTTTATTGCAAAGTTCAACTACGGTAAAATACTGGCAGCTGTGGTTGCCAGAATTTCACCGTAAAAAATATGGTACAACACACATGGAATTACAGTTTGTTGGCGTAGATTTTACAGTCAGCAAATGCAAATGGTAAATTATAAAGGAAATAACCAATTAAGCCCATTGTAAACCAAAGTACAGACTATAATTGATAAACTTTAAGAACATCTCTTTGCATATACACATTCTCTTTGAAAAACAGAACTTGTCCAGTATACTCACAAGGCAGTGTTGACATCTTCAAAAGACAGTGTGTGTCCATACATATGAAGGATAGTCCATGGTAGAAGAAATAAACGTCATGAAAAAAGGAGCCACTTGCCCTGTGTTGATCAACACTAATGAGTCACTGAGTCCAGACTTGGCTGAAGAGGGCTCTTAACATGGACATGGTGTTCAAGAAACTGGAACTTAAAGCATTCAGCAGTCACCAGTTCTGCTTGAAGACTCATGTGTTGTCCATCTGGTGTCCACTGTAGACTGGCATGATCCTCTCTGCAGCCAGAAAAAAGAAACAAAGCAAAGGTTAGATTGATGCAGTGCCTGAGCATGATGCCTACAGAGATAAATTCAGCCTTCTGCTGTTAAACTGAGCTCCAATGAGCTATACATAGAATGAAACCAGTACTCTGGAATATAGTTTTGCAGGTCATCAGGAGTATTTCATTTATTTTATTGTATTAGTGTGAAAAGTAGAAACAGTCACTTTTTTTAGGACTAAGTGATCATCACTATTTGTTTCACCCTTGTCGAATTGCAGCCTAAATCCTGAATCCTGTCCATAATACTGATTTTTTTTTTTTCTACTGTATGTTTGTATGAAGCTGTTGGCACCGTTCACTTGAGGGAGATCGATTGAGTGTAGTTTGAGTGCTTGCATCTACTCATTTGCTACACTGACATAAACCATAGCTTACCTCTAATTAGCCTTGACAAGACTGGTGTTTGAGTCATTGGGTCCAGACTTGACTGAAGACAGGTGGGACAGAGTCTCATACAGACATGTTACAATGTGAAGGAAACTGGAACTTTGGGCAGGTGTTGTCATCATTCCTGCTTGAAAATTCACCAGCAGTCTTCAATCAGGTGTTTACTGTGGACTGGCATGAATCTCACTGCAACCAGACAAAGAAAGACAACAAAGAAAACATTGTTAATGATAATAATGATAATTATTATTATATAGCACTTACACTGTTGCAAAGTGCTTCCCGCAACAACAACAACAAAAAACAAAACATTAATTAAAGAAGTTGGAACAGAAAAAAAATTAAATGGTGAATGAAGAGTAGGTTTAAAAAATCTCATAAAAAGGCCATCCTATAAATATGATTTCAGGAGGCGCTTAAAACGGTTAACAGATTTAGCAGATCTAATAGATTGAGAGAGACTGAGGGAGAAACTGTGGAGACTACAGCTGAAAACACACAATCCTTTGGATTGACATCGAATCAGTGATTTTGATTTTTTTAAGGATAGTTCCGAGGATTTACCCTTAAGGAACTCCAGATAACAGGGTAGTAGACATATATGGGAGACATAATTATTGATGTGGCCATGTAAGTATTTGACAGGTATGAAGAAACAAAAACATTTAATGGCAGCACCAGTTCAGAAGCCAATCTATTTAAATGTACTCACTGAAGATGAGTGCTGATAACGATGACGACGAATCAGAGTACTGGCCATACCGCATTCCTGCAAAGTTGATTGCCTTACATTATCCAGCTGCACCGTGCTGTGGAGAAGGTGAAATTATTTGTTAAAAAAAATGTATGTCTAAGGTGTTAAAGGGATCATTCTCACTTGTTATGTTATCTTTGAATTCGCCTAGATCAAGTGTCAATAAATGTTTCCTTCGTAATACATCCAAGTCTCCTTGTATCATCTTTCATTAAGAGTAAACCAGTTTCTCCATTATCAAAGTCTTAACCGACTTGCTACAGAAGTTACAGCTAAACATTTTTCTAGCATTAGCAACGTTAGCTGTAACGTTAGCGACTTCTCAGAGCCCTTAAGTGACTCTTTTATTCGGCAAAAAGCAGATAGTGACATGTCCAGCAACCTTTAAGATATAGCTACCTGAACTCCTCTGCTTGAAAGTCAACAAATAAGAGCTAACGTGGCTCTGCGGCTAGCTAACGTTAATCAGACAGTCTCAATGAGCTGTGAATGTGCTTACCTGAAGAAGAGACTCTGCTCCTGTGGGCGCGAAGAAATGGCGGTGACCTGAAATTTCAAGCTTCCGTTAACTCGCGGTCCTCTCTCTCTCTATCTCTCTCTCTCTTCTCTGTCTGTCTGTCTGTCTTGTCTGTCTGTATCTATCTATCTATCTATCTATCTATCTATCTAGCTGTGTGTCTGTGTGTCTGTCTCTCTGTCACAACAACAAACACTGCTCCTGTGGGCGCGAAGCAATGGCGGTGAACTGAAATTCAAAATTTCTAGCTTCCGTTAACTCAGCGGTCATCTCTCTCTCTCTCTCTCTCTCTCTCTCTCTCTCTCTCTCTCTGTCTTTCTCTGTGTCTCTCTCCTCTATTCAATAAAGCTTTATTGACACGAACAACTACAAACACAACAACGTTTTCATTGTCATGTTTTACATATAATAAAAAAAGGACATGTACAAGAATAAAATAAAAATAGAAATCGTGTTTTCACTATACAAAAGAAAGATATAAAATAAAATATACTATTTTTTTATGGAAGCCCATTTCCGCCAATTGACAAAAATTATGAGATACTTTGACTTAGCTATCTCATAATTTTGACTTAGTATCTCATAATTTTTTTTCATCAAGTGGCGGAAATGGACTTCCATATTATTCAAAAAGGATGTGTTAACAATGCTGCAATAAAACTCTATATGATAAACTCTAACGATTGTTGTAGGCCTATGTTTTCCTGTGGGACAATAAAGTTAATCTTATCTTAATTCACTGTGTTTTGACAATAATACAACATTTATAGTTTTCTATTGCATTTAGTGCTTTGTGTCGGCCCGAACAATGCCCCTTAACTGTGATATAATAAGCACATACCACGGCCTGTCATGATGTATTGCTTAAATATACCATACTTTTTAACATTCTACTTTCTATACAAATGATGGTATGATTTAATGGTTGTGTACCGTAAATTTAAACGTAAACATCAGCAAAATCTGTAATTCAGACAGAATGATACCGTCAATTTTAGGGTAATTACACGCTTGTGACATTATGGTATTTTACCGTGAATTTAGCAAACTTTTTATAACATTCACAGTAAATTCCATATTTTCTACTTAGTAAGGCCGTAAAATTTAAGTTATTTACTGTTTCTTGATTTACGGTAATTCTTTGTGTAAATACATTTCTTTAATGTATTTACTACAGTGATATACAATTTTTTATTTTACGGTATTTTACTGTTGCTATTGACAGTTTTTTACCGTAATTTCTACAGACATTTTTTACAGTGTGTGTGCAGTTACAAACCTCTGCTTCCATTTCTTCTGAGAAAGGTGGAGTGATTATTGACAGACATGAAAGAGAAGAATTCAGGGAGAAAAACATGGAGGGAGACACGGAGAACTGGTTTTGAAAGTCAAAATTATTCATCATTTGCGGGCGGAACAAAATAACCAATGCTTTTAGATCTTCTACTTAATCTCGGTCCTCATGTTAGCGCCATACAAAATACATACATTTGTGTATGTCTTACTCTCTGTCTAATTGGCCGTCAATATATACAGAATGTCTGTGTTTCTCGCTAAATGAGAAGCATGCCATTTCTCTTTGTCCCTCCGTGTCTCTCTTTCTCAAGTGAGAATTCTAATGTACAAAAGATATGAGTGTTGTTGAGTGTGTGTGTGTGTGTGTGTGCGTGTGTGTGTGTGTGTGTGTGTGTGTGTGTGTGCGTGTGTGTGTGTGAGAAAGAGAGAGGGAGAAAGAGTCCTGTTGGGCACACAGATGGGAGAGCAGAGGATGATTAGAGTGGTATTACATTGTCACTGGGTTGGCACACACTGCTTTAATTACCAGGCACAGCAAACACACAAAGACCTCCCTAGATACACACATATTGACACAAACAGACACTGAAACACAACTTAATACAAATACTAGAAGATGCAAAGAAATACATCCATGCATAAAGACGTATGTTCACAATATACAGATGATGACACAATTGACACAATAAGAGGTTTATTTGTCTTTAGCTTCAATTTTCTATTTTATGTTGTGACAACAGTTTGCTCATGGCACGTTTGGGTTTAGGCATAGAAACCTCTTGGATTGGGTTAAGAAAAGATCATCAATTAGCTTGAAATACCTGTTTTGGTTGACACAAAAGCTGGAAACCGTCCTGAGGTCTTCTTAAAATTATTGTCACACCGCGGTGAGGGATGTCCTGTCTTGGGTTTTTTGTCCTGTGAATTTTCATGTTTTATTTTGAAAAGTAACTCTTCTCTCGTTTCAGGTCACTTGCCCTTCCTCTTGTGTCACCGGTCTGGCGTCTCCCTTGATCCCTGATTGTTTCCACCTGTGCTCCCTTCCCTCATGTGTATATAGTCTTTGTCTTCCCCTGTCTTCGTTGCCAGATTATTTCGTTCGTCCTGTCGAATACATCCAGCCTTGTTTACAGCTTTGTCTTGTCCCACAGCTAAGTATTGTCAAGTTTTGTTTTCTGAAATTGTATTCCTCTGTAGAAGAGCAATTCTGAGTTTATACATTTTTGGTCAGTCTTTTGTTTGTTTAGTCAGCTAATTTCATAGCGTGTTGCTTTTCCTCCTTTTGGAGCGCTTTTCGTTTGTAGAATTTTCAGCATAGAAAGAGTAGTTAATTTCATAGCCTGTGTGCTTTTCCTCCTTGAGAGAGTTTTATTTTGATAAATGTTCATAGATACTAATTTTGTAAGATCAGAGTAGTTATTCCTTTTCCTCCTGCGGGAGCGCCTTTTGCTTTCCTCGTGTTGTCTTTGGACATTTAGCGTTTCACAGCCATTGATTTGTCACTCTGTCTTCAGAGATACGTTTCTGAAAATAAAGCCTGTCTTTACCGCTGCCAACCTGCATCTGAGTCCTAACTTTCTGCCACAGTCTGACAATTATCAAGCAGTGTTGAGCTGTTGTTGAAACGCAATCTTGAACTGTGGTCACTGGCTTGGCAGCCTGCTCACCTCTTACTTCTTATCAGGTCCAGGTCATTGTGAATGTGATATTACACATATTAAAGACAAGTTAGTACTATTAAATGTACAAATGTGAACATATTAGACGTTTGCAGAAATGTTGTGTGTCAATATTTCTATCCAGGCAACAAGGCCGCTTAATGAGGCCCCTTTTTTATTTTATTTTTATTTTTATTTATTTATTTATTTTTTAAATGGAACTTGTTGCTCAGGTTGAAAATACCAAGCAATCAGCTCCAAAAGTTAGTTTTTTTTTATTTTTACAATTTCATGTGACACTGTCAGTCTGTCCCTCCTGACTCATGTTGAGCAAGACACTAATAACCTCTATGTTCCGTATATGAACATAGTAATATGGAATTTCTCAGATTATGAGTGAATTCACAATGAGTCAGGATCCTCCTTGTGCTTTGGCACACATACAGCAACCCTTTTTATGCATAGAATGACTGAGTAAATCAAAATCACATGAAGTGTTTTGTAAGATTTTCATCATAAAGTTCCAACTCATTGAATCCTAATGCAATCTCAAAAATGTTCTCCACATTTGTTATGCAGCCAGATCCATCAAACATCTTCAAAATGCTGCACTCGCGATGTAAACAGCTTGACTGGAACTAATGTGTGCTGTTTACATTGTGTGTCATTTTTCTGTTCTCTCGCTCAGGACACTTTATATTAGATTATTTAGATCATAAAACTGTATGAAAATTGTATTTGCTCTGTAGACACATACATTGAGATTTGACAAACAACATGATGGAAGGAGTAATTTTGCATTGTAACAGGAAACAAATGAGTGGATTATTATTCCATTTAATGAAATAACACAATTGGAAAAACTGGCAGTGAGGCTGGATATCAAACATCACTATTTTTTATTTTTTTGGTACCAGCTCAAATCTGTGTGTGTGGCACCAAGTATCAAAAACTCCCAAGTTTCCCCGAAAGTTGGCATCAAATGCCTGCTGTCAAATTTGCTCCCATGTCTGCTTTTTTCTTTGGGCACATTTAATCACACTGTATTTTAATGAATCCTATATATATTTTTTTTATATATAATTTTGGGGTTGGTACAGAAAATCTGCTATCTTATTGCAAGTGGTTTCAAACGGTGCTCCTTAGATTGTTGATTTGAATACAACCTTTATTTGCTCAACTTAAAAACAACTGCTCTCCATGCTGGGGTCAAAACCTGCAGCCAACCAGCCACTGAACACATGCACTGACTAAGAAACGGGGGGAAAGGCAGAGGAAGAAGATTTCATTCTTTTCTTTCTCTGTCTAAAATCCATCTCCAGACGTTGGAGATGAATAGAAGAGGAAGGAAGATGTTGAAAAAGGGAAAAAAAAAGCAAGAGGAGGAGGAGAAGTGGGGATGGGGGTCAGGAGCTCAATCTATCCCTTAGATGGAAAGCAAACGGCAATCGGTGCGGCACAAACATGCGTATCATCCCAGGGAATTGCTCGGCGGTTGGTGGCTCATCAGGGTCCTCCTTTCTCTTTTTCTGTGCAAATGGGAGAGAGATGGAGGAAGAGAATGAGCCGGAGAGAGAGACAGACATTCATATTTCATTGGACCAGACATGGCGATGCCAGTTAAACTGATGTCGCAGCTCTCCAGAGGAGGGAGAGAGGGTAGAGGAAGAGCAAAGAGAGAGAAAAAAAAGGAAGAAGGAGAGAGAAGAGAGGGGGCGATGCCAAAAAAAAAAAAAAAAAGAAAAGATGAGTGAAAAAGCAACGGAGAGAGGAGCGTGAGAGGTTAATCTAGAACAAATATCCATAGTGACAGAACAAGAGGGCTGGATGTGGGAGTTGTTACTGGGAGTGGATAAGAGGGGATTTACACAGCGTGTTGAGGATGGGGGGTAGGGGGGGTAAAATTGGAAAACTGAGAGGGACAGACAGAGAGCGAGAAATGGCAAAGTCGAGGGAAAGGTGAGAGACGAGCAGAGGAAGATAGAACAAAGAAGAAGTCAGGAGGGAGAGCTACAGAACGACAGAGGAATGTTGAGGTGATGAAAGAAGTACATGATAACGATTAAGACGACGGGGACCAACGTATAGAAGCACAACTTTAGGGAGGCAGGGAGACAAGGGAAAGGCGCAGCTTTTCATATGAAGCCTGTCACACTCGCACTCTAAGAAGTAAAGCCGAGCGCAGAGTAGATGAAGACAGACTGAGATGGTGGAAGTTTTTCTTGATCCTCTGGTGCCACTCGAAGGTATTAAAGGCTGAGCTGAAAGTCGATAAGAAAGCTGTGGTCAAGGGAGTCGGATTTTTACTGGAGGGGGTGAAGACCACAAACCGCTGTTTCCTCCATCCTGCTGTCGTCGGGAGTGTGGGTTTGCTATTTTATTACCGAGCCTTTGATCCATGAGAAAAATAACAGATACAGATCAAACAGATTACAGATTACACATCACAGGGATTCATCGCCATCACTGACTTACTGAGAGCTTTCTGCAGTGACCTGACTTTTTAAAGCTACATTAATTGATTGATTTTTTTTTTGGATTTTTTTTTTTAACACAACACTGAAACCATATAACATTGTAAAGTTGTTATGGACAGCTTGTTAGCAAACAAGCATTTGATTAAAGTCCTTCATTATATTCACTTTCCTGCTATCTCTGATTTGGTCTCAACCAGCTCCTGGGGGAAATATCTGGCGCTTTGGCTGCTAAATGCTCCACTTCACTTGTTCCCAGAGAACAGCTGTCTGCTACAGCTGGAAACGAGGTTGATGAGAGCAGCTAGATTGGAGCAAAACAGTGAAGCTGCGGCTGTTAAACCAAAATGATGAGCTGAAAGATGGTAAAACGCTCTGTAAAGCTTGAGTGGAACTGCAGAGTCAGGGGGAAGTACTCTCTTTGAGGGAAGATATCAATGCCTTAAAAGTTTTGTAAATGAGACACACAGTTTCCATAAGAGCAACCCGGATAGAGTTCTGCCAGAGAAAGTAAATATGTGCATGACAAGACTTCAGACAGGTGAATTTATATTATATATATATGGCAATGCAGCATAATGAAATTAAGATTGTTACAAAAACTGAAACTAACGAAACGATGTACCAACTAACCCTAACCTGAGCTGAACAGTTGCAGATTTGAAAATTAAATGAAAAAAATTCTCACTCAAACATGTCCTCTTACAGTCCTTACCATGCTCAATGTAATCCAGGAGGCCTATTTTATTAGTAATAAACCTAAAATATAAAGCAATGTTTTCAAAATACAGCACTGAGTTAAGAGAATGATCACTTGCCTGTATGTAAAAATGTATTTTAGACTAAACGGGTTACTACAATGAATGTAGATGTGTTATCCATTTCCTGTGTCATCAGCTTTGTCCCAGTGTCCTGGATTCTCATTTGTATGTAAATGTCCTCAGAATGAATTTAAAGTCATACACAAGTGTTTCGATGTCATGCTGGAGGCTCGTGCCTTGACTCCTCTTCTGCTGTCTTCAGCCTATTTGTCTATAGGATCTTGTTGTACCTCAGGATTCAAGGTGACTTTATTGTCTGCCGTGAAGTAACTGACTTTTCCTTGACAAGGCTTAACAATAATAAATGCAATTCGAAACACAATAAAAATCCCACAAGTGAAGAATAAGGCTGAAGCTGATAAAACTGACAAGATTCTCCTGGCCAGTGGGACATTGTAGAGTTAACCAGATGGCAGTAACTGCAAGGATTAGTGGAGTAAGAAGGGTCCTGCTGGATCAGAGTGGCTTTTCCTGAACCAGCTGGACTTTGATAGGGGTTGGAAATAGATGGTTGTGAGCCAGGTTTCGCTCTGCTCCCACAGCTTGTGAGGGAGCTTTTCAGAAAAGTCCAAACCGGGTTGTTTACTGCCTGATGGTATCAATCCGTTCAAGTGGACCACTGGGGCCATCTGTATACTTTAAAAGTATCATTCATTTACAGCTGCAGAAGATGTTGATGCAAAAAGAGAAGAAGAGAAGAGAATTGGGGGTTAAAAGGCAACCTTGGGGGAGCCATGTGTTTAAAACATCAACCTTAAAACCTTTTACCATCTGTGGCATGCCCTTGTCATGGAGCTCTTTAAGCAGCTGAAGGAGCTTTGAGCCGCTCTGCAAATGAAGAAAATTCCTCAGAACACCATGTCTCTGTAACACATACATGACTGGTTTGCCAGTGGCATCAAGGCGACATTACAAGGTAACATTCAAAAACTGTCCTTCTTCTGGCTCTTTGCCTGATCCCCTTCAGGTAATTCTTTGCCTCAATCAACCCTTACTAGTCATCTGGTCGTTCTACCACTTGGAGAACTCCACCTGCTTCATTGCTGGCTAGCTGGTGTCCTCAGCCCCTTCTCAGGTTCCCAAGCTCAGTATTGTCTGTTCTTGAGCATGCCAAGTCTTCAGCTAACCAGTCACAGAGAAACCATGAGTAGGAGTAAGCACCATCATTGGATTCTTGACTTTTTAATTCACTCAGAGTTCCAAGGTACAAGCTTCACAAGGTACCATGACTGAGATCACAACCTCCCCTCGGTCTATCCTGACTTGCCAGATGGTTTTGTTGCACAGAACCAACTGAGAAGGAGCTGCTAGAAAACTTGGATTGGATTAACCATCTATCACTTACCAAAGCCAGTCTTGAGGAGATTGAAATCATTCTTTCCAAAGTAGAAAGACTTCTATGCCGTTTCTTTGCTCTTCTTGCAATGAAAATTACTCTACTCTCGTTCTTTCGGTCATGACCCATCGCTCATGACCATAGGTGAGGGTAGTCTAGTTTAGTCTAGTCTAATTTATACAAGCAAAAATTATACATACATTGAAGCAAATCACACTTATGTGTAAGTTAGAAGGAGCCAAGTGTCTTTTTGTGTTGTTTCAAGCTTTCAAAATGAACTTCTTCCTCAATAGCTGGAAAGTGCTTCCATCCCAGGTCTTTGTACGTTGATCACTTCTCCCATACCCATGGTCCAATTTTCTACCTCATTTTCTTGATTGGAGGTTTACCTGTCTTGTAACTGTCAATAACTGTCCAAATAAAGATAAAGTGGTATCATGTAGTGACACTGGCAGAGCAGATATTAATGGTCACTGACTCCACTGATGATCAACAATTATTCAGGGGAAAATGCGTCATAGAAAAATCTGAGATTTCTCAGGACAGACTCTGATGCAGTACAGAAACAGAACTCGTCTTTTTAAATGTTACTGCTCTTTCTTCTCTCTTTCTTGCTGCTACTGTGGTGTCGATGTCACAACCACTTTTTGAACTAGACTTACAAACGGCAGTTGCATGCAAAAAAGCATTGCACCTGATCTCTAAGGGTTGTTGAAAATAATTAACTCTGAAGTATTTGCAGGTGCATTTTCTTTATGTTCTTCCACCAACCTTTGTAAAAAAAAAAAAAAAAAAAAAAAGAAAACATCCTCTGAGAAGGGTTTTCTTATAAATTTTGATTTAGTTGTAACAGAACAGAGAGACACCCAGACAGGCAGACAGATGACCAGATGCACATATAGCTAGACAGAGAGACAGATGCGGACAGATAGGGATGATGAGAGAAGAGGGGGACAGATGGAAAGATGTAGATAGATGGAGACAGCAAGTCAGGGAGGATATTGGAGCATTTGGCCTTGAGCCTGAATCAACACAGCAAGCTGACAGCTATATCTGTAGGCTTTATTAACATGGAGGCACAAATCCATGCTTGCACACACATGGCCATGCATTAACACACACACACACACACACACACACACACACACACACATTAGACACTGAGTAAACTTCCAGGAATATGTAAGCGGAGGATTGCAGGCCACATGAAATTAACTTAACTTAATTCTGAGATGTAGTGTGTGGTATGTGTGTGTGGGGGTATTGGCAGTCATCTGTAAATATGAGGGATTAGATGTCCAGGTGCTTCCTTTATATCCCTTAGCAGATGTTTTGAAAGACAACCTCCAACACACACACACACACACACACAAACACACAAACACACACACACATATGCACAAAACCCAATTCAAGATATTCAGAAGAGAATAATGCATAAACAAACAGGTAAATGAGGAAGGAAATAAAAGACAGCAATGTGCATTCATCAGTTTGAATGATAATTGTTTTAGGCACATTAGGTTTGAAGGTGATAATAAAAAAAAGAAAGTATGAAAATACTAACTGTTTGTCTGGACTGCACATTATATGTGCTGTCCTTGGTCCTGATCCTGCTGCTGTTGGAAAAAGGGAGCTGTCCCGGCTTCTTGTTTCTGTCTGCATCAAGACATCTGTCCATAACATGTGCAGCTTTCTCTGTTGATAGATAGAGTGTATTTTATTCCTTACATCTGCTTTAGAGTGATATCTGCTAAGACAAGTTCAGCCAGCCCTGTTAGTGGTTGTGAGTATTGTTAACTCTGAAGGCATTTATACGTACAGTTTCAGCCTCTACCCTCCTCATTTGACTGCTACCTTCTAACACAAATGCTGTATGTTTTTCTTACTGTGAGTTTATTGTTGTAAGTGAGAGCGCTTTGATTGGTAAAAACCTTACACACATGGGCTCTTTAGCTACGCTACTGGCATAGCTCTATAACTTAGTCAGTCAGTCTGTCCACCACTTTGGTTCAGATTGAAAGAAACAAGATGCATTAACATTAATCTTAACCAAACAGTAAATACCACTTGATTGACGGTTTGAGAACTGTCTACATTACATTTACAATGTTGACCACAACATTCAGTGTTTTTTTATTGTTCTGGTCTGTACATGCAACGTCTATTGCATGGCCATCCATCCTGGGAGAGGGATCCATCCTCTGTGGCTCCTCCTGAGGTTTATTCCATCATTTTTTCCCCTGTTAAAAGGTTTTTTTTCTCACTATGGCAAGTTTTTCCTCACTTGCATCGAGGGTCCAAGGACAGAGGATGCCGTTCACTGTACACTTTGTAAAGCCCATTGAGGGAATGTGATTGTGATTTTGGGCTATATAAATAAAATGTATCTGATTTGAGTCTTTTTCCTGATTTTGTCGGCCTTCGGCCTTCGGTCTTCTCCTTTGCACTTGTCGATCTTCAAGTGTGCAAAAGCTGTACTCAATGAAACTCATCAAATTGTTATAAAAAATATATATTTTTGGTTATTTCGGGGGTAATTTGTGTGTCCATATGAGTGTGTGATAGCGACAGACGAGGCAGCTGGCGGACACAGTGGGCATTAGGATGGGTATTCTGTCAGAGTTGGCATGGGGAAGTGACATCACCTGTCACAATGTTTAATTAACACCTTGGAGTGTGTGCATGTGCACGCCATCTCCAAGCCTGTGTGTGCTTATTTCCGCGCGTGTATGGACGAATTTGTACAGCGGATGTAATGTGCCTGTAATTTGCTTCTTGGTCGCATACATTTTAGCACCTGCACATGTGTCATATGTGTGGGTGTCATGTTTGTGTGGACTTTAATTAGCATCAAAGTCTGTGTATGTGTACGTGCACGCCAAGGTGTGTCTCTGTGTGTGGAGGGAGGGTGTGTGTGTGTGTGTGTGTGTGTGTGTGTGTGTGTGTGTGTTTGCACGTACGTCTCAATGACAGCTGAGGTCACTCCTGGGGGTTTTAATCTGGATTCGCATCAGGAAGTGGGGTGGCTTCAGCTGGTCTGATTGGAGCTTCTGCCGACAACCCAGAGGTTCACCAGCTGTACCGATGATACGCTTCCTGTAACTGTTGACTCCGCTCGCTCTTTATCCCTCTCTGACTATCTCTCTCTCCCCAACACACACACACACACATGCTGACACACATACACACGCACACTCTCCAAGGCATGTTCACAGACTGACACTCACACTTTCTCTCTCATTAGCCAGCAGTGACTTGGACCTCATGACAGCCTCTGCTGCTCCGCCATTTCTTTGCTCACTTTCTGCTACTACTAAGTCATTTCCACATCACACACCTTCAGCAGAGGACTGAAACTTAACTCAGTCGGGGTTAATGTCAACAATTATGGCGATGGTTATACATTTGGGAGTGACACAGAGCAAAGCCATCCAATATGGAGTGCATGTACACTAAATATATGTAATGTTTTATCTATACTGTCCTTAGCACTGCTGCCTCAGGGGAGATCAGAGACCCAAACGGTATGGGAGCTTATGGGAACTTCAAAGCAGGGTGTTTATTTAGAGTTTAGTGACACTATTATTAATCTAGGACAGTCATAGAATGTCCAAGTTATTACTATATGTATGTATATATATATATATATATATATATATATATACATATATGTGTATCTTGGTATTTGTTTTAATCAAACCAGTACATATATCTGGCAAATTACCCATTTCCAGCGCTCTGAATGGAAAAATCATCCATATCTTATTTCAAATTGGCACTTGGTTCCGTTATTTCATCTTTCCTTATATTGGTGTTTGTGTATCTCTAAATATCTTTTGCTTTGTTCATTTTTTTTTTTTTTTTTACTTCTTTGTTTGGTTATTCAGAATTACAGCTCATTGTATCCTATACATGGTTTGTTTTGTCACCATACTGGTTAAAAAATTATATAATTGTGCTATTCACCTGGTGGAGAGATTGTTCATGGTCAACTGAGGTTTTTCTGCGAAAGAAAGAAACATCTCCTCTTTCTTTTGCTCTTTTTTTATCTATCTACGTTTTCTCTCCCTCTTCCTCCCTCTGACTTTTTTTTTCTTCTTTCCATCTTCCTGTGGTTTGACTACTTCATCATCTTGGGCCCGGTGACAGCAAGGCATTAATCCTGGCCCCTCTCACACATGCACACGCTCGCTTCACCCAAACACACGATGTGCACATACTGCCCACACACAATATAGCCACACATACACATGTGCAAAAATACAGATATGTACATGAACACACAAGTTGCACACGCCTAGCGTGCCGCTGCTCCTGAATATAAATGAACAGGCGATTGCATGGTTATAAGCACAGAACCTGGATGTAGATGACAGATGTGGAAAGAGATTCAATCCCTCTTCATGTTCATTTTATTGCCACGCAGTCTGGCCGGCGGAGTGAAAGATGTAAAATGAAAAACAGCCCCGACATTTACAACATTACGCAAACTTCAGTGCAGCAATGAAAGGTAACACGATCAATAGATAGTGCAAAGTGCTACAAACGGCCTTGTACATCATTATATGGAACACGTTCAGTGTAAAAGATTCATGCAGCCATTGCTAGGCGAGTGGCAGCTACCATGATCAGAGGCTGAAGCCAGTGCAGACACACCAGCAGACAGTAGATATATAAATATCTGACTCTGATAGAAACACACTGTAAGAAGTTTCTGTCGTAAATAACAGTGTAGGGGTCTGTGACGCGCTGCTAAATGGCCTGATGGGTGCTGCACATTCTCAGTGATAACAAATAGACTGTATTTAATAAAAATAAAAAATCTTTTTCTGCCTACATGTGAGTAGGACCTTAATCCTGAAACAGGGTGGAACTACAGCTAACTTTGCCAGTCCGTGTTACTGTAACAACTAGAGGGTCCTTTATTGTTGAAGAATAAAGTTACTCCAACGAAACAAACAAATAGAGGCAAGACAAAGAGGCATATTTGGTGATTCAAGCTTCTGGCTTTACTAATCAGACACAGGAAGCGACGTCAGGAAGCAACTGCTGTATGTCACAGGCCTGTACTGTTCATAATCAATCAACACACATTTGTGCTCACAAAATCGTGCAAACAACTTCTTTTTTTTGACTCACCCACATCCTAATTTGTACAAAATAATGTCTTTAATCTGCTGCCATAGAAACTCAAGAGCTAATTCACTTGCTCACCTCTACCAGCTGAAAGGAACGTGCATAAATATCATAAACTCAAGCTACTTAAATCAGACAATTGGAGAGCTCTGGATCAGCTGATGTGTCAGCTTAGTTTCCATATCACTATCACCAGCTGAGCGCTCTATTTAAAATGCTGCTGTTTCCTCTCGGTTCCCCCTCGGGGCCTGCATTGATCTCTCCCCGCTTCTGCTTTTTGCTGTCTTTAAATTAGCTTTCACAGGGAGTGATATGAAACAGAGCCTTCATGCCAAAATAAAATCTATATTCACATGTATTCTCATTATAATGTTCCTATTCAATTACTGACTGGCTGTTTCTTTAATCTATTATGCCCTTGTGAGGACCGGGGCTGAGAGGCAGCAGTATTCTTTAACTCTGAAGTAAAAAAATATATTTAGGAGGCGGCCGAGTTAGCGGCGCGATCGTGACCAGAGGGGCAGCCAACACAAATCCTGGACAAACTGAGGAGCGTCTGCAGGGAGAGGGAGTGTGAAAGCTCTCTTTACACCTTGATAATGACTCTGGGAGCTCAGCTGCTAATTAAGTCAATGCTCAAAGGTACAACGTTAGCTGCCCTGGTGAGGCTGCTCAGTGCTCTGTAGTCTGAAAAACTCCATTACCTACGCTCCGGTCCTCTCATTCCTGGTTTCAGACCAAACTGCCACAATCCTGTTTCAACCAAAAATTCAGACCAGGTTAAATCTACAGTGGGCTGGAGGAATTGATGGCTAAATTACAGCTACGATGTACAAAATATTTCCCTCAGTCTCAGTATGAAATCATCTGTTAATCGACAGGTAGCCTTGAGTACAAGAAAAGCATATAGCTACAGTATGTAGTTATGCAGACGTATAGTCCACAGAGTAGACAAAATATAAGAAATAATCAGTAAGTGTGTACATGTGAATGTCGGTGGCATGACACTGCATGCGTGTCTTTAAATGCGGACATATGGATAGGAATAATATAAGAGGTAAAGCAAGGACAAACTGAATCAACCAATATTTATTTATACACATTTATATAACATTTGTTTGGAAAGTAATGAGATGAGAAATTGCTGAAACCAAGTACTGCAAGCTGGAGACATAATGAATAAGTGGCCAAAAGCCTCAACACAGGAAAGTCTAACCAGGTGGGTGTGCAGCCGCTCTTTCAAGGTGTCCACACACATCAGCTCCTGTGGGAGTGATTTGCAAAGTGTGAGAGCCCAAAACTTCAAAAGCATAAAATCAAGTGCCTTTGATTTTAAGTCTGGAGCGAGGTACAACTAACAGGCCCTGGGCTGTAGTAACTCTGTAATGTAAGAGGGAGCTTGACCATGCAAAGCTTTCAAAGTGATAACAAGGATTTTGAATTGAATTCTGAAGTGCGCGATAAAAGAGGGAAAGGGAATTAGAGAGATAAAAGGAGGACCGAGGAGACAAAAAGGCAGAAAGAGACACAATGAAAGGGAAGGAAAGAGAAAGAAGCGTCGGTGTGCAGACAAATTGCTCTCAGAGCTGCTAGCTGGCTCGATAACAGACAGGTCTTAAACTATGACCAAGGTCAACTCCCCTGCTTCCTAGCTCGGCCACACTGACATATTTACACCGCCATCGCCACCCGCTCTATGTCTTTGGTCTTTTTTTCTCGCTTTGCTCTTCCATTCCTACCAGTCGCTCTCTCTCTCACTCGGTCAGCCGCTTACAAAACAACACACAGCAGCTGCATGGGGCAGAACTGCAGGGTAGAATTCTGGTGCACAATCAGACGCTGGACACCGGTACGTCGTGTTGACCTCCTCGTGTAGTTAAAATCCACAGATAAAGCAAAATGCGGTTTCATGTCCTGTCTGCACAACAACCCACCTCTCACAGTCGAGCTCAATGCAGACTTCCATAAGCTTAAGAATAACTCAAAATATGTCGATAAAAAAAAGAACAATAAATACAAACCAATTTCAAATATTGATCTTTGTCTCTAACTACAAGGCATTCAATTGCACTGGATATATATATCTTAAGGCTTAGCCAACATTAACTCCCTGCAGTTTGAAATAAATCACTACGGTGTGTGTTAGTCAATGATTGTAATAAGAAAAATACATTTTTAACTTGTAAAAAGTTGACCACCCAAATCAGCAAAAGACAGAAAACAACATGTGTTTTCCTTCAAGTACTAATTGCACTCATTGAACTAAAGTGCAGAAGTCCAGCAAGTGCACACTAAAAGACCTGAAAACAATAGAATCCATCAACTCATCCTAAATGACTTAAAATAGTTTGTTATTTTAATACCCTCACATATGTTCTACTTTTTATTTGAAGCTGGTATGACTTTAACCATACACACACACTCCAGAGACCCAAGGAGCTCAATGACAGTTGGAACTACTTTGCAGTAATATCTCTTCATTATGTCTTTAATAAAACATGTTAAATGTTGCGCTAATTAAAAAACATCAGCCCTCGTCATGATATATGACGCCCTATTGTTTGTCAAGTTTCTATTAATAGCTCGTTTAGCCGTGGGCTTAATTGATTTCCTAGTGCACTAATTGACTACACGGCTAGAAGGAGGTTTGTTTTGCAGGGCGAATTGAGATGAGGGTTTAGAAACTGACACAAACAGAAAGAGAGAGAGAGAGATGATGAGAGATGACATCTTAGTCGCTCGGCTAATTTATACTGAGAGCCTGACCTCTGCTAACAATGACTAATTGCAAGTTCAGTATGGAACAGAGCTGTGTGGTGCTGTGTAACTGTGTAATCTTCTCATTTGTTTGTCTGTTTCTCCGTCTGGCATCATCAGAAAAGTGTGAGAAACATATATAAGTCAGACATCCTGTGACCTGACCACCAGTTAACAATGATTGATTAGAACTTTAATTATCTTGTCGAAGCATCGCAGTGGAGGAGTTTTATGATTAAAAAAAGGGGTTTTGTCTAGTCTGTATTTAGGAATCGGTCTGATGAACACACAACACAAGATGCCTCGTCTCACAAATGAGGCGCCGGTTGATCACATGGACATCTTCCCATCCCAATCATTGCGTTAAGCATTGCTTTTTAAGTACTGCTCAATTAAATCCACACTGGGAATATAATGCTTAATTCCTAATGCTGCCTGCGGGAATACTGCCTGTTTGTTTGTTTAGTCTCCATCATGCAGATTTCTATTACCATTATGACGAGAGAAATCTATTGCAAATGATATGCAAATATATTAAATGAAACACAGTGGATTCATCTACGCAAGCTGTCGGAGTGAATGCTACAGATCGCACTTACTCATTCATTATTATCGTTCACCAGCATCCACAGTGACATAATTATCACGCCTCGTAATTGTGATTATTAAATAAATGGTTGTAAACCAGCTTGTCATCATGCAAATGGTGCAAGCACTGTCATTAGAATACAGCCTTGATTTGATTAAAGAGGGTTATCAGTATATTGCGAGCGTGAAAATGCGAGACGGACCCATAACATGGTTGGTCATTCCTTCAGAACGACATCCTATCTTCCGTGCCTCTATCAGTGACATTAAGTGCTCTCTGTGACCTTGTTAAATCCACTGAAGTACCTGACAGTCTTCTGATTTGAGTTATTCTACTTTACTTTAGCTGAACAAAGGTCTGTAAGTAAAATGTGTAACCACCAAGGCCTGAGACATTGAGACCAGACTTACGACTTACATCGGTGAACACTGGCATCACCTCCGTGTTACTCGATGGGGACACATGTATAGATAAACAGCTTTACTTCCAGTTCACTCACTTCCAATCATCCCTTGGCTATAAAGTTGCTTCTCTGTCCAAGATCTCACTGACACTCCGTGTGTTTTCTCTATCTGTACCTCTCCCTTCCTTGTGCACTTCGTAATTCTAATTTCACCAGGGCCCACTGACGTTCAAACAGATGGTGGAAATAATCGTTTTATGTTTGTCCAGTCTATTGGTTAGAGCTTGCCGTGATAGTGAGTGTTACCGGTATTCAGGCAAGGTTAGGCATACGTGGATTGCATTTCTCGCTCACTGCTAACACTGTCGTTTTGGCAACATCGATAAACTAAAAGTCTCCTCTCCATGTAGCAGCAGCGCCAGCAGCGCCAGCAGCAGAGTCACACTTCACTCATCACCTGACAACAGTAAGAGGAAGAGTTTACAGCCAAGATGATGGCAGAGAATGTGTTGCCAAAGCAAAGATAAAAGTGTTTATATGGCAAATGGAATGAAACCAATGCTAACAGGGAACCCGAAAACGTTAATGAGGGAAAAGTAGTTGTTCACCTCACTGAGCAGTGGGAGCTGTGCAGCCTGTTGCCTGCAGCTCTTCATCTAAAAGCTGCTCCTTGTTCCATCACTCCCACAGACTGAATGATGCTCCCTGACATATTGAAAGTTAAATAAATCTGCTGTCAACAAATGCTGAATACGACTGTTTATTTGCTCTTTAGACACATTTTTGCTAAACAATAAATGCTAAAGATAGTGATTGTCCTTTCTTGTCAATAGCCTATTCTACCGGTTGCCACTATTGTCACGTGCTTGTTTGTTGGTAGGACAACGCTGCTCCCCACTATATGCTTTTGTAAATCCATTTTTCAATGCTCTAATTTTTACTTTGCAATACACAGTGTTTGGTCTACCTCCACTGGTTTGTTATTATTCTCATGAACTTGTTGACCAAGAATGTTTTCAGTTTTACAGATGTCTTTCAGTAAAAGCCAATTCATGTCTTCAACCTTTATCGTTTTCTTCGATCCAACCTGTGCACCAGCAGGAATTGTGACAGCAATAGACTGTCCAACTTGCGGCCCAGTTTTTTTCATTCTACAGACCACTGTTTCTTCCTTGTTTCCCCTTTCTGTCTGTCTCTCCTCACTAAGTAGATCTCTCCAAGGTCTTCTCGATATACCCTTTGTGCTGTTTTGGACACTTCGCTATAAACCAATTTACTTAAAGCAACTGTCAAACATCTCACCTTGGGAAGAGGCAAGTGTAGCGGAGAAAACTGTGAGGAAGATGTGAAGAAATAGAGAGGGGGCAAAAAAGTGCAAGAAAGAAAAAAGAGTGAACATATCAGGAGATGAAAAGAGAAATAAATGAGCAGGTTGCAGGTTCTATGTGAGCACATATCAGAGAATGTGCAGCCTGTGTGTGTGTGTGTGTGTGTGTGTGTGTGTCGGTGTATGTGTGTGTGTGTGTGTGTGTGTGTGTGTGTGTGTGTGTGTGTGTGTGTTGTGTGTGTGTGTGCGTGCACGCATCATTTAGCGTCGGCGCGTTGTTCGCCTGGTCCGCATTTCCCACAAGGTCATGCATGAGCGAGCAAGCGGCTGGTCCCCGGGGACGATGACAACGGCAGTTCCATTGTTGCCACTGTGATATATTGCCAGGAAACCCCTGAGGGCAGGAACCACTTATTTAGACATCAAATTAAGGCTGAAGACACACACACACACACACAAACACACACACACACACACACACACACAAGCAGACCACATAATAGCTTCACACATACAAGATGTTTCCTCAAGCAAACATTCAACTGAGGCTGATTTATAACACACACACACACACACACACACACACACAGGGTCTCTGCAGGAATCTGAATTAGGAGGCAGACACATTGCAGAGAAAATGCTGAGAATCTGCGGTTTATTCTTGTTTTCCCCTGTGATGAAAAAATGCACGGTTGTACACACTTACACAAGTATACACACGCGCACAAGCCATCATAATATCAGATCAGTGTTTTGAAGTCCTCGTCCTCTGGCCCCCTGCCCTGCAGGTTTTAGATGTTTCCTTGCAACGACACACTTGATCCAAATGAATGGGTGGATAAAGCTTCAGTATGGATGAGCTTGATGAGCTAAACATATAAATCCAGTGTGTTGGAACCACTGACACAAATAGTGGGGTATAGTTGGTTATAGTTGGTTTCTGAAAGGCCATTGAATGTAGCACGTTGGTCTTACTGGCTGTCGCCATCTTGACGGTAACTGACTCCATGTTAGTTTGACCGCCGGTTTAGTTGCCACAAACCAGCCAGAGTATATTGTACTTGTAGTTGCAAGATAACAAGCAACAACTGGATCAGCCATTGATGAGTAACTGAGTCATGAAATCTCAGCTCGCATCCAAAGGCAGCTTCTGTACATGTGACTCATTTGAAATGGCAAAACATAGTTCCCTGGCCACTCAGACTGCAAAGTTTGTCGCTCAACAAAAACATGCACTTCACCTCACAGACAGTGATTCAATTATATCTCAAATTTGTCCATTCAGACTTGATTTCCAATTCCTGTTTACATGAAGCCATACATGTTGTGACACAATAACACACAGTCAAAAGTAAGTTTTAATTAAAAGTTTTAGAGACTTACAAACCAAAAGCTGCCTAACAGCACTATGACCTGTCATTACTAACAATTATTCTATCTAGTTTTTATTCTAACTTATTTCTAATCCGTCTAGGTTGTTCTTATTATATCTAGGTTGTTCTTTTTATTTCATTGTTTTATTATTGTCTCTGTGTGTAATGCTATCTATCTATCTATCTATCTATCTATCTATCTATCTTAGAAACAGAATAAAAGCTAAATGACACTTAACCACAACAAAGTCTACATATAAAACGCCATTTAAAATATACACATACACTACTACACAAAATGTTTTTTACAAGAGGCAACAATGACAATGACAATGACAATGACAACGGGCCACGAAAATAAGATTCATAACACAAACTTTTTTTCAATATATGTGGTACATAGCAAGAGCAAATATTAAGGTGAATTCTCTGCAAATGTTGCCTTTCAGTTTGCTCTTGTTCTCTCTGTTTGATCGTGTTCATCACTAAAACACAATTATCTATAGTTACTCCAATCCCCAGTAGGTGTCTTTCCTGAAGTTGAAAATTAAAATGACGCCCCCAGGCCACTGCAGTGAGTTTTAAATCACAATTCAATAACAGGTCTCGACTGTTTAATAATTAGGAGTGAATTATCTGCAGAAAAGTTTGCCAATTATGGCGATTGTGTGTGTAATAATAGCAAGTTGGAGATACTACACTCTCTGTCTATGTGTAAACCTCTTGCATTTCAGTATAGAGTTCGAACAGCTTTAAAGGCAGAGGTGAATTGTGGGGAGATTCTGAGCACTACGGGCCCAGCATTGTACTCGATACTACAGAGGAGAATGAAGAGGTTATTGTGATGTGACTTGGGAGGAGAGTGGCAAGGAGCAGGGGCGGGACTTCAGGGAGGTAGGGCTTGAGGAAGCCGGGCCTCTACCACGGCTCAGGGGAGCTGGAGAAGGCGGGCTATCCCATGACTTGTGCCCAGAGGAGCCTGAAGTATGGGCAGTCTGTTTAATATCACCTATCATGTAGATTCATACAGGGGTTATATAGGTTTCCTCAGTCAGGATTGAGTCATGGTTGCTAAAAACTTTACAAGACCAACTGACTATTGAATATTGAATAAAATGTTGTGCTGCATGACTGGCTTTATTTTCACTCTCACATTTAACTTTATGAGCGCAAATTTATAAGTGGATCGCCGATATTGTCTCCAAGTGTATTTTGGGTAAAACTCGTCACCAACCGTCCACCAACGTCATCATCAGTCACTTGTCAACAGATTTTAACGGACTAAGTTAACATGAGTGGCACTTCATATAAACATAAAAGTGGAGCGGCAAAGTGAAAAGAAAAGGAAAAAAGAGAGCAAGGAAAAGCCAAGTTACAAAAACTGGACACATATTTTGTTCTTCTTCCTGGAGATGAACCTGATTTTGGCCCGCCAAAACTGCCAGCACAGCCAGGGAGCCAGGTTACAGGTAGAAATTCTAACAATCACTATACACAATGTGTGAGTTAGTTGTAAACTGTTGGTGGTTGTAAATTGTAATAGCCCAGCCGCCTAGCTTATATCCTCTTCTTTCTCTCTCGGCGGTATAGCGGTGATGTCAGGGACTCAGCAGTTGCTAGCTGCTCCAGCGTAGAGCCAGACCTGGTGCCTGACCAGCAGCCACCCTCCTCACCCGCGCTGGACACTGGAAATGAAAGCAGCAGCAGGTCTCCTCCCGCTACAGGTGACACGCAGACCGCGGATGATGAAAACCCGCCTCTGGTATGTTTTCCAACTGATTGGGCCAATTTTGCTGATAACATCCAGGACGCCAACATTAAAAGATATATCCTTAAGATGGGCCCATGCAGACTCAAAGGTCCATTTCCCACTGAAAACGACAATCTGTGTTTTTCGGAAAGTTATTACACCTCTACCACTAAAGTTGGGATGAAATTTCCCCACAGCTGGATGTGAGAGAGCAAAGAAAATGGACATACAGAGCATCGTGGACGAGTTCGTCGTATGCCCTTCAAATAGTGGTGAGTAGGCCTATAGTAGGCTACTTCATATTGAAATTGTGTTTGTGAACATGTGGGCCGCTGTGCCAGTTTTACTAAACTTTATAGCTACTGATATAGGCTCTGAGTTGAAATAGTTAAAGTGGGTATCAAAATGATGTGGTTGCTATCTGTGGTGCTGAACTGCTTTGAATTTGTTTTGTTTTATTATTAGTGTTCATGTAGCCTAATGTTTTTGTTGTTCTCTCGGTTTGTTATACTTCATGTCCGCTTGATGGACTTCCAAATGACATAGTCGCTCTCCGTGGTGCCGAAGCTTGTAAGCTCCGCTGTTGCGGGCATGTGTATGTTGTAAAATTATGTTATCATGAGCTTTATTATTTGGGTTTAAAGGGCCCGGTCATTTGCCCTGCCCCCGGCCCGGCTCTGATTTGTTCCGCTAGTGGGAAAGAGAGAGGATTATTAAAGGCATGTGCGATAAATTGACTGTGAAGGTGAGTGAGTGATATGACGAGGCGTGCATAGTGGGTGATACACCCAACAGTGAGTGCACTGATTGGATAATTTGCTGACGGGACCTCACCGGCGTTGCTCCCGCCGAGAGGAAAAAGGGGAGGGGAAGCTGAGTGGAACAATGTGCAGCCCTGTGAGGCCAGAAGAACAGCATAGTCTTTCGCAAATAATTCTAAGTTGTCTAAGTAAGTCTGTAGCAGCTCGAAGCTCATTTTTGATATCACAATGGGCTAGAACTAACCAATCAGGGCAATGTAGCATGTGACATAGTGCTGTGCTAGGTGTATGACCAACAATATAAATAATTTTGAAAACATCACTGTCATTATTCCCACACACATGAAGGTGACAAATCAATTTTCATACTGTCAACTGTAGCCAATTGTAGAGTTACATGTGAGTCTCAATACTAGAAAGTCTGCTCCACTGAAATGAACAATAAAAATGTTTTTAAAAAGAAGACTCATGAAAGTATTCTATTAACTTTCCCTTGGACCCTACTAAACTGACGTAGTCCAAGATTTTCCATTTTTGATTTAGCTAATTAAATCAAACCCTTGAATGCAGGTAATGATGTCCTGGCTGCGTCTCCAGAAGGACAACACTCGACACGGCAGGCGCTGAACTTTAAAACCCCTTTTGTCATTCCCGATGCTCGCACAGTTAGAGCTCTTCAGTCTGCAGAGCTGCGGTATGATGAGCATTCTGAATAACCGCAGGCCCACAAAAGCACTTCCTCTCCTCGACGATATAAGCAATTTCAGCCTGAGTACCCTAGACCTGTCATTGCTTTAGCCACACTATAAAGAATTACTTCAAAAATGCCGCAGGGAATTTAAATTGCAAATTTAAGATGCAAAAATTCTAATCTTGACTCTTATTAGCAGGGTACATACAGTACGGGGACTTGGGACCAAAACCATACATTAAAGAGTGCTGTGGGGTGCATGTGTGTGTGTGTGTGTGTGTGTGTGTGTGTGTGTGTTTGTGTGTGTGTGTGTGTGTGTGTGTGTTCCTGCGGTGGTGTTCATTACATCTGCAGGTACATTTGATTGAATATGCATATATAAATATGTTTCTGAGAGACTGAGTTTCAGCTTCTGTTTGATTTTCAGCATAGGTGTGCATACATGTGTGCCCTTATATATGACTCAGCATGCAAGAATGTGTGTGTGTGTGTGTGTGTGTGTGTGTGTGTGTGTGTGTGTGTGTGTGTGTGTGTGTGTGTGTGTGTACTGTGATTGCCCGAGTACTGGCCAAGGCTGAACGGGTCTATCAGGGCTTGGCTGATTCAGCACTCCACAGCACAGAAAGAGAATTAAGGACTGGACACATTCACATTCACACGCACATGCACACACAAAATCACACACACATACACACACACACACACACAAACACACACACGCTCACACACCTTCAACTGCCAATTCACCCTTAAGCGTGCCTGCTCATACGGACACTATCTCAGTCTTCACACACACCTAGACACACAAGATTAAAGAAACTGCACACACGCGCACACACACACCCTTCTGGAGTCGACACCTAATGGAAATAGGATTAGATGTTGCACTACTTATTACAGGAAAGTGGTGGGTAGTTCTTAGCTCTCACAGGTCGCGCTGTCCTCATTGACATGTTGTGTGTGTGTGTGAGTGGGTGTGTGTCGGGTGTTCACAGGGGTGTACGTCCCTGAAGTCTGCACGCTGTGTGTATTGCACATTGTGTCCTTGCACGAGTTTGAAAGAATCCGACTGCAATAAGTAAAGTTAGTGCGTGTGTAGATTTGTGTTCTGCATGCCTGATTTCTGTGGTCAGTCACAGCAGCTGTTTTCTCACCCACAAAGCAAATGAATGTCTTACGAGCTGTGCTACTGTGGTCTGTTGTACTTGTGATGCAAGATAGAAAAGGCAGGTTTTTTTTATTTATTTTTATTTATTGGTTTATTTTAACAGGGACAGTGTACATTAATTAAACATTCCTGTAAATGCACCAGAGTTGGCCAGAAGGCTATTTTCCATCTGTTGTCCCTGGACAGATGTACTAAGTCAACCTAAAAGTAAACTACAATACAATGTACAATGATAACAAAATAAACTAGAAAACAGAATTATCACAATGAAGACAAAGGATTAATATACAATAGTTATACATTACACAAATGCTTAGTTAAGACAAAGACTTAAAACACACACACACACACTCTCTCTCACACACACACACACACACAGCAAGGTGGCAAAATGGAAGCAGGTGGCAGCAAGGGAAGTCACACACTAATTGTGAAATAATCACTGAACGTAACTGTTTTAATGGTCACACATCTGATTGTGTACGAACCATTTTTTCAGATTAAATTTAAAAGATGGATATGAGTCCAATTCCCTAATGTTAGCTGGAATGGTGTTCTATTCTTGTGCTCCTTTGTGTGAAAAAGTGGATTGACCAAACTGACTTTTCCTGAGTGGGATGATGCAGTCCCCTCTTGCTGCACCTCTTGTTGAGTGATATGCAGATGTTCGAACAAATTCTTTGAGTGGAGGGGATGTCAGATTGTTGATGACTTTGTACATTAAACACATATTTGCATATTTTATCATGTTATCCCAGCTGAGCATGTTGTATTTTTTTAAGATTGGGCAGTGGTGGGAGCAGCTTGGTTTCTTGTCCAGTGTTTTAGGGCGTTTTCACACCTGCCTTGTTTAATTCGGTTAAATCGAACCCTGGAGCGTTTACCCCCTTGGTGCACTTCGTTTGGGAAGGTGTGAACACATCAATCGCATTCGGGTGCGGACCAAAACAACTGGACCGAGACCTTGTTGAAGAAGTGGTCTCGGTCCGGTTCCAAACAAACTCTGGTACCATTCGTTTGTGGTGAGAACATGATCCAAACTCGATCCGACCCAACTGCAGGAAGCATCAGTGCTTAACCCCGAATTTCCACTGGATACGTGTCCGCTGCATTACGGCCCGATCAGGTGTTTTGCTCCGTCATCCAGTAACCCCCGGTTGCGTTTTGAGTCGGACACGGTGCAGTAGGTAGGCAGCTGGCGTCGCGAGGCCAAGGAGTTCCCGCGATAATCACATGATCACTCGCGACCGCAGTTATAGGTCTGTGTCATAAAAACAACAACACGAAGTGTTCCCGACCGAAGGATCAGAACAAGAGCTTGTGTTTGTCTCTTTTTTGAGATTTGTGTGTTGGTGTAAACACGAAGTGTTTTATTTTGAAAAGTAACCGGATGTCAAATTGTTGTTGTTTCAGTGCTTGACTTCCTGTCTACTCAGTGCTAAATTCAGCTGAATTGCTGCCTCGTTTTCGAAATTTAGACCAATTAGAGAGCAGTTTCCTCGCGCATCACACATTTTGGTCCACTTGTAAATGCTGCTGTGTGAACACAAACCAAACTCGAGGCAATATGCAACATTGTAACAAGTTGGTCCCTCATTCGGACCAGAGCAAACGAACTCTAGGTGTGAAAACGCCCTTAATGACCTGTTTGTACAGAGACTGGAGTGGTTTTGGTTGAGAGATACCTGCATGTGACCATGTTGTAAAACAATACATCATTTGTGACAATATCATGGAGTGCATATACATTTAAGCTGCTTCAGGTGGTAGTTGGCATCTGATGCTTCTAAAATTTGAGAGGCTGAATTTCACTATATCACAGACCCTTTTCACCTGGGACTTGAATGAGAGCCTGGAATCTATTATAATGCCAAGGTATTTATATTATGTTACCACCTGCAACTTCTCCCCTGATATGTACACATCTGGTGGTACTGTATGAGTCTTAGATTTCCTAAAAAACATGCATACTGTTTTGGTCACGTTGAGTTGTAGACAGCACTGCTTCAGCCATGTAGCTACATGACCCAGGGACTGTGTTAGCTTACTAGCAGCTTGTGTGCTACTGTTGCCATGCACATTAATGACTGTGTCATCTGCATACATTTGCAGGTAGGTGTTGGGACACACTGATGGCAGATCATTTATATATAGGCTGAACAGTATTGGGCCCAGGATGGAACCTTGTGGGACTCCAGTTGATAAATCAAGGGTAGTTGATTGATAATTTTGAATTCTGACCTGCTGTTGTCTCATTCATTCTCATTCCATATGATTGTATCCAGTTAAGTGTATCTGAGGAGAAGTTGAAAGCAGATAATTTTGAGACTAGGACTTTATGATTTACTGTATCAAATGCCTTTTTGAGATCAAGAAAGACAGCTGCTACTACACCACTGTCCATCAGAGTCTTAATTTTTTCGGTGAAAAAACAATTTGCTGTTTCAGTCGAATAATTAGCTCTAAAACCAAATTGCATTGGCTGCAGTGAGAAAGGGGATGTGTTCAGGTAATCAGAAATCTGCTGTGCAACCAGTTTTTCTGCACCTTTGGAGACGGTTGGCAATATGCTTATTGGCCTGTAATTATTTACACTGAGGGGGTCACCATTTTTAAAAGTAGGGATAACAGCAGCAGACTTCCAAACACTTGGACATGTTCCCTGTGTGAATGATTGGTTGATTAGTTTGGTAAGTGGGTAGGCCATTGTTGTTCCAAGCTCCTTCAACATGGATGTATCCATTCCATATACATCTGTTGCTCGATGTTTTTATGGATTTAATTATTTGAGTTACCTCTGTTTCTGTAACATTTTGCAGGTTGAAAGCTGGCTCTGTTGTGTTGATCTGGCTAATTTTCAAGGAGACTGGGGGAAATGTTTGTGCAATAGCAGCCACAGAGTCAATAAAATGTTGATTAAAAGCATTTGCCACTTCAACAGGGTTATTTGTGTGCTTTCCATTGATTTTAAGCTCAAACATTTTTCTTTCTTTAGGATGTTGTCCTGTAAGTTTTTTAGGTGATTCCATATTAGTTTAGGTTACCCTTACAATGTTCTAATATGGTCAGAAAGAAATCAGCTTTTGCTTTACATATTTGTTTGACTACTTTGTTCCTTAGCATTGCAAAATGACTTCTGTCATGGGTTGACTTAGTTTTAAGTGCATTTTTTAATTTTTGTCTCTTTCCTTCATTAATTGAACTATATTTGAGTTCATCCAAGGGATTTGATTTTTATTGGGTTTGTACTTGATTTTGGTGCTAAATTTCTTAATAGTTTTTTCAAGGGTTTTTTGTCTTCCTCACTGTCTGTTCCTCTAATTACATTGTCCCATTCAATTTGTTACACAGCCTTCTTAAAACTCTCTTATTTACCTTTTGGAAATCCAATAAATTCATTTTCTGTGAGGTATGGGCTTATAGGCGCTTCTTTGTTAGTTGTCTGGCCACTAAAGTTAGATTGTGGTCAGATAGACCTGTTATCATGTTGAACGATTTAAAAATTCTCTCTGGTCTATTTGTAAAAATTAGATAAATCTGAGTCTTAGTTTAATTGGTTATCCTTGTTGGCCCACTGATCATTTGAGACAGGTCAAATTTATCTGTTATACGTTTGAGATTCTTTCTGGATGAATTATCCTCCCAGTTGATGTTGAAGTCTCCCATGATAATAATCTCTTTGTTAAAATTACATTCTTTCAATAGTGTTTCCAGCTTCTGGTAGAAACTACAGTCAGATGAGGGAGGGCGATAAATAACAATTACAGTAAATGTCATGTGTGAAGATAAGGTGATATTTAACCCAATACATTCTAGGTCGTTACAGTATGACCACTTGATTTCATTACATTGGAAAACATTTTTAACATAAACCATAACTCCACCTCCTTTTGATCTCTCTCTGTCTCTCCTAAACACTTTAAAACCAGATACATTCACAGCAGCAGAAGGAGCGTTTTTGTTCAGCCACGTTTCAGAGAGACATAAAAAATCTAAATTGGAGTCCAATAAAAGGTGTTGTATTTGATCACTTTTAGAGATGAGACTTCGGATGTTCAGGTGACCACCTAGTAGTCCTTTTGGCTTTGCTGTAGGGTCCCAGTGCGTGAGTGGTTGACAGTTCGAAAGATCGCCCATTTCCTGTTTTTTACAATTCGGGGGTTGAGCAATTTGTTTACATGTGTAACTGTGGCAACAGTCCGGTTCTTTGATTTACTGTTACTGTTGTTAGCGGAGGACAGTGAAGTTTGTGAAGTTTTGGATCCAATAGAGAAATCATTCCTCTCACCATGGGACCTCACCAGCCCGCGGTCCAGATGTCCAATGGGAGGACACGCTCTAGGGACACCGTGCGACCCACCAGCCCCGGAAGCCTCAGCCTCCGACCCGGTGCAGACAGCAGGTAGCTCACCGTCCCACTGGGCCACCTCCGTGTGGCGTGTTGCGTCTGATCCCGCATGGTATGGAGCAGGACGTGGATGTAGCTCACCGTCCCGCTGGGCCATCTCCGTGTGGCGTGTTGCGTCTGATCCCACGTGGTATGGAGCAGTACATGGATGTATGTCCACAGGTAGAAGGAATTCAGTTTCTGATGGCGTGCTCATAGCATGGTGTGGACCAGGGCACGGATGTATATCCCCGGATAGAAGCATTCAGATCACAATGATGAGAGAATTGCTTTGTTGGAGAGGAGTTGGTGGCTTTTCTCGTTTCTTAATCCGTTTGTAGAGGGATGGATAAATGAATGAAATGGCCAGAGCATGTTTCCCATATTCAGTGTTTGTAGTGTGGCTGGATTGGATCAGGTCATTGTTAAAAGGCTTTAAAAAGTTCATTAAAAGCACATATGTCAGGAGAGCTGTGACAGCGCCTCCCCCACCTGCAGCCATCTTGACCTCCAACCTCCAGGTTGTGAGCCTGTACTCTGGAACAGCTAACAGAAACAGGTTAACTAAAAAAAGGATGATTGGAGATATGTCGGTAGTTGATTAAGGGTTCAAGGCTTTTTAAAGAAAAAAAAAGAGACTGTGCAGTCTTGAATGATCTCAGATGTATGCTCTGTTGTGTCAAGTGGACCACTTCAGACACTAAATGAGAAATTTTTCTTCAGAAAGAGGCTAGGATTGGGTCAAGGGTGCATGTGGAGGATTTCATTGCTGGTACAATTTGCCTGAGTATTTCAGTATTTCATTGAGGCTTCGACTGTCAAGCAGCTTCACATAGTGTGCAGGCTTCTTCAGCTGTTATGGTATCATGTAGTTGGCAGATACTCAAGCTGATGATGGCTGTCTTCTCTTTGACATAGTCTGCAATCTCGCCACATTTAGAGGTGACAAGATGGTTGCTATGGTCTCTAATATGGTTTAATGAGGCAATCAATGGCCTTAAAAAACATTCTTAGTATGTTAGAATTCATCAAATTACTGAATTGAGAAGATTTTGCCAGAGTTTTGGCGGTCTGTAGAGTGTTACTGTCGACAGTGTCGGCTGGCACTTCAAGGTTACTGCACTGTCCTCAAAAGAAGCAGAAACTCAGTGATCAAAGTGTATTCAGAGCTTCAGTAAGTATTGCAGCAGTTGCCTTTCCTACCTTCTCTTCATTACTAGGAGAATACGTCATTTGCAGAACAGGCTTCTACAAGTGTAGCTGGTGTTTCAAACTCAACCCGTGAGAAACCACCATTTTGGAACCACAGGTCAAAAGAACTGTATCGCATGTTGACAATTTGAGCAAGTTTTAAAAAAGGGTGAGATCATGTTGGAGCAGTTCAGACTGCCGAAACTTTATGTTCACTGGCCCATAAACATGTCTCACCCAAACAGGTGCAACAGAACCAGCAGGAGATTAACACCTGGTCTGCATATCTTTGCATAACACCCAGTTTCCACAGGGCCTGTCACTACTGCGCTACAGTCAAGGCATTTCAAGATAATGCTTGTGTTTCAGCATCCCTGAAGTGGCTCTCTACTTGGCCCCGCAGAGAATATTCATCCAGTTTTGACGGAAGCATATGGCGAGTGCATCAGTCTGCACAGAGTGGATCGAGCCAGACCGGAAGTCAGTCAGCGAAAAAATGCAGCCAGTCAATGTTTTTCAAAATAAAACACCTGGTGCCGACTGGGACTCTACAGCAAGTTGAAAATATTAAAAATAACTGCAACGATTTAACTACGTAGTACACAACCATAGTAGAAGCACAAAAACTGAGGAGAAATTATGAAATAAACAGAATCTGCACAAGTCAGCAACATCAGGCAGGCATAACCCTTCTGAAATGTTCCCAGTGGGATATAAAGTCACGTGGAGGGCGGAACAAAAAACAGCTGCACACACAGCAAGTAACAAAGATGTGCCCAGGGGATTCAAGGGGTAAGCTACACATAGGCGTAGCAAAACATCTTGCTTTAACGCAGTCCGTGTCAGCATCACGACTCGCACACATGACTTCGCACAACTGTCTTTAGGTATCACAGTCTGACCAAGAGACTGACAGTAAATATCACATATGGTGCTCCTGTCTATCCTTCACAGAGGTTCAGCTCGTTTAACCCTAGGGCTAATCAGCAAAATGGTAATTTAGCAAAGTAATAGTTATATATACGTGTGAAATTTTAGCCAGTGTTTGCAAACATAACTTGCCAAACAAAACGGTTATTGTAAAATTCTGATGTTTTCAGACCTTGGCTAGTGTGCTTACTTTTTACGATTTAGTTGCTCCTTACTGGCTAAGACAAGCTATTAAAACAAAACAAAAAAAACGTAAAATGATCAGATCCTGCTCAAAACAGCGATTCTTAATTATTCCACAATATTGCAAAGTAGAAAGAACAGTCATTATGGCAACCAAGACCACAGGTTGTACTGCTACAGTTGCCCACACATACACTAAGATGAAGAATGTAATAACTGTGAAGAATATGACTTTGTGCCATATATGTTACTCATGTACACACACACTCACACACACACACTATGGAAAATGCTACATATCTGCAGGAAGCATAGATTAGCTTTCTGCCTCATTGGGAGGGGCAACTTCAGTGTGTGTGTGTGTGTGTGTGTGTGTGTGTGTGTGTGTGTGTGTGTGTGTGTTTGGGCTTCTAGTTACCTACGCATATGTTTGCATTAGTATTTAAGTATGGCCGTCCTGCAGTGTGTCTTTGTATTGAAGATGTGTGTGTATGTGGTAATGATTACTTAAGAAAGATGTTTGTGTGTCAAAATCTGTTTGTGTGTGTGAGTGTAGGTGCCCCATGGGGATAATGTGACGAAGCCCGTGGTGTGATGTGTGATGTAAACAGGGATCATTAGCATAGCGACAGCCGCTAGCATTCACACTATGTCTGCACCACCTGGGAGCTGATAAACACACACACACTCTCTCTCTCACGAGAAAGATGTGCTTTAATGTACGCACCTGGAAAAAATCATGAACATTGTAGGTAAACAAAATCAGGCTCACACACATACACACATATATTACATTACACATAACATACATCCAATGCCATCTCATCCCATCCCATCCCATCCCACAACACCGCCCTTGTATCTTTATGGAAATTGACTGCAGACAGGGATCGGCTTTTTATGTCTGATTTATGTTGGCGCTGCTTGTGTGTGTGTGTGTGTGTGTGTGTGTGTGTGTGTGTGTGTGTGTGTAAATTGAGCCCAGACAGGGCTTGTGTTTTTATGCCTATTTTATTGGACAGCCTCTATTGCTGTCAGGAGCGGGTAAAGAGGAAAGTGAAGACATGAGGGGAAAAGGAAAGGAAAGGAAAGGAAAGGAAAGGAAAACAGTTGTAAGACGAGGGAAAGAGGAGACAAGAGCAGATGAGTGAAAAAAAAAGGCATGGGTAGTAACAAGAGGAAAAGAGGAGACATGAGTGGAAAGGAAAGGAAAGGAACGGGAAAAGGTGGTAAGAAGAGGAAAAGAGGAGACATGAGAGGATGAAGGAAGGGAAAGAGATGAAGTAAGGAAGATATCTGGAAGAGAGTTTCGGGAGAAGAAAGATGTATAAGGAGGGACGTGAGTGTATAATGTTGGTCAAAGGAAAGAAGGAGGAGCTAAGGGATTAAGAGAGGAGTGAAGAAACCCGTGGGGGAAAAAAACATGTGGAAAAGGAGACAGAAAGGAAAAAGGAAGTAAAAGAGAGAAAGGAGACAGAGAAAAAGAAATACAGGAAAGATGAGGAAAAAGATTAAGGATATAAAAAAAGAGAGAAATCACGCAATGAGGAGAGGAAAAGCAAATTGAAGTGGAGAGAAGGGAAGAATGAAAACACAAGGTCTGCTCGGGTGATCAATCCTCGCCTGCTAACAGGAGCGGCCCATTTTTCAACCCCTCATTTAGCAACCTGTGGAGCTCCACAGTGGAACACAACACACTGCGTTCCTGAGCGAACTCCTCCACCCACCACCAACCACAGCGAGCACTGCGCGCGTGTGTGTGTGTATGTGTGTGCGTGTGTGCGTGTGCGTGCGCATGAAAGAGGGAGAGAGACGACAGGCACGAGAGCGCTTTTGCCTTCGCTGTATTGATATTCTGCTTCCCTAAATACAGACCAATCCATCTCCATTGTCACACTCTTACAGACACAGTTACAATCGTACTGTATGCACGCACACAACTTGAGGAAGAGAGGAAGACGAGAGGGTATACATTTTCTTTTAGAAGAGAAGTTAAAGAAGAGAGGAGAGAGGGGACACAAAGGTGAAGAGGAAGATTAGAGAGAAAAAGAGAAACAAAGGACGAAGACAAGAGGAACGAGGGGGGAGAAAGAAAGGGGAAGTAGGATAAGAGGGGAGTGAAGCAAGGAGCGGATCCGAGCAGAAGGTGAAGAGGATGTGAAGAGGAGAGACGCACTCGCACAGTGATTGATAGGCAATCTGCACATCTGTGTCAGCCACGGCATCCTCACCAGACAGAAAACAGGGGATCTTTCTTCCTCTTTTCTCCCTTATTTCTCTCATTTTTCTTATTTCCACCCTCTCGTCTGCTTTGTTTCTGCGTTTTATCATTATATCCCCTCTCTCTCTCTCTCTCTCTCTCCCTCTCTCTCCAGAGTAAGAGGCATTAATTTGCTTCAGTTGATTGCTTTGGAGCATTTCATAGAGCAAACACACTCATCATAACTCTCTTCTTCCACTTCTCTCCCCTGACTCCTCTTTCCTCCACATCCCCCCCTTTCTTCTCCCTCCAGTCTCTTTTTCTCGTTTTTGCATAATTTCCAATTTCCTCCCTCACCCGAAGAAATTAGCAACAGCCACTGTCTATCTACTCACACTTGTGTCTCTGTGCACTTACTCTCTTTTTTCTTTGACTATGGTTTGAATTATTTAGTGGTACAAAGTAAACATTATCTTCAGAACCAGTGAGGGTCGGGTGTGACAAATGGTCCGGTACGCCTGTTATACAGTCAGGTAAGGTGACTTTCCAGAACTGTCACCTCTTCAGGGGGTTTAGGTATGAGGACATGTTGATTGTAACATGCCACATGTTCTTACAGAACACACTGAAAAGCTTTTGTTTCAATGATGGCAAAGAGAAAAAAGGATGTATGATGTCAGATACAACATCTTAGATAAGGGGGACTCAGTCCTATCCCAGACATGAACTTTAATAATGGATGGAAGTGTTTCTGTCTGAGTGTGGCGACTACAACATGCTAAAAATGCAATGTTATGACCGCTGACAGAGCCACCATGACCAAGCCAAATGTATCTGAAGACCCAGAATGAGGTTCAATGTGCCATTTTAGTAGTTCCTTAGTCCCGATTAATGAAAATTGGGTGGTTAATGAGGTTGAGCTGAAGCGAGCCTAGTTCCTTAAATAAGTCCACCAAGCTGGAAGCCATCAAGCTAACTAAGACCAACAAGCTACCTAAGGATTAGTGAATTTCGTTCCATGTAACTCGTGTGGGTTTGACAGTGGATTCATTTGCCCCAATCAGCCAGAATACCTCACTGTACATTAGCCGCAAGACAGCGAGCAACAACCGGCGTGGGTGTGTGTTTGTGTTCGATCAGAGAAGAGTTACACTCACCAGATACTTGTTTGTCTCTGTTTTCCTGCAGAGTCATTTTTTTCCATCTTGACTTTTACGTTCATGAAGTAAAGTTACATTTCCCCGCCATGCAGCAGTCAAATAGTTGCGCTTTTTGGAGCTAGCCTCCAGTGGCCATTCAAGGTACTGCAGTAGCTGATGACCTGAAGGGTGTCATGACATATCACTCTTGATTGAGTTGGTGTCGTAATGAGGTGCAGATGCTTAGCAGGAGTTTAACCTGAGTTTAATCGTGTGAAACCTCACTTAAGACTTGACCGGTGATTGTAAAGGCTACATGTAGCTTTTGAGAGTTCTATTTTGTATTATATTTCTTACTATTAAATTTTTTATTGTATTGTTTATACCTTTGCTATTATTATTGTCTATTACAATTCCACTGTCCTTTGGCTGATGTGATGAAGATATTTCTCTGTTTACGGGACAAATAAAGGAAATTCTGATTCTGATTCTGATTCATATCTCACTGACCACTAAAAGTTACTTCCCTTTAAACTGCCCATGTCAGTCCAAAATAACTGCCAGGGTTGCTGCCAAGATGGATGCATAGAGGCAAGACTTGCCTAACGGAACTTTTGTACACAGAATCAGCCAATTTGAAGGTAATTCCTCGGGACATCTGGCTGACCTATTGCTGTACAAGAACCAAAGTTCACAAAAATCAAACAAGAGACCCCTTGTTTGCTATGAGTAAACAGACCTGTCTATGCAGCGTAGATAGGAGTAGCTCAATATTCTTACACCATCAGAAAGCATCCAGAGGAAGTCAGGGTGGATGTTTGGGTTTTACTGAAGCATGGTTTCTCTTTCGCTTAACCATGACCACATTCCTCCTCTTACATTAACCCAGTCGGGTTAGACAGCTAAACTTTTTATGAGGTATGTATTTTCTATGGCATGTTGTCCATAATTAGATGCCACACAGCAGAGAGCTGACCGGAAACAGATGGTGACAGAGAGGCGATAGGACAGAGCAATGAGGACCCAACCCACAGACACTGTAATTATATGGTCAGCATCTTGGATCTCTGGGGTGCCGTGACACCCCTTAGTTTCAGAAGACTTAGCCAGACCCAGAAAAAACGCTGACAAGCCACCTCACACGCCCAACATGGCCAGTCATGGATGTGTGTTTGTGTAGCTCTTTCCTCCCTGTAGGTTCCGCCCTTCTCCCCACTCCTTGCCTATCACGAGTGGTGGCTCACACCTGATTCCCCTTCACAATCAAGGCCTGGGCTTTTAAAACCAGAGGAGAGAATCACACGGGTGCTGGTGGGCCAGATGGCAGCAGTGTTCTGGGAGAGTGGTTGCAACCTTGAGTACTTGTTGTATGCCCTTGATCGGGAGGTGCTTATGTTTTGGAGGAAGTGTGGTGAACTTCAGTTTTGACTTTTGCCTCAAGATAATTTAACTTCGACTATCCTTTTTCTGTTTTAGGCAGACCAGCCTCTTCCTTTCTGATGAGATTTGTTTGTCAGGAACAAAGTTTACTTTTTGTTTTAAATTGTAAAAAAAATGTTTTTCTTCTTCTTTTACCCTGTTTTTTTTTTATTTGTTAGTCCCCTCATTTCTGGCCATTTGTGGATGTAACACCACCTATTTTGTCATTTGGGTATAAGGACTTTAAAGTGCCCGACCTCATGTTGAATACAAATGTCATCTTATCACAAAATACTTCCACAAGCAATTGGAAATACCCTGTTAGAGCCTCAGTGCTGACTATAGAATGTGCGGAAATCTGCAGTTGACAGCTGAAGTTGTCACAGGTACACTGGACACGTTTGTTTGTACTTGATGGGCAGGGGCAGGAAAATCCATAGAGCGCCCCATGTACTGCATGCAGTGGGGGCACCAGCGTGCAGAGTTATATATTTATTGTGAAGACACGGCACTTCACCCCATTTTCTCCACATGGAACTACACCCTAGAGGGCAATTCCATCAATTCCCTCGCCCGAGTCCACCAGTGACTGGAGATAAAAGGTTTTTTTCATTGAAACTGCAGTGAAGCACACCTACAGCAACGGATCATTAGCTGGCATTTAAATGTTAGAACCACAGAGTGCAGCACAATGAAGATGAAGCAAAATGACTGCACTCATGAGGCAACAAGTGACAACTTGAAGTCTTGTTGCTGTTTTTACCCTGCAGAGATGGAACAGACGTGTGAATTATCATGCACAAAAATACTTGCAAATGTAAAAGATCAATGAAATCTTTATGGGGATTTGTAAGAATGGATTGTAGTTTTTCATAAAAAAAAAAAAGAAAAAAAAAAGAAATGTCTCTGGAGTATTACGGAAATGTCAAAGCTTTCATAGCTTAGCATGCTGTGCTGTATTATACGGCGGAATATATTCACATCATATGCAATGGTAGAAAGTAGCAAATAACATTTGATTTTGTGAAAATGCCACACTCCCTTAAACATATTTAAAGAATTGAATGTATCTACTCATGTCGTCTTCCCTTTCTCATGAATATCACCCGATGGAGATTTATTCTGACCCTGACAAAGGAAGCATTTTTTTTAAATGTGGTATAAAAGATAGATTTGCGTAATGGCCACTGTTATTCAGCAGCATCCTGTTATTGCAGCGCTCTTTTGATGGACAGGGACAAAAGGAAGCTGGAGGGATGTGGGGACAGGAGAGGAGAGGAAGGAGGGAGGGATAAGGGGTGGCTGCACAGACAGGTTAACAGGAGAGGGGAACGTATGCATGGAGAAAGGATGAGGACGAGCACAGGGAAGTCAAAGAGGAAATGGTGAGTGAAAGAGATTAGACTGAACGAGTGAAGGATCAGAGACGAGTGAGGAAACAATGGGGAGAAGAACAAAAGGGATAAGAGAAGACCAGTCGTATCTGAGGCCCTCTCCGGAGATGCTATTTTTTCATTTTTGTGACTCATCTGTCATCATGACAATCATATAGTCACTCATGTGTCGAATTTCCTTGGTTTCATTTCCAGAGAAAGCATACTTGGGAGCAGAAAGGACTCTTGTGATTAGAAATGTAATACTACCTTAAAATAAGCTAAACAGCCATTTTCGGGTAACAAATAGTCTACGTAATTTAAGACAAAAATGAGGGTTTAGGGAATGCTATTCGAGGAAAGATCTTTATCCTGAATAAACAAACAATACAAATGAAAGAATGAACATCTGCCAGCTGCAAAAGTTACAGAAATTAACATGCAGCTCTTCATCTTCACTGCATTAGACTGAACTTCAAATTGAATGAAATCCCCCGGTATCTTTTTTTTTACCGTCTAATATTTGAAGGAGCCTTGTAAAAGTTTTGTCTAATAATGTCCCCTCGCTCTGTCATTATCAGAAAACGATGGGCCTGGCTAGTTAAACACGGGTCAATAAAAGAGTTCATCAGACGAAGAAAAGAGGAATGTCATTTTCATAAAGATGTGGTTAAACAGAGGGTAAAATCACTACATGAAATTTGCCTAGATGATCCTCTCTGTTTCAAATTATCGCGGAGAGACGGTCGTTCATTTTTCTTTAACAAACAGTGTCAAGGGAGGTTTAACTGCAGAGTACACACAATCCACACACCCAGTACTACCTTTTTGTATCTGCTCTTCAAATTAACATGCAGCTCATACAAGGTATAAATCGTTAGAAAGTTAAAACGAACAAATGAAGCACAAAGGTGAACTCTATGATGAGCCGTTCAGGACAAAAATTCAAAGTCAGATTCTGACACAGGCGCAAGCGAAACGGAATACACACACAATCAAAATGTACAGCAAGGTTTAATTTGTGCGTCTATGTGGTAATTCAAAAGATTTTCAGAGTAAAAGACACATATTTTTCAGTCAATTCCCAAATATTAGTCTGGCCAAGGGAGTGAAATGGTCTCAAAGTAGGGATGGACTGCCCTCTCTGGTGTAAAGAAAAGGTGAAACGGTTGCATTAAATTCATTGGTAATTTTTCTCTAAAAATATTGTTGTTGCCTTTAATAAGTGAGGAGAGGTTACAGGTCACTCCTCACTAGCCGAGAAAAACTTTCGTGCGGCTTTACAGTCATGTACGGTCCTGACATTTCCTAATGCCCTGCTCTTGCAGCTAAAAAAAGTTTTCAGACCAAACTCACAATCCCAAAGCCATTATTTTAACGTCAAAACTCTCTCTTGCGCTCTCTTTCCATTTTCCCTTCTCCTTGTCTTTATCCAAACAAATCTGTTTGGTTTTTTTTCAGTATTTTCTCTCAACTCTGCTGTACTCTGCTGTTCAAAATGTCTGTTTTCTGACAGATCGATGTGACCATTCCAACGCGCACATATGGATACAAGCGCCAGTCAGTGAGCTCGTACGAGGAAAAAAATAATTATTGTAGCCTGTCACACGAAATCAGACACACACACACACATTATCTCACACACACACACACACACACACACACACACACACACACACACACACACACATCTTGACATTGATGTCTCTGAAATAGGACACAGTTCACTTAGCTGTAACAGTAATCAGCCATGAGCTTTTCTTCCTGTGGTCCCTCCCCCTCCCCACCCTTAGGATTCAGGGGCTGAACTCCAAGTGAGTGTAAGTGTGGGCAGCTTATACAGTGTATATATATGTGTGTGTGTGTGTGTGTGTGTGTGTGTGTGTTTCTCCTATTTATCTGTATATGTGCAGCATGCATGCTAACCTTGAAATTGCTCTGACATGATCATTTTATACAGGTGTATTCAATGCACATCCTTTTCTTTCACCGTCCCCTCCTCCATTCTTCTCTCTTTGCAGCCGCTGCCTCACATTTCCAATCGAGCTTCCCTCTCCTCCTCTTAAATAAGTCATTCTCTCATTCAAGGAGTCCTCCTGTCCACCTCTCCTGCTGTTGACACTCATATCTGCCTGTGTACATCCTTTCTTCTCCATGTGTTACCCTTTGTCTGTCAGCCTCTATCACACCTCCGACTCTTCGGCTCTTCTCTTTGCTTCCCCCCCCTCCTCTCAATCTCTCTATGTCACTCTATGACATTGTCATGAATTGGCAGTTTCTTTTTTTCCGTCTCTCGCTGCTAATTCAATTAACAAGATGCCATCTCCCCAATTAAGCTTTCCAATTACCGTGCCGCGCTCGGTCCGAATGGAGCGTTTGTCGAAGGTTTTCCTTTGTGCTGGAATGTAGAATTAAAATGGACTCGCAGCCTGTGTGATAAGACCTGCTCGTCATCGACAGAAAGAAAAAGAAACTTTTTTAAAATATGTTCCCAGCTCACTCACTCTGATTGCTCTTTCTCGTTACTGTTTGGGTGGTAATAGCGGGTTTGGTACCACTTCACTCTGACCGCATTCAGATGTGCGACCTTGTGCATTAACAGTAAGGAGTTAGAGCGGTGAAAGAAAATCTCTGACACACAAAAATGTAGAAATGTAATCATGATTTTTGAAAAGAAAGCCCAGCAACCTCTCAGACAAAAAAGCTTCTACTAAGAGCAGTTTTTCTGCTCTTAGTGGATGCTTTTTTGTCGAAAGGCAGCTGTCAAAAAAGAGGGGAGAAAATCACAAAACAGTATAAACATGTGAAATTGTTCATTCACAATGATTGACATCCACAGGGGCAATGCCAGAGATTTTGGGCCCCATGAGAAAATATCTCATGGGGCCCCATCACCACAGATCACATAACTCTACCTTTGCAACTGTCTTGTCTCTTGTAGTCCAATGCTTACGGTATGATGTTTAATGTGAGTGAGCTGTGAAAATATAACACTGTGCAGACATTCATGCAACGGTCTGCACACAATAGAATTCACTATTTGATGACAGAATAATACATTCTAAAAGAAACGTACCTTTCTTTTTTGTTACGACCCTAGTGGTTATAAATGTTTGTCTGTTTTAAATTCCCTGTTTTACCTGTGTGAGTGAGAGTATGTTTGTGTGATTGGTTGCAGGTGTGTCTGTGATTGTAGGTTGTCCCTGGGAGCTGATTGGTTCCTGCCTGAAGACAAGAGTTTAAAGGCCAGCTCTGCCCAGTTCCTGGGGGGCTCTCCTCTGCTGTCCCAGACTGCCAGCAATGCATGATTGTGAAAAATGTGTTTGTTTTGAATAAACTATGTTAAAAATGCTCGCTGCTGGTGGTGTTTGAAGGATGCGAAGAGGGGAGTCTCATTCTCTTGTTGCACCAGGGTTTCCCCTAGGCCCTGGTCGTAACATTTAATTATAATAGTAAAAAAAAAAAGAGAGAGAGGTGATTCCCATAGAACCCCCCCCCACACACACACACACACACACACACACACACACACACACACAATGATGCTAACTGACATGTCATCAAACACAATGTCACCAACCTTCTTGAGATGGTTCATTAGTTTGGGGAGTGGTATGGGGGCTGCTTACTAATCTGTTGTTGAGTCTGCTAGGAGGGGCTGGGAAACTAATTGAGTGTAATTAGCTTGCTAAACGCTTACCTGCACCGATTAAATATAGGTTAGAAAAGGAGTGAAATGTATCCATCAATTGTGGCTTACTTGACCGTGGATGTCAAGCTAATGGGTTCATTTCAACCACTCACAGACTACGCCCACCTTTTCCTCGAGACAAATTTTCTTTTCGCTCTCCTGTCTTTCCTTTTTATTTCAGTCTTGGGAAACCAGATTTCCTTTTAGGGAGCATGACCGCGCTGCTCCTCTTGGGGCTCACTGTGCAACTCCTATCTTATAGCTCTGGCAAGCACTGTTGCGCTTAGGGCCGTACCATTTCATGCAGATACAGGGAGGTGATCAGTATAGATGTTTCCTTTGTGCCAAAAACAAGTAAAGACAAAGAGACTGTTAGTTGTGTTACTATATTTTTAATAAGATATTATATTAATCATGATGGGTTAAGAATTCCCTCCAAACAGTGCTAGTGGCCATCTGTCTTCAACACCACATACAAGTCATTTTGATCATGTTTGATTGATTTTATTTTCACTAAAATATGCCTGTACTTTAGCCGAGGGAGTCACAGAACCACATTATCATCCTCTCAAGATACAAGCCACTTGTCTGTGTTACCGCTGTTCAGCTATACATCAGGTGGTTGCTCTTTTATAAATTGTTTTCATTTTCACAGAATTTAATAATAGTTTAGACTGTGTTTAACACAGTTGTACTTTTTTTTTGTTACTTTAAACACAACAACATGTACGTGCGGGCCATCATTCAAAATTAAATAGCCTGAAATTGACAAACTAAAAAACCTCAGGATAAATGAAAGAAATGAGAAATGAAGAAAACAATATGCATCCAGCTTCCTACACCTCCAGGTGAATAATTAAAATTCACCAGTAGTAAAAGAGGTGCATGCATTATTCAGGAAAACAACAGCATGTTTCACAAGTCCTGACTCCTATTCAAGCAAAAGAGCAGAAGTAGAATCAGCAAAATGAACTTAAAGTATTCAAAGAGAAGGTCCATCCTACAGTTAAAATTGCTCCTCTGACTGATACAATATAAATGACATTATTTTAACCACTTTATATAAAGTTGTGTAGTTTAATGCAGTGGCTCCCAAAACTGAGGGTTTGGTCCCCACCAGGTCAAAAGATGCATCTTGGGAGCTTTTGATTGACATCTGCTAACACCAGTAGCAGAGGGCTGACCACACAAGCTTGATAATGGGGTGATAAACAGAACATTATACACAGCAATCACTCCCACAAAGAACCCCACAAGAAACAATTTTAATAAGATGCTGAAAATGTTCACATAAGAAATGTACAGTTTTCTTATGTGAATTATTATGTTGATTTGCATCTGAAAAGTGAAATGAATGTGGAGGTAAACACTAAAGGCTTTATAATGCAGCATAAAATGAAAATACTATTACTTACATGAGTAAAAGTACTTTTGACCTACTAACAGCTGGATATTCCCTCATCTTCTGCATCTGTTCCCTCTCAAAGCTGCATTATAGCAGTTTGCCTACGGCTACATGCACTGTGTTTATTGACAGCGACCCACACAACTTGTTCTAATCACTGTGCACACAGTGAAGTAAGGCGGTTGATCAATAGGGGGCTCGGGAGCTGTTATCACTCATTCAAATAAACTGATAATTAATGAAGACTACATATCATCACTACCAATGCACCATGGCACCGGGCACTGTTGTTGTTATTTTGGGCGAGGGGTGGCAGCATCTACCTCTCAACCTTGATTATCTTTGGTGTTTGTCAGAGTAACATTGTGGAAACCAGCAGCAGGTGCAGGGAGCTGATTAGAATCTGGCACAGTCACATGATGATGACTCATCGAAACACATGCCGAGATGGAGAAGGAAGAGGAAGCGGAGGGCAGGACCAAATCATCAGCCTCTCGCTCTATCTCGTCCGATCTCTCTCATGACTTTGTCAAAAGGCAGGCAGATTAGGGAAAAAAACAGCACTAATTAAAACTTTTGTGTAAAAACTGAATCTAATTGAGCGGGCTGATTAAGAAGCTTTTCAGATCTTCGCGAGGCCATCGACGTGCCAGAGTTACGAGCAAGGGTAAAAACTGCATCAGCTCAGATTGGATGTGAGGTTGTCAAAACAGGGCCCAATTAAAAAAGTTAATTCATTAAAACTTGCGGGACTTGTAGACGGACCTGCAAGATGAGTGATTTATCTGATGTTTATTCCAGCGCAGCTCCCATTCTGTGTTACTTCTGAGCGGCTCCGTGTCCTTGCTCTCTCAGAAAAGGGATAAGAAAATGCTGCACTTCTCAGCAAGTTAATGTGCGGTCTAATTAAAATGTTAAGAACATACTGGGCTCGCAGACATGTAAGATTACTTAATTGCTTAGTTGTGCAGCAGCAGCCATTTTTTCCCACCTTGAAGCATTTATCAGATCTATCTGACATGATTGCTGGAGAGAGGTCCATCTTGGATTTTATGCAGCGGTGCAAATTCTGAACACTGCGAGAAAAGATTAAACCAACAAATTATTCCTTGAATGGTCTGACTGAGTGCGGGTGAGAGATAATTGTTTAACAGCATTATGCTTTTTCTTTCAGGTTTGTACTGCTCGAGCTGTTTCCATCTGCAGTTCATGAGTTCAAATTTTGCTCAGTTATAACTTTTTTGTTTTATGAGTAAAATTCTGCATTTGTAGTTGGTTCATCACCGCGAGTAACCCCTTTCGCGTTGTTATTTGAAATATTGTTATCATGAAAGTATTGATATTAGCTACATTAAAGGTGCACTATGTAAGATTCATTAAAACCTTCAAAAATTAGCAGCAATCATTAACAGAATATTAAGACGTCCATGTGTTTTGTGTTGCAGCGGTATTAATGAAGTAAGCATGCTAACCGGCTAGCCCCCAGCCACTTTGCAGATTAAGATGTAATAGTCTGATGGTAGGTAATCACAACACTCCAACACTGCGCTGATCTCCTGGTCCAGGCAGAGTCAGCTAACCCGATCACCAGCTGCATGCATTGCTAACTGAGCTTACTAGCTATGAGCAGCTAGTAAGTTGATTATGGGCAATACTCCAGTGCATGGCTGCGCTAGCTTAAGCATCATAATAACTGACAGACTGGTGCCACTTTCAAGGCTTTAGAAGCACTAGCTAATGTCATGAATAATTGATAAACCTTACCGATCCATTTAAGAAGGAGGATTAGCGATTAACGAAATTACGTGACACTTAACGAACAAACTTGGTAATGGGTAGCATATAGCTGGTGCAACGCAATACAGGTGTAACAGGAGGGTTCGTAGGTGGTGACTGGAGTGCTCTCTATGAAAAGAGACAATAGCATAGAGACGGTTAACTTCTTGAACTGTGTTTGTATATTCCGGGTCTCCCGTTCATCATAGGCCTGACATTCACATTCACACCTACAGGCAATTTAAAGTCACCAGTCAACCTCATCTGCATGTCTTAGACTGTGGGAGGAAGCAGAACCATAAAGGAATCCACACAGACATGGTGGGGGGGAATGCAAACTCCACACAGACAGAATAAAGCCCAGGACCTTCTCGCTGTGAGACACTGCGGCGCCGTGTCCCCCTAGGCAGGATAATGACAGCAATAATCAGTACACCTTAATGAGCAAAGTAATGAACAAACAATCTCTGGATTCAAGCCTTTAACTCCTGCTGGGCCCACCCATGCTCAGACTCAATGCTCTTGTGCAACAGTACCATGAATCACTCCGGACCGCAGCGTCCACCAGATGGCATCGATATGTTCATAAATGACAGACGACAGCAGATGGAGAAAGAAGCAGTCAAGACAACATACTGTAAGAGACAGGGAATGGCAGAGTGGAGCAGATGGAGAGAATGACTCAGAGGAGAGCGGGGGGATTTCAGAGTAAAGAAAATAAAAGTGTATGTACAGAGGACAGGGGATGTGGAGGGTCAGGCTACAAATCTGTTTAAGTCCAGGGCTATTACTGGACCAGGTGAAAGGAGGCCAAGAGGAACTAAACTTTACTCTACAAGATGCTGTTTTTTTTTCTACATAAGTCTGTGGTTTTCTGCACTACATGAAAGCATTTTATAAAAAAAATCAATTTTGCAAAACAGCTTATTAAAGAATAAAATGCTTTTAGAGCTATCTGTTAGAGAAAGAAGAGATGAAATAAGTTTGGTGCTGGAAGTTTCACCAAAAAAAGGACGCTGGCATTTATTTTTCCCCTCAAGTTGAAATACCTGACCTTTGCTTACAGCCTGTTAATCCCCGTCTTTCCCAGTGAATCCAGTCATCGGGCATTGTCTCCTTTTTTCCACCCAGTGTGTTTGGTGGCATACACACACCTCAGGAACATAACAGAAGAAAAAGAGAGAGAGAAGGGATTTTGAGGCATAGCTCAAAGGAAACTGGTGAGCCCTGTCTCTTTTTCTTGGCACGTGTGCTGCTTCTGGGGATTATGCTCAGGTGTGTGTGTGTGTGTGTGTGTGTGTGTGTGTGGTGTGTGTGTGTGTGTGTGTGTGTGTGTGTGTGTGTGTGTGTGTGTGTGCACAGCTGCTGAAGGTGTAGTTCTGGCAGTGGGGCGAGCCAGCTGTGATGCTGAACAGCCGAGCGCTGCTGATCGTCTCTGTCCATGGTCCTGAAGCTCGTCATCGTTAAAGAATATCGCCATTAAGTTTGGGGCAGGTCTAGAAGACAAGGTTGGAAATGAGCAAGTGCTTTTTTTGTCGTTGCTCTTCTTCCTTCCGTGAATGATGAGGTCTGTGTCGTATTGTGCAACACTGCAGCCGCTTTGGCCTGGATTCTACACCAAACCAGGATTTACGTCAACAATCACCTTCAGTTGCGGATGTTTCCTTGTTTTTTTTTCCTGTTCGTTTTCTGTGTATGCATGTTAAATTATGTTAACTACTTACACTCTGATGATGATGGCACCTTGTTGATCTTTTGCACTTAAAAAATAATTCTAAGTAGCTGTGTGAAATTAAATCTTAAAAATAGAATGTAGCCCTTCACTTGACTCTTTTCTGAGAAATTCGACCATTAAAAAAACAAAGAAAGAAAGAAAGAAAGAAAGAAAGAAAGAAAGGGTTCATTGTGTGAATGACCTGGCGTCCACTGTGACAAAATGATTACTGGCACGAGAGTAAAGCAGGGATTGACTAGCATTGAAGTTATGAAAGACTCAAAGAGATGTTCCCAGAAACTACTTACGTGTCATTTTAGACCAATTTATGACACGCATTGGGAAAAAAGAAACAACTCACGTTTGCGGACTCACTCACGTACATTTCATGTTTGACTCTCAGAGAAGCAGAGGGAAAGGTTCGATCAGCTGAAAGTGGAACGATGAGGAGACTGTAACCTCCGGAAAATGAGTCCATGAAGAAAACCTAAATTAAAGAATTCATTTACAACATTGTTTTCCATTGTCACTTTGACTATGCAGATTTTGAAGACTACAGTATGTAGGTGGCTTCTGTTCTGTTCAAGTTTGACGGAGCTGTCTTGGAATTATACGCTAAGCGATGTAGTGTACAGGATACAGTTATTCCTCCATTCCTCCCAAAGAAGTTCAATCAACATAAACAATACCGGACAAGAACATTCTGAGAGGTGTAGGAACACAAACAGGAGAAGCTCATTCTTTATTTGTCAGCTATTTCTTAACCTTTGTTTATTTAAAGTAGAATAACGGTACTTTTTGACTTGGGTCCTATATTTATGGGTCTGGGTGTGTAAATATTCATACTTATCAAAAGTTGAGTAGAAACTCTGACTGGCATTTCTACCATCAAACACCTCCTTGTCACAGCTGCCAGTTAAAGGCAGAACTTTTGCAAAGTAGGAATCATTTACGCACTAAAACATGTAATAAGGGACCCGTGTTTTTTAAACATCTGCAACCGAAACATGGAGGGGAATACTTGTTTTCAAAAATATCTGTATGCATGACTACACCTGAACCAGTTGACCAGAATTGCAAGGAGGGTTGGAGAGATGCTAACACTCACACAGGCCTGAGAAAATGGTTAATCAGGGAAAACAAGTGAAACACCTATGTCAGGGGTACTCAAATACAAATCTTAAAGGGCCACAAAGATTTTTTTGAATGACTCAGAGGTCCATGTATTGAGGTCGGTCAGGCCACATGCAATAATACTGTAATATTCAAAACAAAATGTCCTTTTCATTCTAAACAACAAAATACGAACTAAAATAAAATGTAATTTCCATTTTAACATAAATTCAAATACGTAGTTGAATATTTCCTCTTTTGGTTTGCCTTCAAACATTGTGTCCATCACTTCAGTCATGCATTATTTTATTTCATTGTGACATAGATGTGACAAGAATCCTGCTTGCAGCTTGATATGACGATTTCAGTGCATTTAATTGTGTTTTGCTTATCTCTGAATTTTGAGGAAATGTCTCTTCAAAATTCCTTTGCTTCGTCTCATAATGCCGTTTCAAATTGGAAATCTTCATCACAGCTTCTCCTGGCATATTGTAACACCACTTGTGGACTGTGGCGCAATGGATCTTGGGTATTCTGTTGTTGTTGGTGTAATTATGGTTCGTGAATGTGTTTGTGAATAAGATGATATGTAAGATGGTTGTGGGTTATTTCACGTCATTTGTTCTGTGATTAAATGGTGTTTTAACAAGGATGATACAAATTTTGGCACCTTGAGTGAAAGGGTGTTTGCCGGGAGAAACTCCCCGTCCGTTACACTCTTTGCAACGTTGAATATATATGAGGTCGCTAACGTTAGCTAAAACTTGTCAAACTGCGCAAAGTGGTAAAGTAAGACGAAGTATTAAAAACCACTGCACTGTCAGAAACGTGGAGATTGGATTTATTCCTTCCGGTTGGAGGCAGAATAAATGCAACTTGGAAGATCCTATTTCTGCGAGTTGCCGATTGTCACTGTCAACTTTGTCATAACAGTTTACTTGGAAACACACCATATTCAATCTCTTACCACCAGCAAAATGTGAATACGAAGTGCTCCGAAAACGAAAGTGAAAGTTAAAAGTTGCGCTCTGTCTGTTGTGTATCGTTGGCATGGAGACAAGTCCCGGTATACACGTGCTGACCCAACCAAAACACATAGTGAAGGAATAATAGTTCGGGGGCCACAAACAGGAGGCCGGCGGGCCGGATGCGGCCCGGGGGCCGCCTATTGAGGACCGCTGACCTATGTTTTGTAACAATGGGAGTGCAGGCACACAACTCCAATCATGGTCGTAGACTGTTCTTGTCCTCTAGACGTTTTCTTAACAGGGCCTTAAAATATTAACATCTGATTTTCTGTTCCCGTACGAGCGCCGGCCTCTCTATGTACCTTCCACAAGCCTCTTTCATCTCTCCCCTCATCGTTTGAAGTGCCGCGAAGAGGCCAGCTCATAAGTGCCTTGGATACGAGACTCGCTGTAGGTAAGAGGGCTTTCGAGGCTGCCTCCTCTCAGAGGCATGTTGAGTTGTATACGAGCCGGTCTGGACCGCTCATAACATTAGCGACGGGAGTCCTGGACTGCTAATACTGTCACACTGAGAGAGAAAGTCAAGCAGGGAGAGAGGGAGGAAGAGGTGTGAGCGCGCGTGTGTGTGTGTGTGTGTGTGTGGCACTTGATTTACAACGAGATTTACATCATAGGTTAAAATGAAGGGAAGTGTAGACACGTGAGCGGGTTTAGAATAGTGTTTAAATGTTTGCAGGTACATGAGATGGTAGTTTTGGGGGTATGTGGATGATATTCTTCATTTGTGGATAGTACAAACAACCACAGCAGGCATTTTTCCTCCCCAAATCTGTGTGTTAGTGTGAGTGTGTGCGTGTTAGATCCTTAATATAATCACACTGCAGTAGTCGTGCACACACAGAGAGCACATGCAGAGAAATACACGTGGGGTCCGAGGGATGAATTAGAAGCCGGAGTGTGTGTGTTTTTTATTTGCATTTTTCGCCCTCCTGCTGTTCTGATGATGTGAAAGTGAATAAGTGGTGTGTGTTTTTTCCTCTTCACCTCTTGTTTGCCTTTTTTGAAATCTCTGGTGTTCGCTGTTACAGGTTGCCGGTTTTCTTTGTGTTTACGCTCAGTTTTGTTTACCCCCTGGCTACCAATGCGCCGCAAAAAAGTTCAAAAGGGCATAAATTGGAATTGAAATGGTGTTGGCAGTGTTCAGTTTCAGTGCATTTTACTGGTCTTTCATACAGATGAAGCCATTATTCCAGCCATTGGGCAGCATACTTATTGATTTACACTTGCAATTTTCTGTAAAAGTACTCAAGAAAGTTAAGTTAAATAGCCCATCAATTAGTTGGTTGAATGTTTCTTGGTTAGTTGTTTGCATTTTATGTTATTCAAGAAATCATTTCCCATATTTCTTCTGCTGGGTAGAGGCTGGATTGATGCATGCAGAGGAGCTTTTCCAGAGGCTGTTCAAAATCAAAATCATATTAGTGAAACGGATTAGACCATATTAACAAATCATCTCTGAGGGATTTGTTCACATGTGAAAGGGGCTGAGTGGCAACGAAACCTGCACTTAAAATAAACTCATTTTCAGTGGTTTTCGATCAGTGTTCGTTTTTGGTTTTTTTCAAAAATTTCCATGTTAGCGGTGAAATACATTGTATATACAATTTCTTTTTCACACATACATCACATCAGTTCATAAAAACAAAACAAAAAAAGGATGTACCGGGAAAGGTATTATATACAATACTTGTGGTGACATTTGCATCAAAAGCACAAATGTGAACCTCGTGGTGCTGCTAGCAGAATAAAGTCAGGGCTGGTGCTGCATGAAAAATCTGGAGCTCGCCAGAGACAACAGGTTATAACCTCTGGGAACTGTGAATATCGTAACTGAAATGCATGGCTGTCATTATGATAGTCATTTCGTCGCTCAGCTTCTGTGCTGGAAAACGACGGGCTGGGCAGTGAGTCAAAGGGGAGTGAAGGAGTTCAAGTACCTCCAGATTTTGTTCACCTTTAAAACCTTTATGTACAGAAAACATAAAGAAATTGTGTGCATTGTATGACTGACTGAAGAGTTCTTTATTTATGTGGAGTATTTATATGTGCTTATTTGCTTAATGTTTTCCATGTTTTACTGTAAAGCACATTGAGTTTACCTGTCTTGTTCGTGAGTGAGGGTGAAATGAAGCGGGAGGTCGATGGGCAGTCTGATGTGGCCTTAGCAGCCGTAGATCGTTCTTGTGAAAAAAGGAACTGAGACGGAAGAAAAAGCTTTTTATCAGGCGATCTACATTCCAACCCTCGCCAATGGTCATGAGCTGGAAAGAACGAGAATGAGGTTAAAGGCAGCCAAATTGACTTTTCTCCATTGGGTGCTTGGACTTGGCGTCAACCACCGTTGCTGCTTTGTATTAAAAGGAGCCAGTTATGGTGGTGACGGCATCGGATCCGTATGCCCACTGGGCATTTCTTTGGAGGTTTTTCAGGGCATGCTCAGCTGGTATGAGACCCGTGGGTAGGAACTCACAATGACACTCTACATTGCTTTATGAGCAACCTCATCGACAGATCCTCGTCCACACGCACATCCTCGGCATCGTTTCAAGAACATTTGCGTCCATAAGAATCCACTGAAAATGACCGAAAACGCTGTAGTTCATATTCCAGGCCTATAGGTGGTGCTTGAAATTCACCAAAAACGTAGAAGAAGAGACGGAGCATGCACATAAAGCTAGTGCGCTGTAAACAGGCAGTAGAAGGAGAAACCGAACACAAGAAGAAGAAGACGAAAATGGCTAGTGCAAGCAAACCAGAATCATTTGTGTGGACCGTTAATGCGGTTGAACTGCTGCTGCGACTCATACTCAACTACAGGGAGAGTAAGTTGCAAGACAGGCTCAATATCTTCTGTGGCACAAACACAAGCACGTAGTCCGCCATTGTTGTTGTTGTTGTTATGAGACGTCGCGAGGTTCAGAGGTCGGAGGCTAGAGGTCGAGGGGTGCGGCAATGGCATCATCGTTTCAGAAAGTATGCGGATACGCTGTCCACACAAGAACGGGAGGGCTGCGTTTTCAGATTTTTCCACCCTGAGACCCGTTTCCAAAAAGTGCATTTTCAGGCACTGCGTTTTCAGGATCCGTGTGGACAGTCGGCCAAAACGATGCAAAACATGTGCTTTTTCGCAATAGAGCATTTTCGTGTGGACGGCCTCTAAATGTTGTTAATGTAAGTTTCTCCAAACTGTAACAAAGCTGGGCCTATGGTACAAAACCACTTGGTTAGGGTCCAGATCATGTTTAGGCTTTTTTTGTCCCCACCAACAAGGCTGGATGTCTCCTTAAAAATATCCAGTTGTATTTACAAATGTTGATGTCACTGGCTTGGCAGCCTTGTCACCCATTGAATTTCACCTCTGGATGTGAAAGTCAGGTCACGTAATGTTGTATCACATGTGTTGTAGAAATGTCAATATGAAAGCAGACGTGTGACACATACAAATGTGAGCGTGCGAGTGGTTTGCAGAAACAATAACTGCCAACAATTTATTTTGCCCATTGAGCTGTTTGCACTGCCTCGGACCAGATGTGTTTATGTTTTTTTTACTGTAGTGAGCTTTAAATAATATTTAGGTTTGTATTTCAACTTTCCAAAAAGCATAGTGGTCATCATGATGGTGCAGTCCCCTCACCGGTTTTTATTGCCTCTATCTTGATGTTGTTTTGGTCACAGCGCTGCACAGGGTCCGCCCAGCCTCCAGCCCTGAGCCACCAGGCTTTGACAGAGCAACCCTCTCAAGATACCACTTAAAAAGGTCACTGGTTCAATTACTGGCTACACCGGTCCACCCGGCAAACCTCTTAAGATGTACCATCTCCTCTCCTTGTGCTCATTAAGTTGGGTCCTAATGTAAAACGTTAACATTTACATACATATGATGCCAATTACTGTCAAGAGTCCCCAGCTTTTGAAGAGGTGTGGGAGCTGGATCGCATGCTTGATTGGTTACCATGGAGACGCCAGAATAGAAGGTCAGCGTTGACGAATAAGACGAGAGATGGGGAAGGAGTGGTGCTCTCTAATTGGGTGATTTTACTTGCCTGATGTCCATTTAATAAACGAGATATCTTTTTTTAAAGTATTATTTTCTTATGAGTCGCTGCGTCCATCATCAGTGTATCATCAGTGAATTAATTTTGTCAAATTTTGTCATAAAAGGAAGATTACAAAAACAACTAAATACAATAACAGCCCACAAAGTACACTAAAAACATTTACTTAGATATTACAAGCCATATACAATCATCAGTAGGTAAAAGGTTCAACATGTTGCAATATAAAGTGACTTATCAGTGCAACATACACAGTACTTACACAGGGATAAGATGCTACTTCATTTCATGTGTAAATTAGGCAATCTAAATGCAGTGAGGACAGAATGAGACACTGCTTCTGTTGTATGTTCCGTAGAAGATTTTATACAAAAGGCCTCATCACTTTTATCCAGCCGCCCTATTGCAACCAGCATTAGCTACTCACAGCTTTTCTCTGTGCTTTTGACAATACAATGACTGTAGAAACACACACACACACACATGCATCTGCCTGTCTTTAAACACACACACACACCAGCTTTCATTTAAAAGACTAATATTTTAAAAGAGGAGTCAGACTTTGAGTGGCTGAGGGGCCCCTTTTTTTCACAATCTGAAAATGTTATGAAAATGAAAGAGTTGCATAAAGGGTCTCATTCCAAAATGCCACAGAGCCATTAAAGAAAATATGAACCCGGTTGAAATTAAAAGAAACTTTCAGAAAAAAATAAATAGGTAGTTGTTGTAACACTGAAAACGCAAGAAAGTAATAAACTAAACCAGAAGACGCTTAAATTCTGTACCAAATTTTAAAACAAGAAGTGTGCATTGTGTTGTACAGTGTATGTATGTGAATGTAAACATGACAAACAAAAGTGAACTTTCATATTTTAGCAAAATGATTCCTCTAAGAGTATAATATTAGACTGTATGTCAGGAATATACAACAGCAATACATGTTGAGGAAAATGTAACACCGGCTCCCGTTTGAATCACCGTAATGACAAAACCTTTATATTGAACATGTCTGCCAATTCACAAAATGTTATTCCTGCACTTATCAGCAAAATGTTAATTGATGTAATGTGTTTTCCTGTCTGCTTTTTGCAATTGAATATCTGCTCATACCAACCAAATAATAATTAACATTTTTCTATATTCATGTCTGGGTGAAATACTGAAAAATTTGACAGTGGCTTGAAGCATGGGGGACGTGACTTGAACTATTTAACAGTCTGCTTGCAGCAGCCTAACCACAAGCAGGACTCAGGATACCAGTTTGTCCTAAGTTTGGTAAGTCCACCGTCCACCCTGACCAACTCGACACTGGTACATCATCGGCTACACACTATGGAGGACCAAACCTGACATAAGTATAAATAAATAAATAAATAAATAAATGCATAAATGCATAAATAAATACATAAATAAATACATAAATACATAAATAAATGCTGAAATAAATAAATAAATGTATAAATAAATAAATGCTGAAATAAATACATGCATAAATAAATGAATAAATAAATAAATGCTGAAATAAATGTATAAATAAATAAATAAAAGTATAAATAAAAGAATAAATTCTTTTTATTTATTTATACATTTCTGTTCACCTACATTTATTTATTTCTGTATTTCTGTTCACCTACATTTATTTATTTCTGTATTTCTGTATTTCTCTTCACCTACATATATTTATTTCTGTATTTCTGTGTCCATATGTAAATGAGGAGGTAGGAGGTCCTAACCTCAGTCAAGAGCATGATTGGTCAAATCGGAGAGCCAGACAAAAGCAAACGATTCCTGATCTCAAGCCTCGCTCTCTGTAACATTGTAAACAACTCCAGTTAGCTTAATGGCCTCGACCAGTGTGACAGGTTAACTGACGTTCATTTTAACTTGCGAGGGTCCCAGATGTGCTGGTGGTGTGGTTTGAGAATCCTGTCTGGAGAGCCATGTCCGCTAACCAGGAAAAACATTCTGCTCATCGCTCCAAGTCATGTATACTTGTATTCGTTTTGACGTGGCTCGAACACTTCTATCCACACGGAGAAGCCGGGGCTGCGACTTGCAAACCACTGCTAGACGAGCGCTACAGAGCACAAATTGTCCAAAAGTGCATGTTGTCGGTCTCATATCTTTGTCGTGAATCTCTGTACTCTTAAACAACTCATGTGTGGAAGTGGAACAGTATTAAGCATTTGTTCACGCCGAGCGGCTCGAGAGCAGCGTGGACACCGCTGTTAGCAGGTAGCTGCTCACTGTAGCGCTAAGAGCGTAGCGTCCAGGTTAACTGTTGACACATGTTACCACCGAGAGTGAGATACATGTCTGGGCTTTCCTATGAACCATTGTCGCTACTGGTGTTTGTATCACAGGTTGATCTGGACGTCTCACGATTTGCCACAGCTGATTGACCTCACGCTGAGCTCGGGCTGGATGTCAACGTACTCTGCAGACTGTTTGACCAGCAGGCTGTATGACAGTGTACAGTTTTCACACTGACTTAGCTTCAGCTTAATAACGATGTATGCGGCTCAGAACGATGGCTTTAAGCGACCATTTGAACAGTGCGGAATGAAAAATACCCAATGGTAACCGGTGTCACAAGGTAGCCTGGACGCTGCGCTACAGCGAGCAGCTAACAGCTAACATAAGAGCTAAAAGGGGTCTCCACGCCGCTCTCGAGCCGCTCGGCGTGAACAAATGCCTCAGCCTGTTCCACACATGAGTTATTTGAGAGTACAGACATTCACGACAAAGATATGAGACCGACAACATTCACTTTTGGACGATTTGTGCTCTGTAGCGCTCGTCTAGAATACACATATACATGACTTGGAGCGATGAGCAGAATGTTTTTCCTGGTTAGCGGACATGGCTGAGGACCCCTCTCTCTCCAGACGGGATTCTCAAACCACACCACCAGCACACCTGGGACCCTCGCAAGTTAAAATGAACGCCAGTCAAATTCATAACTAAACCAGAGCTACATGAACAAATGTCAACAACTGTAGCTAACAGTTAGCTGAGCGGGCTTGCTGGTAGCCAGCAGCATTCCTGTACAGTGTACAGGAATCAGCGCTGCTAGTAAGGCAGAAGTAGTAGACCCTCATCGAGCACACTCCTGTAACCAATCATGCTCTTGACTGAGGTTAGGACCTCCTACCTCCTCATTTACATATGGACACAGAAATACAGAAATAAATATATGTAGGTGAACAGAAATACAGAAATAAATAAATGTAGGTGAACAGAAATACATAAATAAATAAATGTAGGTGAACAGAAATGTATAAATAAATAAAAAGAATTTATTCTTTTATTTATACTTTTATTTATTTATTTATACATTTATTTATGCATGTATTTATTTATGCATTTATTTATTTATACATTTATTTATTTATTTCAGCATTTATTTATGTATTTATTTATTTATTTATTTATTTATTTGTGCATTTATGCATTTATTTATTTATTTATTTATACTTGTCAGGTTTGGTCCTCCATAACACACAACTGTACGATTGAGTTACAGTGGCTATAGAGATACATGTATGGCATGGGATTGACTGCTTCTGTGACAACTATCCAATGAAAACAGTGTGAACTAGAATGCACTCAGGAAAGTGAAGATCTCCAATAATTACACATACACCCATAACTGCTTTAAGATACTTTAATATTCACCAGATTTAGGATCCGCATCAAATTTTTCTTACTCATACATGTCACCGACCTAAATATTCCTGATTTCTGTCATCAACATCTATTAATTGTTCCCTGAGATATCACGAAAAATGTCAAAAAATGACAATGTAATGAAAGTGAGAAAACAACTCCTGAATCCATCCCTTTATCCGGAACCACACCAACAGTTAATGGGGTCTATTCTGGACTGAGTCCCATCCTCCATTCAAGCTTCGTCTAAATCCGAACAGTAGTTTTTGTGTAACCCTGCAGACAAACCAACCAACCAACAAATATTATTACTTTGGTGGAGGTAAAAAGGTTGAAGGAAGGCGTGATTATGTTGTGTTTTTTTAGTAGCATACATGTTGCCCAGAGTGAAGTGAAACAGTTACTGCAGGACGCACATCCTGATCCCGTACGTTACATCGAGTCTCAATCCAAGATTGTTTGAAAACTGAAGATTTAGTATATGGTGCGAAAAGTTGCAGTTAAGATTTATAGACGATGTAACAAAAAAAAAGTTATAAAACAAAAGGTTATTATTTAGTTAAGTTCCCTACATCATGGGGTCGAGGCTCAATACGTAGAATGTGAATAGCACACGAAAGTATCACAACATATAAATAACAATTATTTAGTTGACTCCTTACAGCCTCGTTTTTAATAAGAGAGAATTAAAACCGTGTTCAACTGTCACCTGTTCCAATGATAAATGACAGTTCCATATATTCATAACGACAACGGCCACTGATATATTGGTTGACAGTGAGACAGACCACTTGTTTTGTGTCACTTAAACATTGGGCGGGATGCTGATGGTCTCCCAGCACTGATGGGGTTAATATTGCAGGAAATGGAGAAACTGAAGCTCATATTAAAATAAAGAACTCCATATGTCACAGGTCACAATGTTTTGTTCCTCAGACAGATTAATAAAGAGACCAACTTAATTCTCATCGCGGTTAATATTGTGGATTTTTCCTAAGATTTTTGTTTGCGTGTCCCTGAACTATTAAATCTCCTCTTTTCCTTATTTCTCGTGGGGTCATTTTTTTCATATTTGCTCAGCAACGACCAAGGTTTTCATTTAAGCTCTAGTTTAAATGAGGCAGTCGTCGCTCAGTGGCTGTGCTGCTGCTGCCAAGTCACCAGAGTGTAATTACCAGGCACAGCAGGGAGCGTCGTTTCACTTTGAAACACACTTTTGACAAATCTGCATAGCAGTAGAATCAAGATACCTCGAGTGTTTGTGGAAATTGTCATTAAGTGTGCATCTAAATAGATCCAAGGGTTTCAGCATGTGCCTGCAGGGGGAAATGGAGTTTGGAAAAGGCTGAGAGGTTCTTGTAGGAGATGTTTGAGAAGTAGAGAATCACAGAGAGAAAAATGAAAAAGGGAAAAAAGTGAGCCTGACAGAAAGTGAGGCGAGGACAAATAAAAAGGGCGAACAGAGGAAGTAAGGCCGAATTATTGAAAGACAGAAAAAAAGGATGATTGTTCCATGCCACCTCTTCTCTCTGCCTCTCTGCTCCCTGAGTGATGAGGTGCTCGTGGCCTTGAGATGCAGCTGAGTCAGTCGTTGCACATTTTCTTAATTAGCCCGTTGCGCACACACACGCGCGTTAAGATACAAATTAGAAAACACACTCATCGACTGAACACCAGCACAGACAACATGGAACCATATTAACCTGTTTACTCATTCATAACCACACATGAAACATCACACATGCAAAACAACAATAAAACACACATGTTAAGCAACTCATCCTACAGTAATATGCAATCAAACACTGAGCTCGGCTCAGTGAATTCATCACGTGTGGCTGGTGTGGTGCTCCTCTGACGGCTAATTCATTACAGATTAAATAAAACCAACAATGGGAGGAGGAAGAAATGGATCATCACTGTGGGGTCACACCATTCATAGAAATTAGTGATGTGATTGAAAGAGTCAGTGAGAAAACTTTTTGGAAGATCTATCTGACTTTGCCCGCACACTAATCTCTCACATCCTGGCTCCCCCTTAGAGAGGAGTTTGTATTGTCACTCCCCGTTCCATGCTGTGCTGGGTGAGTTGACTGACTGATCATCCATCTCACTCGAAGTAACAGGAAAATGTGGTCTGAATTTAAGAGACTCTTTGAAAGCCTATGATACTGGCTGCATAAATACTTTTCCTTTCATATCCAAATTCATGCCATCGCTGAAAATAAGCACGGCGAGTTTCAGGGTTAATTCAGCCGATTCTCTAAACAGACAGTTGGCCCTCGTCTGGAGCCCTGTAGATTAAACAGGCCACTATTTGTCTTCTCTTTGTCTTCTTCTTCATTGATCTGCTGTTTCTGATCTGAGGTTCAGATCCTCCTGAAGCTCTTAAGGCCCAGATGAAGCTTGATGGAGCTTGTTATCCCTCCCTCTACTGTTTCATCATCTAAATATCAAATAGCCCTGCGCCTTTTCGCACTTTACTGAAAATGGCGAAAATGGAAAACACACAAATAGGCACACACCAGGGTAGAAATTAATGAGTTCTCTGGGAAGAAACTGCCCTTGAAAGTTCATCAAATGCCTGTGAAATTTAAAATGAGGAGAAAACATGGTCCCTGAGTAGAGTCTGTGAAGAAAATACAAACAATCTGTAAACTTTCTCGTTAACAGCAGAGTTGATTAGATAGATAGATAGATAGATAGATAGATAGATAGATAGATAGATAGATAGATAGATAGATCTGTCCATTCCTGTTGAAGACGTGTTTCTGTTGCCGTTTCCATTTAACGCAGTTGACAGGCTGCAGCTTCAGCACAACACATAGATAGATAGATTGCCAGGCAGCAGGGGCAGCAACAGGTCGTAGGTTTCGTTTGGCACCAGGGAGAAATAATAGTCCTACATACTCAAGACAACACGACAACATACAATCCAGCATCTTCTTCCATTTCCTTGAGAATCATTTAATCAGTTATGCAACCAGTTGCATGAAATCCAATTTGTCGTAGGTCTACTGCAGGGTTTCCTTCAGCCAGTCTTACCCAGAATGTCTCTGAAAGAAGACATACAGTAAGTGACCTGAGCATTAAAGTTCCCATGAAGTCAAAACCATTTATATTTCACATACTGTTATTTCATGCACTGATGGACAGATAGCTTTGTTGCAAGGCTGTTCCACCCCAGTTGAGCCATCAGACGGGGGAGCTCCAAGTGCAGCCAGAGACAGCTCGCTGTTTCCTGGGACCTTTCATTAGACAATGAGCATCATGCCAAAACCATTCACAAAAATGTGGTTCTTCGGTGGGTCATAAGTATTTATATTTACATATATATGTGTGTATATATATATATATCTTTTTTTTCACAAATTCACCCTGCTTTCAGAATTTGTTCTGACAACATCATGCTGATAAACGTGTTAAGTTTATGCATCGAAGAGCATTCGAATCCAACTTGAAACTCTCATAAAAGTAATCCAGGAGAAAGGTTTAGGATAACGTTCTTGCATATAAGTTCAAAGTAATTTTGAAGTTGATTGCTGTTGACACATCATGGTGGCTCACTGGTCTCAAGTACCAACTTCATACACATATCCTGAATTTGAATCAGGGCTGTCCCACCTCAACCTGTCCAATCTGTTCTCACTTGTGCGCTCCAATAAAAAGAAATACCATACAACGCAAGAAGAAAATGCTGCATGACACCAGAGACAGAGAGAGAGCAATCAATGGGATGCTACAGTATTTCTGTGCAGGGAAAAGAGACGGGATGTGGAGAGGCAGCCGAAGTTAAATCACCGCTGTGACTTCAGCATTGATTTGGACATGTGTGTACTGTTATGTGTTGACATAATGACAAACCACTGAATGGGAACAAGCCTTCCAGCTGGGATATGGACACAAATACATACCCCCACTCACACAAAGCATGCACAGACACTCTTGCAAACCGCCATGCATAAACACACTTTAGTCTCCCTCGCTCGAGTGTGTGATTGCACAGTTGCTGTGTGACTGTCAGATTGCAGGGCTGCATCAGTCTGGAAGCCTCATGCATTTTGATAGCATCTCAGCTCCCCTTCCTTTCTCACTCGCTCTCTCCTTCTCCCTCTGAACCATCATTATACATTATGGTACATGCATCTTGTAGTGCGGAGCCTGCGTAGCACATATGCTGAACGTCTGAGCCATTTAGTGTCATCAAGGATTGGTTTGAGCCTTCTATTTGATGATATTAAAAAGCATCTGTGACGGTTTGTGGGTGTTTTGCAGGACCCGAGAGGACAACAAACCAGGTTAGGTATAAAGGAATTTATTGACAAAAGGGTCAGGTAATAGTGCAGGTGAATGGCTAGCAGGAGCCGAGTGCAGGGAGGCTACGTGAGCAGAGGTGTTACTTGAGGTCGAGCTCGGGTGAGGGATGGACAGGTGGGTTTCGCTGGCAGAGCTGCCTACCACTGCACTTCAGCACAGAAGGCCACCTTCTGTGCTGAAGTGCAGTGGTAGGCAGGGTCGGAGAGTAAGCAAGAAGGAATGAGACGGGCAGCAGAGGTGCGTAGGTTGGACGCTGGTGGCTTTTGGGCTGGAGAAGTCAAGGAGGGACAGGGTTAGGTTTGCGTGAGAGCAAAACACAAGCATATGAAATCTCTAGAGGCTCGAAGGTGTGATCTGCCACGTAGGGGATACAAAACAATCTGGCAGCGAATGCAGAGTAGCCCAGAGCATTTAGGCTGGAGCTGATGAGATTTGCTGCAGATGTGTGAGACAGAAAACTCCAGCCCTCCAGGAAAGACATGCCCAGCCTCCACTGGACCTCTGAAACACACAGGCAAAAGGAAAAACATACATAAAATCCATCCAAAGACTCCAAATCATGACAGTATCAGCGCTTTTTTTACAGTCATGTTTTAGATCCCCTTTAAAATGCTTTTCGTCAGCAATAATTCCCTTTTTGAATAAAAAAGGTTCTGAGAGCGTCACCATTGTCGCATATACAAATCCCAGGTCTGTAACACTGTGTCAGACGTAATGTAGGCGCTAACCACAAACCAAACTCATTAGATCAGAAAAATGTTAAGTGTTAAAATTGTATGTTGAAGTAAACATGAATGTAATGCTGTGATCCGACCCGCGCACTGAAGTTACATAGTGCAGAAACAAGTGATGTTGGGGTGGAGTGGCTGAGACAGAGGCACCATTCGCCCTGTTACAAGACACTATACCATCAACATGATTTTCACGGTAAAAAAGTTAAATATTGTTGCCTTGAAAGATCAACAAGTAGCCCGGTAAAATGTATCTGTGCACCTCTTTTCCAGATAGTTTGTTTTAAAAGCTTGTTAACATAGTGAAGAGGACTAGTGGGTTAATGGTAGCTGTCCAGCTAACAAGTTAATCCATTTTATTAAATAAGGATTCATGAAAAGGCCGATTTAAGACTTAGCTGTGAGTATTATGACTGTCAAATAGCAAGCTCATTAGCTGGGTCACAAACTCGTCAGTAAGATCTCACAGTTTATTTAAAGCCATTTCAAATGCTGGTATCCAACCCAAGTGTCAATAGCTCTTGGCTAAGTAGGACATTTTTTTAAATTTGACGCAGAAAAAGTTCAAATTGTTGGTAATATCTCTTTTAGCTGGAGCAGTTAGGACATAACCTGCAGTGAAAAAGTGAGACTTTACATATCTATAAAAGGTAGCATATGAAAATGATGCTTCAATGGACAGTTCCTTCTCTATCCCTACTATAGGATGGCAGCATGTACTTTGCAGTCAAGCCAACAGTTAGATAGCCAGGAGGCTACCGTGGTGTTTAGAAGTTAGCTTTGTTTACTGTTAACTGTTCACCCATTTGTACAGCAATATGGATTTCCCATCAAAAGATATGAGGCAAACAACAACCTGCCAGCTCCTGGTTGTGAGTCACGATAAGCCTCACTGTCACACTAAGGAATTAAAACAATGCTACTGTAGAGTGACATCAGCTCATTGTGAGGGAGAGATGAAATAAATGGGAAAGGGAGAAAGAAGGAAAGAAAGTACGACGGAGAGAGAAATTGCACCGTAAAACAGTACGGCTGGCAGTATACTCCAAACAAATCAAATTTGTAGTGTTCAAATCAAATGGGGCACTGTGTGCAAATGTCTGTGACTGAGATTTGTTTCCTTAATAGCATTCATGCTGGATGAAAAAAGAAAAAGTCAAACAGACACATGCAACTAGAGGGCCACAAAAACTTCCCAGCTAAAGTTGGTGGCACGGGTGATTGTAAAGTCTAAATGGGAAACTGGGGCACCAGATCAAAAAGAGGCTCTCATGGGATGCTCCGGACTGCCCTAACAAATTACCTATTACATCATTTGGAAGGACTTGTTGAGATCATCTGGAGATTTTCCACTGGCCGGTCTGTGTGCACTGTGGCCATCAAAGACAAAAGCTTTGTTTTTGTTTAGGCTGACTGGTTTTTCTGCTCAATCACACAAAAGTTGATTTCTTTTTTAGATTTTATGTAAGTAACAGAAATTGGGTTTGGTGAAAAAGCAGTGGCAGGTTGTCGGGATTGAGGGTTTTACAGTGAAGACTCATGAAAGCAAATCAAATCACATGGGTGCTAACAGGCTAGCAAGTAGTTTGTTCATTAGCAACTATTACCTGCACTTCCACAATTTATGTCAGGTTGTGGCTTTGTTTTTAATATGAATCCCACAATGCCTTGTGAAGCGATTCATGCTCCATAAGAAATGTATGGAGAAGAACTTCATATCACAATGCTTTCAGTGGGCCTTTAGCCAACATCATATCAGAATATGTGTCCCATTTCAGAATTAACATCTTATAACCATGCTTGTTTTAAAGTTATGCATGCTCTTGCTCTCTCTGTTTTACTCAGACTACTTAATTACTCAGACTAGGAATGGGAGAGCCAGAAAAGGCAAGAGAAAAAAGGAGTTACACAGGAGAGTGGGCAAGCAAAAAAAGTAAAACCAAACTGAGGCTTAACTTTACATAAGTCATTTAACTTTATTCAATCCAGATTCCAGGGTTCAGGTGAAATATAATGGTGAAATGTAATTGGCCAGAGCAGCGCAATCTGTATCCTGTCGAATAAATCTTCCAAGTTTGATACTGGGACTTGCTTCAGATGTGGTTGTTGCCAACTTTCTCAAAGCCTGATGACATTTATTCCAAATAATGTTCTGCACCACTACGGGAACCGGTCCTGCCTAAAATTGAACACCCACACCTTCTTGAAGGTACTCCAGGTTGGCTTTTCATGCAGCAAGTATAATTCTAATAATTCTTTGGCTCTTTGATTTAGTTACTTATTTGAACTGGTAATAAACAACTTTCCTTTAATTTATGATTATGAAGAAAATATTGATTTCACAGTGTAATGGCTTTAGAATGATGACAATGTCGGTGTTTTGCTTTTACTGTGCAATTCTGTCTGCCACCAGGTACGAAATCTAATGGGAAAATTAAGGCTTGATTAATATTCATTATGGACTAAATGGACCCAACATCAACTCCTGCTGTTCTCACTTGTTGCGCAGAGCAATACTCAAGCTCTCTCACTACACCATATAAAATAGCAACAATTTCCCTGTACCTTTTCGGTGAACATGAATCTTTCTTCTCTCTTACTTTCCAAAGTGGTGCTGATTCTCGTATTGTTGATGGAGGTTGCGAGCTCTGAGAAACACAGATGTGCTAATCCGTCTCTTTTATCCAGCAGACGCGCCAACCCTAATACCGCTTGGAGGGGGAGAGTTGAAAAGTTTCCACTATCAAAAGTTTTTCTAATTGAGATAAAAATGTATTCTTCAATAGAGATATGTACACATTGCTGGAAGCAACGCCTGGGAGAATTTCCAGTGACCAGCATTTATGCCCTGCCAGTTAGGCCACAATAATAATACCAGTAGACAGAACTCTAGACTGCCACATTTTCTCAGAACTACATTGTAAAAGCATTAAAGTGTTCATGTAAATGTATAATCTAACGGTGACCTCTGAACTATTGATTGACACCTCATTTGACCAGTTAGGAGCTTCTATGCCTGTCCTGTGGCCTGAAAGAGCAAATGAATGATTTCATAAACAGGAGACCCATTGATGATCAATACCTTCTTTTTCAATATATTAGGGCTGTCAAACAATTAATTTATTTAATTGCGATTAATCGCATTTTGTCCATAGTTAACTTGCGATTAATCGAAAAATTAATCGCAATTGTTTTGGCACATTTTTTTCTGTTCTAAATGTACCTTAATGTATTTTTTTCATGTTCTTAATACTTTTAACAACATAAGAAAGGGTTAGGGTTAGGCAAATATGCTTGCTTTATGAAAATGTTTATTCAACACTTCAAATCATGCAGGAAAATAAAATGCTCAAAAAATATCCCCTTACCCTAAATGGGATCAAAACATGGTGATGTCTGCTTTTGGCGAGGGGGGGGCGGTGGGCTCTCTGCATCTGCCATGTGTTTGGCTTGCAAATGATATTTGAGACTCAACGTACTTCAATGGTAACTCATTTCATGTCGACAGTACGCGCAGATAACTTTTATCCTATCGACCAAACCATCTGGCAGTGAAAGGGAATTAGCTGTTCATAAGTCATTTCTCCATTTCCTTTCGCTTTCGCTTTTCAGTCCATGTGCGTTTCTTTTTTTTTTTATACCGAGCGTTAATCGCGCTTTAAAAAACTAAAAAAATTAATTAGTTTGAAACACCTGTGGGTCCCCAACATGGCGGGTGTAGGACTACATTTGAATTTGCATTATGGTTCAACATGGTTTAACATTTACTTTGGGCGAGATTGGGATGAATGTTTTTAACTATTGTGATTAATGAGGTCAGGTTATCAATTAGATAATTAATCTTATCTGCACTGTTTTTTAAAATAGTAGCCATCAGAGAAATCCCTGCAAAGCAAGTAATTCCTTCTCAAACTTCACAATGTTATACTTTTGATCAAAACAACACGTAAAAACAACTCATTAATGTTCAATGTAATGTTTTTCCTTCTTTGGAAAAAAAGAGACTAAAGTGAACCTCCATCCAACTTCACAGGACTTCACTAATTGTCTAATCTTAAATGAGTTTATCTCAAACTTCATTTTAAGTTTTCCTCAGAACTCATTTTGAAACTGAATGCTTCAAGCAACTCCAAAATAAATCAAGTAAATTCATTCCTTATCTCATTACCGAGATGTCAGCCTCTTCACCAGGATGTGAAATATGGAAACCATTTTAAATTATATCAATAATTCTGTTTTGCACCAAACCATCACTGGACTTGGAGAAATGTCCGACATAGGCTCAAGCGAAAATAAACTTGGGCTTCAAAATATGTTAATTTCAATAGATCACACATTTGGGATGCAATGTGTAATTGAATTTGGGATGAGAAATTAAAGGAGAGATGTACTGTTTCTCAACTCTCTCTTACACCAGCTGAAGCTCAGATTACACTTGTAGTGTGTGTTAATGTGTGCATCTCTTTCCTACCTGTCACCACAGTGTTGCAGCTCAGTGAGTGACTGATTGTGGGCTCTGGTTGGATCCTGGGTGCCAGGACGCGGAACATTGGCCCTGTGATCGGTGGATAGACATATCACAGTTAACATCACTGTAAGAAAAGTATTAATTGTGGTGGCAGAAAGATTATTTATAGCTTTAAAGACACGTTTTGGGACATTTTAGGGTGAAAAAAAATTCTCAAAGGAGTTGTGAGAATGGAACTGTTTACTACATCCAGTGGCTTGAATACATGATTGGATCAGGGGTTCAACTTCTATGACCAATAAATGAGATACAAACGAATCATTGCCTCTTTAGCAACTTAATGTCCAAACTCAAGCAGCAATTCACCACATTCCAGAATCTAGTGCTGCCCAGATAACATGACATCACTCACAATACTCCTAATGACCCCATTCGCGAAAGAGATTAGTTGCAAATGAACTAATCACTCGCGAGTTGCACATTGCTACGGGGACTAGGGGGAGGGAAAAAAATGGGTGAATTAGTAAGCAGTTATGATGATGGAGAGCATCTGACAGTTAGTTATGCAGCGAGAGAGATTCAAAGTTGTGTTTACCCGACTGTTTTATGTCTTCTCCGCATGTCTTTCTGCTTCGATGAGAGAACTTTCCCAGGGCTTAATGAGTTTGGAGCCTTGGGCGTTCAAGATTGATGTGATGTGGGCTGAGGAGGTAACTTTTAAAATGTATTCTGGTGCAGTGTAATCATCAGTGTCATCCATGTACTTAGTCTCAAGTAACTGCACATGTGATGGTGGGTTAGGGCTATTTTTGTAAGGTTGTATTTATTTAGTTATTTATTTATTCATGTATTTATTTGCTTGCTTGTTTGTTTGTTTATAAACTGAATTTAACCAGGCAAGTCTACCCACTTCTTGAAGGAATAAAGAAAAACCTTAAAAAAGGGACCAAAAAAGCATTGCATTGTATAAAGTGCCTAGAATAATTAAAATCTTACCATGGCTAAAATTTGTATGTAGGTAATAACGGTACGGTATACAAACAGTGACGCCATTAGTCTGTGGATGTTTACTGTAATTTGGGCATATTTATCATGTTAAGTGTAGATATTATATGAGATTGGGTTTATTCTAGGGTTAGACAGCCTTTAGGCTGACTCCGTCTGATTAGAGGTTTGTTTATTTATTTATTTATTTATTTATTTATTTACTTCCTCCACCAAGGCGGTTATGGAAGGTTTCACCCGTGTCCGTTTCTTGGTTAGTTGTTTGGTTTTGTTGGTTTGTCAGCAGGATTTCACAAAAACTATTGAACGGATATCCATTTAACTTGGCATGAGGATGGATTGCGGTCGGAGAATGGACCCGATTAACTTTTGGTCCAGGTCAAAATAGGGAACGTCGGATTCCTGGAATCTTTTCTCACTTTCTTTAATATAGCAAAATGAAAACAGTCTATCTATTAGGTGGCTAACTATGAATGAGTACAAATTGATGCAGATCCAAATTAAAATCAGAATTTAGCAGATTTAAATATGTGTTATCTCACATATTGGATAAAGCTTGATTGGATTAAAGGGGAATGTTGAACTTTTACAGAGGTATGTACTCTACTGAGTGCCATATTTGTTTGTAGTTTTTTTTTTTTTATCAATGACCACCTTCACTATCAAACAAACTAATAACACAAAATATGGAAATAAGAATTCCCATGTGAAAATACTATTGTTTCTCACGATCGACAGATGTTCAAACTGTACTGTACAGAAATCTAAGAATAAGAAACCATGAACCAGCCGGGCAAGAAAATGTGTTGATAACAAAATTGGTTGTAAGGAAAAAATATGTGGTCTAAGTTAAAAAAAAAAAAATCGATAAATACACACAAAATGAAACAAGTAGAATACACTGAAATTGTCTACACTCGTCTAAGACTTTCTGTCATATCACTTGGTATCTGTCAGTGGATGGAATTTCCATTTTTGATTTTGATTCTTTTTTCCTTAGAATGCATTGAGAAAATGGATAATTTAACGTGCACATTTCCATGACAATAAGCAAAGCAAGTAATGAAGACCATGTGACATAACTGACTGCTCGAGAACAGCTACAGGATTAAATGGATGTTCAAGTGTGTTTGTTTTGTCAGCTGTTACTTCCAAGGCCAAGAGTGAATTTTGATCCAAATTATGCATTAAAACAGTGCTTTACAGAGGAACAGCACAGTAACAGAACAATGATATTGATTTGTCGACATGGAGCGGTGTCTTCTTGGATCCTTAACTTTACAGGTTTGTGGATGAATGAAGCGTTCTGGGTCAAGGATTTCTCTCAGCAGAGTCAGTTCTCACTGTGAGATGTCTGGAGGCTGGATAACAGCTTGGATAACACACACACACAGACACACACACACACTCTGTTACACTCATGCATTCTGTTGAATTCATGCACACACACACACGCACACAACACATAGAGAGCAGAGTGGTTAGCAGTGTGCCTCGCACCATCAGACCATGTGGAGTGGTGTTAATCACACCTATGTCCATTAGCACTTTAGCACAAGGCAGCCTTAGCATGGGTGTAGACACGCATACACACACCAATACACACACACTCACTCATGTAAAGAGAGGAAATGTCAGATAGTGGTGGATGTCTTGGTAGACAAAAGAAGAAAGAAAGAAAAGAAAAAGAAAGAAAGAAAGAGGGCTGATGTTTTTTCCTTTGCCAATGAGTTTAACTTCAGTAGCTACAAAGATGTTCATGCTACAAATATCCTAATTGTTTTAAATCAAATACATAAGAATGTTTAAAATATATATTTTTTATTTTTTACCATCATGCCATTGCCCAGTAGAAAGTGAATTCATTAGAGGATTAACAGCCTGTCAGCTGAACAGCTGGGACTTCAAAGAGGTGCTGAAATGCCAACAGTGTCTGAAAATCTGACATAATGGACACCCTCAAAGCAATTTTTTCCTTTTTTTTACATAAGCACCAACTTCACTTCACAACTTTTTAGCTGTTATTGCCAATGTAGACATATTAACTTCTTGTAAAGAAATGTCTAACATGTTAGCAAACAGTTTAAAGGCCAGTCTGTCGGGTTTACAACTGCAACGTATTGAACACCCCTTATCTCACTCTCCTAAGTACAGTGGTCACTAATAATGCATGAAAAGCTGTCACTCTAGAGCCAGTTGCTTCATTCACACTGCCATTTGCATGCGGGGGGTCTGCACCAATTCTCCGCCTCCTCTTTTGTGTGAAAGTTTCAGATGCGGCGAGGGGTGAAATTTCGTTCCGGTGGTGATCCACCTCTGGAGGTAGTAGTTTAGTGGTTTTGTCTTGTAAACTGCTGTTTGGTGCTCAACAGAAAGTGAATAGTCTGAGTGTTTTTTGGTTCCAACTTCAATGTGACAATTTGCTGTTTGTTTTAAATCATTATTATTATTATTTTTTATTTTTATTTTTTTACTGCTTGTTGGTTTTATAAGCCAAACTATAATCAAGATATTAATTATTGCAGCCCAGCTGGAGTCAGTCAGTCTCCCACAACTTAATTAGCAATCATCAGACATGTAGTCATTAAAAATTTAGAAAAAAAGATGAAACAATTAAAGTTACTGTAAGACAAAATCTGCCACTGTCTCATACCTGCATAGAGCTGGAACATACTGTAGTTACGTTTCAGCCTCATAAAGTCACATCACATAAAGTGCCTGTTTTGGTTGTTTTGAACGACCACCTGCATCTTTTATATCCCATAAGCTCTATTTAATAAAACTTACCCATGGATGAGCTTTAAAAAAACAACAAATCTCAGCAGAATCACATGCTGTAGCTGTCTATTACTCCAGCTTCATTACAATTTCTCATTTCTGCTGTGCAGCAGGTCCCTGCTGACCAGCTGGAATTTACATTGATTCAGTATGCAGCATCGTCGTGTTTGTTTTATTGTCCAACCAAGGCCATTATTAAAAACAGGAACGGCTGTGATGTGTTTTCTGATTGGATGCTAAAAGATTACAGCCGTGATGAATAATAAAATCAGATGCACTAATGTGTGGCTTCTCTAGAATTGCAAATTGTGGGCCGTCCTGGGAGTAACACGGAGCAAAGAGTGGCAATTGGTGATTGGAATGAAGGGTCAGATTCATGTCAACGTGTTTTTTGATGAGGAAATGTCCTTGTGTGACTTCAAGCTTCTGAGTTTATTCCACAAAAGAGAAATCTGGGAACTGGCTGAGCTTCAAAACTGAAACAGAGAAACAGCTTTTGGCTTCCGAGCGAAGAAAGGGAAGGGGAGCACCCACTTCAGATATAAATCTTTTTCTCTGTATTAGCAATGTCACTTCAACTTCAAATATTTGAAGTAGTTCAGGGGCGCTTGATTTACCTCAGCCGGCTGGAACAGCCGCCAACGCAGACACATTACTGGCGAGATTAAAGTAAATCAAGCACTCTGGTTTCTGCTGTGTTTGCTGTAGGATCAAGTGGCAGGGAAGGAATGGAGCTTTCTGTCTTGATCAAGATTTAAAAGGTTGTGCAAGTGTGTGCACAAAGTACACTCCGAGTGTCACAAGTTTGAGGCTGGCACTCACCACCTCATGCGTGTTTCCCACAACTCCCATTCCTGTCACCCTTTTGCTGTACCCTGCTGAAAAGTAAAACCCGGTACCGTGAAATAATCTTTAAGAAATTGACCTGTTTTGGTTATGGAAGGCCTCTGTAAAGCCAGCCTCCCCGCACTTGAAAAAAGAGACTGCTGAACGAAATAAAAAAAACACATCCCTTCGCTTCACATCATGTTTTGACTCAGAGACTAAATTTCACAGCCAAACAATGCCAGGGCCTTTCATATACATTTACAGTAGCCTGAGCGCATAAAAGGCTTGTGATTGGTCACACAGTGTGAGTGCCACTGCTGTAGGACTTGACTGTGCAATTTTGTCACCTCCCAGTATCACTCTTATACGTGTGTGTGTGTGTGTGTGTGCATGTGTGTGAGAGTGAGTGAGTGAGTGAGTGAATATGTATGCCGATATATCGCTGAGCCAAAGCCCTCCACTACCCTCAAGTGGTCAAAATGCAGAACTGGTGAGACTTACCAGCAAGAATGACATTTTGTGTGTGTGTGTGTGTGTGTGTGTGTGTGTGTGTGTGTGTGTGTGTGTGTGTTTGTTTACTCTTTGCTGCACTTACTTGCATGTCTGTATATATTTTATTTGTATTTTGGTCTTACTCCTGTGCTGCTGTGTGTTTGTACGTCACGCTTGCTTACGTGTGTGTGTGTGCGTGTGTGTGTGTGTGTGTGTGTCTATGTGTGAATTTGTGTCTATGCATGCCCATGGCTCTTATTTAAACTAGAGATTAGTGAATAGAGGGGGGAGCGGCAGAGCAAAACGAACAAAAATACAAACACTGTGGTGGAGAGCAGTGGCTGAGGTGTGGAACGAGGGAATGAACGAATGAAGCGGAAATGAAAAAGCACTAGTTAGTGGCCGTTCAGTAATCTTAAAAAACTGCAAGGGGCTGTATCTGTGCGGGCATGGTGCCTCACGCCATAAGGCAATATGATTCAGGAAGTTTGAATAACAGATCTGTAACTCTGATGCTGCACAGGATTTCAACAACTCTGGAGAGTTGACATGGCGGAAGTCATTCCCAAACAGAAAACAGCAGAAACACAGCGACCACATTACAAGATAAATTCACTGTTTCTTTTTACAGGAATCCCATCAACGCCCTCATTCAAAAGAAGAGGGGCTGCAGTTTTTCACACAGGACTGTCGCTTGTCTGATCTGAGAGAGAGATAATTGTGCATTATAGCTGAACATGATGGGCCCCACTGCATTTCCTGTGTTGTTTGGAGCACTGATTGTGTGCATCCTCAGAAATGAAAGCTACATGCCTACAAAATGAAATACAGTACGTGTGGGCAGTATGTCAGTATGTGAGGTAAGCACGGCAGCAGACTCTGTGGCTCAAAGTTGAGTTCTCTCTCACACCATTAACACGTCACACCCGTGGTCACATTAACCAAAAATCGACACTTTTTTAGCACAATAATGGAAAAATCTAAAGATTGTCTATCATTTGGACAGGAGAAGCACTGCTAGAATTTATAACATTATGATAGCTACATTCCATTTAAGTGAGCTATTTCCACCGTTTAGCTCACTGCGGCGCCCCGTGTTCGAGTTCCGGCCTGGGGCCCATTGTCGCGTGTCACTCTCTCTCATCCTGTTTCCTATCTATATCCAGCTGTTCTATCAATAAAAAAAGTGAGCTACTTCCAAGGCTCTGGTGTTGTGAACAGTCACTCACTGACAGGGCTTACTGCAACACTTAAGAGAACAGAGCCAGCGTCATTGGTCACAACTGTGCTTTTCCTGTTTTGACAAGTCAAAAGTAGTGACGTCCAGTAGCCCCCCTTGCTATCCGGCCCTGACAGCGCGTCAATGAGCTATAGAGTGGAGGCCTTGGAGCATGTCTGTCACCACTGGGCCACTGGTGATGTGTGAGAGGTGCACCAGCGCAGGACGAGCCCAAGCAGTGGGATTTCCTCCAGGTGGAGAGGGTGCTTACATGAATGACTTCAAATTTCTGGCTGAAGTAGTGTTGGTAATTCTTAAGTGAAGCATTTTCCCTTGATGATGCATAGAAAAACATTCAATCGAACACACAGCTCAAGTCCAAATGGACCAGGGGGAAAGTTTGTGGTCATATATTAATTGTAATTGTATAATTCTGTAAAACTGCATCGATCAGATTTGACTGTGATTTAACACCCTCTGCTGTAACATCTGCTTCATGAGGTGTTGAAATGAAAAGTTGGGGGCACAGTCGGTGTCTCTGTTCATCTTTTCTCCCCTTATAAATGCATGAAAAATTTTGTCTGTATATAAAATGTTATTGTGATATGTTTTTTTTAAATTAATTAGATATCGAAGCTCGTAATACAAATATCACAAAGACATCTAACCCTCTTTTTTATTATAGCAGTCTGTGCAGGAATTGCTCTTTGAGATTCTTTTGTCATGGGCTTGGTATTTAAACACATTCATTAGAAAAACTGAAGTCATGAGCAGATGTCCCAGTGTCAGCCAGGTTTGATTCCGCTCTGCCCCCTAACAGACGTACTCTTTAATTCGGCAGGTAAAGGAAGACAGGTATGTAAGTTATATTGCAGAGATATAAAGATTGCAGGTCATGCCAAAAAAAGGGGAAAGATGGGGAAAAAAAGATTAGAGACAGAGAGGGGGCTGAAAGCAGAAGAAAATTGGGGAGAACATAGACAAATGGAGGCAAGGACAGATGGGTAGAAAAGATAGAAGTAGCGAGAGAGAGATTGAAAACAGATGAGAGACACAGACAAAGAGGATGGAAAGGGAGAAAGGTTAAGTGGGTGGAGAGAATAGAAGCGCGAGAAGGATGTGGGCCAAAACAAGAGAACGTAGATGGGGAGGATGAGGTGAAGATGAACAGCGACACTGAGTGAGAGATTGAGAGAGAGTGAGAACAGAAAGAGGGAGAGGAAAAATGGATGGGTGGATGGATATAGCGAGAAAAGAGAGACAGAGGCAGCAGAGGTGGTGAACCGTTCATGTGGAACTCATCTTTCTCCATTGTTGACACTCTGTGACCTGTATCATACACACACACGCACACACACACGTGTGTGGTGAAAAGGTTGGAACACACACACACAAACCCGCAGCCAAAAACTGAAGAGACAGAAATGAACTGCAGAAACATTTGGTCCAGCTGATTTCTGTTGATCTGAAAACAGACCTGATTAAAGGAACAGGGATTTAAATCATTTGATTTCTGATATTAAGACAAATTAAAAGTTTGCGTCTGCCTGATTTATCTCTCCAAATGCTGGAGCAGAGCTCACAACAGGAGACGTTGCTTTCAACTATACGGACACACGGCGACACAAAGTCATTAGGACTATACTAAACATTAAGGTTTGGTCGACATCAAGCATTGATCTGTTTATGCTATTGATCTGTTTACACTGGAAAGATAAATAATGGCCTTCATGATACGTCCGTGATGTCTCGAGCTATTTCGTTCAGAGCTCGGTTACAGTCGTTTCAGCAGGTGTTTATGCTCACATATTCAGTTTCTGTGAAATATTCTTCTTGAAAAACTTTCTTTCAAAACCTCCTTGGCTCAGAAGGTCCAGAATCAAAGCCAATAAAAATGCTAATTCTGTTAGCAATGGCTGCTAACTGAGCCAGTGCTCGGCATGCTGCACAGACCTTTGGTTGCTCCAGCAAAGCCGAAGCTGACGAGGGGCCCTTCAGTGGCTCCATTCAGAGGAAATGTTGCCCACCAGACAATCGCTGTTCAACTTTAGTATTATTGAAAACACCCAAGATACAGATAATCGGAGTTATAGGTGGAGGAGGACAAGACACCATGACTGCAATGGAACCTAATGCTTACATCATCTTATTAAACTGAAATGTACCTTTGCCACCAAACCTGTCTAGAAGATCCTCTAGAACAAAACAAGAAGTGAAAGCCACGGGCATCTGCTCCATGAAATCAATTTTGATTTCCTAAAATCTCTGTTTCTGAAAAAAGGACCGACAGTAAACTTCTAAGTCTGCAGTCTGCCCACAGAGGTGAGTCACTAACTACCCGGTGTATCTGTGCTTGCAGTATGTTCCCCGGTTGAAAATCAAGAAACCTGAAAAAGAAGGACGGGTCACGCTGTCACTGAATCATACTTCGGTGCCAGACTGTGGTGTCAGCTGTATCGGTTGCATAAAGGTAGCGTTCCTCAAATGCGTGGCAGTTCCCGAGCCAGAGTCACATGAAGTTTTCCACAAGCCTCCATGATTTTATAATTGGAACAGTTTCTCGTACAGAAAGGGAATGCTTGGTCTGCAACACGCGTTTTGAATGCATCAATTCCTTTCTCGGTAACGTAACATGTAGGAAATGTTTACATGTTAGAAAACAGAATCTCGCTCCACACAAATATAATAATAATAATAATAATAATAATAATAACTTTATTTATATAGCACTTTTAAAAACAAGGTTTACAAAGTGCTTTGACAAACAAAGCAGAACAAATAAAAGGAACACAATTGAAATTACAATTGAAAAATGTAGAGCAAACGAATGAAATTGAAATAGTTGATAGTTAATTAAAATTAATAAGAGCAATACAAAGATTTCATATAAGAACAATAGAAACAGATAAGGAATCTTAGACCATCAAGTAAATACATAATGGAGTAAAGTGCAGCAAACACTGGGAAGATAAAAATAAGTGAAAAATAAATAAATGATAAATTAAAACTCAAAACTTAAAGATTAAAAAGTAAAAAGGAGACAACATCACAAAAAGGCAAGTCTATAAAAATGAGTTTTAAGAAGTGATTTAAAAGAAGTTACTAATTCTGCAAGCCTTATCTCCTCAGGTAGGTCGTTCCAAAGCCGAGGGGCAATGACAGAAAAAGCTCGGTCACCTTTAGATTTAAGCCTTGACTTTGGAACTGCCAGGAGGCCCCCACCTGAGGATCTAAGGCTGCGAACTGGCTCATATGGGGTCAACATTTCTGTTATATAGCTAAGAGCCAGGCCAAGACGAGCTTTAAAAGTGATCAGTAAAATATTAAAATCAATTCTAAAATGAACAGGGAGCCAATGAAGAGAAGCTAAAACTGGGGTGATGTGATGTTGTCTGTTAAAACCTGTGAGAAGCCTAGCTTCTGCGTTCTGGACCAGTTGGAGGCGGGAAAGAGACTTTTGATTAATGCCGGAGAGGAGGGAGTTACAGTAGTCTAGTCTGGAGAAAATGAATGCATGAATGACTTTTTCCAAATCAGAATGAGAAAGTATCGGTTTGATTTTGGAGATAGTTCTGAGTTGGAGGTAGCAGGACTGGACAACTGTTCTAATGTGTTTGTCGAAGGTGAGATCTAAATCGAATATGACTCCCAGGTTTCTAGCAGCGGGTTTAATGTTACTGGAGAGTGGACCAAGGCTATTTGTAATGAGGCTGGTGTCTGTGTTTGGGGGACTGAACAAGATGATTTCTGATTTTGACTTGTTAAGTTGAAGAAAGGTTTGTCATGCGGTCTCAGCGGAAGGTATATCTGTGTGTCGTCTGCATAACAATTGAAAGAGACGTTGTGTTGTTGGATGATGTGGCCTAGTGGAAGCATGTAAATAGAAAATAAAATCAGACCTAAAACTGAACCCTGCGGTACACCACAGGTTATTTGAGCTGTAGATGATGTATGATTACCTATGGTGACTGCGAAGGTTCTCTCTAAAAGGTAAGAATGAAACCAACTAAGTGCAGTGTCCTTGATGCCAACCCAGGTTTTGAGGCGGTCAATTAAAATGTAAAATGATCTACCGGGTCAAAAGCGGCACTGAGGTCTAAAAGTATTAAAATTGCACTTTCCCCTCTGTCGACTGTTAAAAACAGGTCATTTGTTACCTTAAGAAGGGCAGTTTCTGTACTATGTAATGCTCTAAAACCCGATTGAAACTTCTCAAAGATGTTATTATGACACTTAATGCTAAAAGCTGGGATGAAACCACCTTTTCTAAAACTTTGGATAAAAACTGGAGTCTGGAAATTGGCCTAAAATTATAAAGAAGAGACGGATCAAGGTTTGGTTTCTTTAAAAGAGGTTGGACCACAGCATGTTTAAAACTAGAAGGAAAAATGCCATTTTCCAGTGAGCTGTTAATAATCAATAAAATAATGGGCCCAACTGTATCAATGACATCTTTTAGAAATTTTGTTTGAATAATATCAAGACTGCACGTAGTTGATTTCATCTGAGACATGATTTCAGATAAAACAGGCATAAAAACAGGTGTAAAATTACTAAAATATGTGTGGATGTCCCTACTGACATGTAAGATGCAGTCTGGAGGAGTTATTTTCTGCTTGATATCCTTGACCTTGTTGATAAAAAAGTCTAAAAACATCTCACATGTGTCATCTGAGGCGTCGCTAAAATGGCTGGTGGAGGGAGTAATGATGGAGTGACCTGGAATAAAATTTGGGGGTTTGAGTGATTGGATGAAATGAGATTTGAGAAGAAGGAATTTCTTGCATCTTTAACTGCTTTTTGGTAAGTCTTCATAGATTCTTTCCAGATTTCATAAAAAATGTGCAGTCCTGTTTTCTTCCATTTTCGCTCTTTTCTCCTGCAATCTCTCTTTAATTGTTGGGTGAGATCATTTAGCCAGGGCTGTGGAGAACTCTTTACTTTCTTATCTTTGTAAGGGGCAACAGAGTCCAGGACGGTCTGGGAGGTGTGATTAAAAAGAGAGATAAGCTCTTCAGTGTTAAAATTTGGATTAAAAGCAGTTAAAAAGGCAGAATTAAAAAGCTCGGGAAACTTGCTAGCGGAGAAGGAATAAAAGACCCGACGTTGGACTGTTGTGGTGCGTTCAATAGCTACCAGAGATAAAACCACACTGAATAAAATTCCTTTGTGATCACACACACAGATATCCTTTGTCTCAAAGTTTTCAGGGCTGAGACCGCAGTATAAAACCAAGTCAAGAGTGTGACCCTTTGAATGTGTTTGTCCGTGTACTCCTTGAGTGAGGTTAAAAGATTCAAATGTGTCAATAAAATCTGTGACAAAAGACTGAGTAGAGCAGCAGATATGTATGTTAAAATCGCCTAAAATAAGAATTTTGTCATATTTTGACATAAAATGGGATAAAATTTCAGCAAACTCTTGGATAAAAACACTGTTTGACTTTGGAGGTCTGTAGATTATTAAAATTAATACTGGGACTTCAGAGTGTAAAATAAAAGCAAGATGTTCAAACGATGTAAAACTATTATATGAAGTACAGGTACATTTAAAATCATTTCTGTAAATGACAGCAACCCCCCCTCCCCTGCCTGACAATCGTGGTTGATTGAGGTGTAGAAAATTAGGGGGGGTTGCCTCGATGAGGGGGCTGCTGTCTCCCTGAGATAACCATGTCTCTGTGATAATAAAAAAGTCTAGGTTGTTAAAAGTAATAAAATCATGACATAAAAAAATTTGTTGTTTAGGGACCTGATATTTAAAAGACCAAAATGTACAGGTTTACAGACAGATGTAGTGGGTAACAGAGGTCGTGGGGGGATATGGATTAGATTGTTCTGATTTGCAGCGGAGGGTTGTGATACTGAGTGCGCTGCTGTGGGTCTACGGTAGTAAATGATGGTAGATATAGAAGAAGGCAAACCAGTCCTGTGAGGTGCAAAGGCATTAATTCATCTGAAGTGTAAAAAATGGAGATACTAGCCTCCCTCTCAAGGCTCCATTGATGCAAATTGTGTACATGTATTTTTCTTGTGTCTGATTTAATCGCTGATGTAAAGCCTGTTTAAAATAGCATCTCTGTAGTGTTGAAGGCCTACTCACTCAAACACAAACACACACACACACACACATACACTTAGGTAAATCTCACACAGACAAGGCTTTAAAAGGTTTCAGAGTGTAGCAGCACTTATACAGATTACCTCTACCGCTTCACTATAAAGGCTCACACACACACACACACACGCAACCTCTCTAACATTCAATTACCTCTATCTATTCACTATCCAGGGCCATACACACACTACCTCACACGCACACACACACACGCACATGCACATAATCATTCAATTACACTAAACTTGCTCTATCGATTTTCATTCATAGTGTCGTGCACATTCTGTCGGGCCTTGTGTGTGTCTGGATGTGTGTGTGTGTAGAAGGCATTTGGAGTATGAATAGGCAGGAAGGTGGTGTGTGTCTACCTTGCCTTTCTCTCTTTGTGAGGACCAATTTGAGTATTACACCTCGCAAGTGAGGACATTTGTGGAAAGCAGGGACATTTTGTCCTTACTTCGACGAACAAAAACAAAAAAGGCACTTGGTTACAGCCACTCTCTTTGGACCGCACGATGTCAGACAGAGTCCTCACAAGTCGCATGTGTGGGAGGCCTTGAAGGAGCAATGTGTTTGAAAGCTGTGCAGATTAGACAAAGATAAGATAGATAAAGTTTGTCTGATCTGTTATATGTTCAGCGCATATGGCCTGCGCACACAAACACACCCACTCATACGCACACACAGCGGTTTGAGCAAATTAAGCGCAAGGAAGCAATCAAGACGTGATTCACATTCACATGAAATGTAGCCACACAGACGTATTAAATGATTAGAGCCCAACACACGCACACACACACACACACCCATAATTATAGGGAAGTAAATCAAGACATTCACATGCATCAGGCCACATATTATGCAGATGATTTTTCGTATGCACACACACAAACGGCTTTTGTGACCATCTTTCCATCAGGTACCATCAGGAAAGGTGTTGTGACGAAGTGGCAAGAAGCTGCAGAAGCTGGTGAGTGTCCAAAGTGTCTTCAAAGGGTTTTACAATCAGGTAAAGTGTGTGTGTGTGTGTGTGTGTGTGTGTGTGTGTGTGTGTGTGTGTGTGTGTGTGCGTGTTTGCGTGCGTGCGTGTGTGCGTGTCTGAAGGGGGGTGTTTGCGGGTCACTAGTCTCAGTTCAGGTCCTGCTCAGCACCGTTTTGATTTCCCCACTGAAATCACCATCTGTACCTGTTCGGCACAAACACGAACACGCATGCATGCACGCACACACACACACACACACTCAGAGATTGTGTTTAATTGTGGCGAGGGCTTTTTGTGAGTCACCTAACACAAGCTGTCTATTTCTCCATCACGGCTGAAACGAAGGAGAAAATATCCTTTGTCAGCGTGAGGGAAAGGTAACCATAATGGATGTTTCTCCACCGCCTCTATTTTCTGGGTGCTATTTATTTTTCTCCTTCTTTATTCTCTCTCTTCCTTTTGTATATTGTGTTTTTCCCAATGCTGGAATAAAACGTATTATGGAAACTGGCAAAAAAAAAAAAAAAAAAAGCTAATGCCTCTGTTGCCATGGAAACGCTGCATGTCAAACAATCAACAAAACAAAATAGAGACTCCTTGTAAAAGTCTGACATTTTTTAACAAAAGCAAAGTCAATTTGACTTTTTCCTCTTCCTGCAGACAGTAATGATACAGCGAGTAAATATCAAACTGAATGACATCTGCTTTTTTTCGTTACTTTTCTATTAAACTTCTGCTGAACTTTTGTCCGCCCCTTTTATGTTGGTTTGAGTTTACAAAGTATTAGAAATACTTTTCAGTGTTCAGCCGTGATCTGGTGCAAAGAAAGCCTTTCATCACACGGGAGTTTGGAGTTTTGTTTAAGGCAGAACTTTACTTTGACTTACTTTATAAATGCAGTTTTATGAGTAGGTGAGTTGTAGAATGTGCAAACACTTCCTCTTTAAGATTGATAATTGTTAACTATTATTCGTAACCACTGATTTCCTGTAGTCAAGCACTGTGATGAGATGGTTTTCATCTGTTGTCAGAAAAAAAAAAAGTAATTACAGTGCCCTTCAACATGTTGACGATCCAAGTGCTCAGGAGTCATCATCACACATATTACATATCATTACATTACAAGTACACTTCATTCTGATCTCAACTACCCGCCTGTGAAGTTTCCTGATTGCATCCTGCACAGTTGTGACGTTATCATTTTAACAACATCTGTAAACAGACAGACAAGGTGAAAGTAATACCAGCTAAATGAGGAATCTTTATTCATCACATTGAGTTGTGGAACTTTGTTCGTGCATTTAACTCATAGCTGATGAGGAGTCGGCTGCCTAAGGACCAGATCTTTGCCAGTGTTTTGGTCAAGTGCACTGACCGGAGAATCAACTGAATATAGGAGAACCTGAAGGAAAAACAAACACTGGGAAAACATATAAAGTCTCTGCTCTGGCTGGGAATCTCACCAAGAACCTCCTTGATGGGAGGCAACAATTGTAACAACTGAGCCACAATGGGCATGATTTAAAATTGGGATAAAGTGATCCGCCTCTGTAAACAAATGTTTCTACAAAAGGAAACTGCATTTTGCCCTGATGACACGACGGACCCTGAACTTATTCCAAGGGAAAAAGCTACATGTCACCAACAGTATACATACGAATAATCTCTGGTGCTCTGCCTTCTCACGTGCTTTCAGAGGTTTAGAGTAGAAGCAGGCTACAGGAGTCTGGTGAGCAGAAGGCGCTCTTTTATAAATCCTAGAGAGAATTGGGTGATTAAACTGGATGACGACACATTTAAGATGAAGGCAGTTTGCCATAGCTGCTGCACTGGTGACTGTGGTGGCACGGGAGAACTGTATGATGTACCTTTTTACCTAACATTGCCTTTTGTTATTTCTTTTATACTTCACTCTTTGTTAAAGGGGCAATTTGCATGTATTAGTGCTTTTTTTATATGCAATATCTGAGTTGTGATGTGAGGTGAAAAATTAGACTTTTTCCATCTCTCTCAGTAGCCTATACAAGCCTGAGGATGATTTCTTTAAGTGTTTTTTTTTTTTTAGGATGTATAAATGCAGGCCATCCCTTCATATTTTGTGCAGAATGTAATGTGTAACATGTAATGTGATGTAACACGACTGATTTTGCTTAAATTCCAGTCATGGTTATGTAAAAGGAGAGTATTGTTCCTGTCTGAAGCACTGTGTCACTGCTCGTAATGCACCCTACACTGGGACCCAGTTGTATTGAAATCCCTGAGAGGCGCAGCACTTTCAACTGCAGTCAATTACTACAACACTCAACCACTAAAATGGGTCAACAATTCCAATTGTTGTGCGAGCGAAGTTGAGGTTAAATCGATTACAAAACCGCGGTGAAAACAAGGCCAATGGCGTCCGGATCTCCCGCTGTATCGCCGGACAAGGGAGGAGCTGTGACCTGATTAGAGACAATGAATTGAGCGGCTGACGGTGAACGTGCGCTGACTTCCAGAATAACTCAAGGTTGAGAACAACTTCATGTGGCCTTCTTTTTAAAAACTTCCGCGCATCTCATCAAGGAGAAGTAGGGCAGAAAATCAGTAAACATCAGCCACAAAGCAGGAAATAAAAACTCACCGCCGGCTGCAAGAGTTTGCTCACATAATGTCAAGTTTAATGCCTTTCAGTGGCCCTCGCAGATGTTGAGGAGAGAAGCAAACAAGCCCATTGGTTTATTTGCTCTTGTGTTTGTTATGATAGGTGTTAAGTAAAACACTGAAGGCGAGGTATTCAGGCATTACACCTGGATCCGGTTTAAACCCTGCAGTGTGTTCCAGCCTGATTCTTCGTGTTGTTGTGTAGCTTTGCCGTTATTACTTTTCTTCCCAACAGATGGATCCAAAATGCAACAGGAGAGCCGTGGAAGAGGGGGAAGGGAGAGAAAACTCAGAGCGGAGAGAGGATGCGAGGCGACATTGGGTGAGAAGAAGAGAAAGGTACAGAATTCCAGAAAGAAAAACCAAGGAGACGACGAGGAGGAGGAGGAGGAGGAGGAGGAGGAGGAGGCAGTAGATTCGCCTGAAGGAAACAGAGGCAGAAAGGCGAGAAAAAGGGCTCAGCTTTGTTTATAACACCCCCCAACGAGTGTTAGTGGAGGGCTTCAGCTCCCTCAGGTATGATTCAGCATGCGCTGGTGAGTCAAAGGGCTACCTGAGGGTATGCGCGTGTTTATACGTACAGATGATTCCTGGTTGAAAAGGGGTTAGAAGACCTCACAACCGCTGGGACAATATTACATGTGTCAGAGCATGACTTTCCCCCTCAGGCCTTTTGTCAGCATGTGCTCATGGATGTTATTAATATGTATTTGTAATTATGTGCGTATGTCTGTTTGAATTAAGTGGCGGAGGCGGTTGGATGTGTTCGTGCTGAGGTCACATGAACTGGAAAATGTTTTCAAAATGGCACAATTCCAGTTTAACTCAGCGACATTAAGTCGTCTCAAAAGGAAGAAACTTTTATCAAGACGACGTCATATAGTGTCAATGTCAAGTTTATACAAACATACACCTGCACATACACCTTTACATGTATATACTGTTTGAAAATACATGTGTATCCATCCATTTGACAATGCGTATACATATGTTTAGTAAAATCACATTTTGTCAGGCATTTCAGACAACCGATCACTCACACACTAATCAGCACCATAGAACATTGGATAGTACCCTACACCAGTGTCACATGGATGCACATCACAGATTCATGTTGTTATTTAGGTATTTGTTACTTTGAATTATGAAATAAAAGATTATGCATACCAACAATGTGATATATTTGTATTTATTTATTTATTTTGATGGGGTGAATTTCGGCACCAGCTATCATTATGTTACAAGCTTTTTTAAATCTACTATTCGTCGACCCCTATTTTTAAATACATTTCAACAGTTTCTGCTTTTGCCACTCTTTTTTTTCATGGTATTATGCAAAAATCTCGCAAGGTATTTAATTGCCGTCGCTATACAGATCTGTACAATTTAAAACACTCCTCACATGATAGTTTAAGGGAGTGATAATTTAGGAGTAGGACAGCTTTCAAACAAGGGAATATTCTTAATATCCATATTTTCCAGTTTAAAACCACAGAGAAGTCTTGACATTCCAAGTGATATCATGCCAACATATAACTACTGGAGCATAATTCAAACTGTAATGAACGTATTTATGATATACTGATTAATGGTCTGTATTTCTAGAGGGAATTATAATTTTATTCTGTCAGGTAATAAACACGTAATGTGAACGTGATGTAACACTTTTTATACAAATGTCAGTGTGGTAGTCGCCTATGATGCATACAAATGTGGACGCACTGTGGTTTGCGGAAACGATAACTGCTACATTTCATCTTGGACACCAGGCTGATAATTGTTGGTAAGATCGCGGGATCAATGATCATTTATCCGCCTGGCACAAGTGCTGTTTTTAGCTCTAGTGTGCAGGCATGAATGAGATTCCACTGATGATACTTGGAAACCATTACAGTTTGGAGTCAAGCTTACAGTACAGGACAAAGGAAGATATTTTAATATGCTGGAGCATGGTAGGGATGTAGTGACGCTGCACTTGAATCACGCAGGTCTAGACAGCGGCTCATCCTGCTGCAGTATCAAGCAACAAATGTGTTTTGTGGCCATATATCCCAGTGGATAGGAACAAGCTAAAGCAGGTATGCTTTATATATCAATAAAGTGTTATAGCAGGTATTATAAAACATGAAAGACGGGAAAACCTGATATTAAATACTGACAGGCCTACTTTTTTTTCCTTAGGCTGTCACTTTTGCTCACAAATCCATATTAAGCTGAAGATATATAAACAGACACAACATATTGAGTTCAGCTGACTGTTTCAATTCTCATCTTATTGACTAAAAATCCTATTTCTTATTAAGGTGGAATTTTTCTTTCGTGCAGTGCACCTTACTTTAAGTCTATCAGCAAAATGAAGCATCTGATGTCACTTCTAAGAACTAAGAGATATGTACCGTCACGAAGCGCCGTCATTGACAATCAGAGCGAAGAGGGAGAGCTTAAGGGTGTATGTATGTGTGTTCGTCTTCTCAGTGTGTGAGAGAGAGAGAGATCCTTCTGCACCACCTCGCTTCTCCGACACCACCTAACTTAGTATCATGGGATTGAAGGAGGGAATTGAGCAAAACAAGAAAATATATGAAACTAAATGTCAGTGCGCTTGAACACATCAAATGACTCCAGATCAGTCCAATATTCATTCACATTAGGTATTCTCTCTATCATACATCCTGGTATTCTCCACTCTTTTTCTGCCAGAAATGGGTTAACAATCTTTGTAAAGTAGCCTTTAAAAAATAAACAATAATACTAATAACAAGTGGAGATCATACTTTGAAATCAGCCAGTGGAGCATTGCTAAATGTCACATTTGTGAGCTGCGTGGCTCACAGTTCATGTCACTTCATGTTGTCGCCTCCTGAGAGCAGTTTTGGGTAATTATAAGGCTCTAGCAGTTCTGCTCCGCTCCCCACACACAAGTCAAACTAAAACTAATGAACATCAGCAGTGAATAATCTGCTTCTTTTTTTTTCTCTCACTTCTGACAGAAAAAATTCTGCTTTTTCTTTTGACTGTACTTCCTGTTTCTTTCATTTGGTTGGATGTTCAGAAGCAGCATAAACAAAGCTTTGATCACCAGTAAAAGTCAGAGACCGTGGGTTATACATCCTGTGACACAAATAAAAAAAAAAAAACTAATTTGGTTACCTGTCCATCTGCTTCTCTCTGTGCTTTTCCAGTCTTTATTATCACTTGTCTTTGTGTCTGCCTGATTAATTGTCTGCCAGTCTTGTTTGTGTATTTGGATCTGTTTTACCCATCGCTTGCCTATCAGCTCTACCTGCCTGTCGCTTCATTCCTCATGCAGTGGTAAACATCAAGGAATGGGTCATCTCCCATGACAATTAAAAATTCAGCATCACGGCAATTGGCTTCTGAACTGTCATACACCAAAGACAGTGAGGCAACAGGAGGAGTCTGCAGAGAGGCAAGGAAGCAGATGGAGCAGCAGACAACCAGACAAATAAATGTGAAGAGACAAAGACAAAAATCTACATAACCGTCTGGCTCCATTTACTTTAGCGCATTAAATGATGATCTGCAGCTTCGGCACAAATAGCCCAAATGGCCTTTGTATACGTGTCAACCTCTCAGATCAAATGTAGATTACATGTTTAATTAAATAAGTCTGCATTCATACAGCAATAATATCCAAAAGGGGAAATGCTATGTATCATTCTCATCAACATAGTTAAAGAACAAAAACTCATTCCTGTCATACAGACAGTGGTGTAATTACTGAGTCTCCTTCCAAGATGTGAAGTCTGCTCACACAACAGCCTCAAGGTAATTATAAAATAGTTTTTTTTTTTTTTAAAGATTTGCTATATTTGTCTTGGCGGGAAATATATCGATGTGTCTGTATGGAAGCAAAGAGGGATGCTGTGCTTACACACCAGCTCACAAAATATGATTTTATGTTCATTCGTGTCCTCAGAAATCAAGTTTGTCATATTTTTGCAGTCAGAAATGAAACTGCAGCTCAACAATGCATAAATATGTATTCTGTGTGAAAATGACACTTTCCATTAGTAACAATTGCAGAATGTCACAGTGACTGATGTTTGTGAGCCGCACCAAAAGGTTTTTTTTCCATCTCACATGCATCAAACAATAAAAAGCAGGAATGCAGTGCGATGGTTAGTCAACAACCACCACGGGCCGCTGGCACTGTGTAGCTTCACAACTGAAACTGTTTGCACTTAAGACGCAAGAAAATGTCCGCCTCATCAATTCTCCCAAAGCTACCTCTTGTTAAACCAACCTACGCCTGGTCTAAAGTCTGCGTGACGAGCCGAGGAGCTTTCTCACCACACATTCTGTTTCTAGTTTGTGTGGGGGACAAAGCCAAAAAAACAGTTTTGATAGGTTGTTTGTGCAAAAAGCTTATTACGACCTATATTTACATTTATTTTTGGAAACAACCTCTAGTGGCCGTAGTAGGCCAAGATGGAAGCAAAGGAGGAAGTCAAGTGATGTAGACAAACTGCGTTGGGAGCAGGCAGAGGTGCAATAAACACACGACCAAGTAGCTTTGTTGATTGTTTGTTGTTGTTAACATGACCAAACTAGGACCATATCACAATCTTAACAGCATAATGGATCAAGTAGGCCTGTCAGTAGTATTCGCCAATGATTACTTATGTTGTTGTGGAAGTCACTGGCAAATGACCTATTCTATCAATCAGGTATGAGGATTTGTTGGCTTCATTTCTACTTCTGCCCGCTGACATTATACAATGCAGAACCCCTCTGATCAACCAAGCAGAGCTTCAGCTACTTATGTACATAATTCACCTGAAAAACATTTTGACTTTGAATAAAAACACACTGTGGCTGGCATAATAAAGGAATGCAAAGTAATAAAATAATCCAAGATGAATTCTAATGTGACTGTTAAAAGCACTGCAGTGCAACATTTGCACATTAATTAATCACAGGCAGTGTGGACGAGTGGAAGCAGCACAAATAGTAATCATCATTACAGAGGGTGCACAAAATTACAGGGGACAAGCCAGCAAATGTTAATTATTATTATTATAGTGTGTGTTTTTTTTTTTTTGTTTTTTTTTTTAATTCTTATGCAGATGCTCTCATTTTCCAGCCACCATCATCACCTTGCACAAAGCACTGGCTGGCTTTTCGCATCTTCCTCGAATGTGCACACAGGTGCATGCATACGTGCAAACATGCATGGCAGCACACTCCAAAAAACACAAGTAACAGACAAAATGCCTTTGATAAAAATTCTTTATGTATGGATACATGGACACAGTTCATCGATGTAGTTCTTTGTTGTCTGAGTATCAGTCAGTTTGGCACCATGAGGATTGATGACTAATCAGCACGACACTGGCTAATCAAACACACACACATTTGCACACATGCACAAACTCATACGTCAAACAACACACATGGCGCAGGCTATAATTGTCGGTGATTGCATTTGAATACATGCCCATGCTTCCACTGATTAGCATTGTGGCACAAATAGCTGTTGGATCCCTTGTTCCTCAAACCACCACACTATCAAAACACAAGTATCTAGCTATTTCATCTACAGTTGTGTCTGTAGCGTCTGTCTGTCTTGATGTAACCTTCTGTCTCCAACATGAAAAAGACAGTACTTTCTTTGCTGCCGCAGTTTTCTGTTTTTCTGTAGTACATCCAAAGTTCTTCATAACCCAAGGATCACCGCAAACCACAGATAATTCATGCCAAGAAAAACATGTCAAAGGTGTGCTTGGGAGAAAAACTACTTTATGTTCGATTCCTGAGTTGCACAGAGGCAGTTTCTTGGAGACCGGCGGTTTCCACAAGGCAGCAGCTACGATTGTGTGGCACATTTTGGCCTTTGGTGTATGAAGATATTATCATGCTGATTGTACAATAATGTAATCAAGCAGTTATCATCCCTAAGAGACAAAAACAGAGCAGGAGAGCGAGAAAGAAACAAACAGGCAGGCAGGCAGGCAGGCAAGAGACAAGGGGAAAGGATGGGAAATTCTCCTGCTCCTTCGGGAGCGCAACACAATTGGGAGAGGCATAGATGGGAGGAGGAGGTGGAGGAGCAGAAGGAGGAGGAGGACGAGGAGTGGGTGAATAAATGGAGAGAGGAGTAAATGAAATGAGAGGACAGAAGATGACGGGCTGGATGCCTTGATCAAAGCGTGAATATTCACAGCACTCTCCTCTCCGAGATTAAATACTAATTACTCTCAACAGCTGCCCAATGAGCTCGCTAAGACTCATTATCACAATGTACTACATGTGTACCACTTTAGAAACACAGACCTTCATTGCTAAACAAGACGTCCACCATGAGGACATAAAGTGGCACCTTCTCAGGGTACAATGATTCCTGCAGGAAAGTTAAAAACTTAATTGTGGAACATTCGTCAGGACCTTCAGGAGAAAGACGGGGCTGTTTTCTTGATTAAACAATAAAAGCTAATCTCTCACATCTTAGCAGTTATTGAAGGTGACGCAGAAGTGTCGACGCCACCTCACTTCTAATCGGCATCAAATTGTTCCCTAATGTGACGACCCAACACTGAATTGTCTTTATAGTAATGCATGTATTCTTCATTTTATTTCTCATCAGTGCTGAATCTGTATTTCAGTGAAAAAGAATCAACCCAGTGTGTTTTAATTTGTGACTGCATGAAGTACTTCAATCAATTCCTATTCACATGTATGTGTGGCAGCCTATTCGGTGCGGATGTTGCAATCATTTTGGTGGATATATAACAATTCAAACTTTAAACTGGAAAGTGCTTTTGGTGTCTTGCAGTTCAATTCAAACAGCCATTTTCATTAAAAAAAGCATTTGCTTGTAGATTAGAGAGTCGCCTTCTAACCTGTCAATCAATCACCATGCCTGTGCCATTGTTAGAAATTAAGATTTCCAGGAACTTCGAGGAAATAACATGTTTCGTCTTGGATCATTATTTTTTTCACACCAGATAAAAAATAACAAAGAGCCTACTGGCTATTATCACATAAACTCTACCCAATTAATTGATGTATGACTTTAACTGAGTGATGACACAGCTATTGCACCACATAGAGTATGTACCCAGTGGGCATTTTATCATTGCAGGTACACCTGTTAATGATCTACTGTAGTTCACTAGGACACCCCTGCCATTAATTCTCCATTTACAAAATTTAAAATGATCTTTTTTTTTTTTTACATGGTCAGAAATTCCATTACAGCTATGTTATAACTGAGGTCATAGTTAAAGGTGAGTTTGTTCTGGACTCCATGGTATCGAGAGATATTTACATTTTCTTTTACTTTCCCATTTAAATGCATGTCAGGGACAGAATATAAAAAACACATCTCCAATACAACACCACCACTAACTATGACCCCAGTGCTAAATCATTTGTTTTAATTAGATGCACAGTGTGTAATTTCTGTCTCTAGGGGTCTCTCAATCAAAACCATTACAAAAGATGGAGTTTGTTGACATCATTGGAGTTTTTTTTAATTGTTTAACACCAAATTTGCTGATGAAAATGAATAATCATGCCACATTACAAGTAAGCATTACAAGTGACCATTACAAACAAGAGTAATATAGCTGTAACAGAGTGGATTGTTGGCTAGTTTGGCATAAAAACAGTTTCAAAAATGTACCCAATCAAATTGCCGATAAGCATGTCTGTCACATACTATAGAAGCAGGTGAGCTAATAAAGCCTAAATGAAAAGGTGATATAAGACACGATCTCAAACTGTGTGTTGACGAAAACTGTGTAATTTGCTCATTGGGGTTGAAAAGTGTCAATTTAACGTCCAGAGGTTAGATCGTGTTGTAGCATTGCATGGTTGAGCACTTGTGTGTGTGTGTGTGCATGTGTGCCCGGTTGCTCTTGAAATGCCAGTGGGCGGGGAGTTTCCATTCCAAAACAGGCCGGGAAATGAGTTATGAAATCCAAATATCTCAGCTAGTTGACAAATATCTCTGCGTTGACTCATCGGTGCTGATCGCCAACAAACCCCCACACACATTCAGTATTTCAGTATGGTCACTCTGTCTTGTGCGGCAGCACAAATCTTTGTGCTGGTTGCCATTTTGAGATCTCAAACCATCTCACCAACTACACCAGCCTTGGAACTCCGTCCTCATCGTAAATCTGCGATGTGTCCTGAAGAGGCAGAATCAACCATAATAACAATAAAAGATTATGACAGATGGTGACCAAGCATGTCACACAACTGAGTCAGCATGTTGGAGAAGGGAACAAACTGCACAGTTTTTTGCGCGAGCAGAATGAGATACAGTCCTGCTGATATAGAAAAGATAATAATAGAAAAGTTAAATATGAAAACAAGGTAGGCAAAGCAAACGCAGAAAAGCTGAGAAAGTTAACCAAGAAACTTAAAAAATGTTCAGCCGATGAAGGGTGTTCAGCCAGAACATGTTTCCCCACTCATTCACTTATTTAATTCAACTAAATTAGCTGCAGTTTATCCTGCTGTTGTGGCCATGAGTATCCTGAGTACATTATGGGCATAAAGTAAATTGGTGTGTGTGTGTGTGTGTGTGTGTGTCTTTTTGTTTGTTGTCTATGTGACTGGCAGTCGGGCAGCATGAGAGTTGACGGCTAATCAGTGCGTCACTTCCTAATGGGCTAAAACGCACACGCAAATGCGCACACACACAGAAGTGCACGCACACAAGCACAGCACGGAGTATAATTGTCTGTGATTGCATTTGGATACCCATCCACACTCATGCTGATTAACAATGTGGCATAAACGGAGAATGAACTGCCGACTGAATGAGGGAGTGAGAAGCACTGAGTGAGGGAGATTTATTAGCTTGCACAGTTGTCTGCATATTGCTATTAATGAGAAATTTTCACCAATTAAAGTGAGCCTGAACCCCCAGAACAGCAGCCCAATATATCTGCACACGGTAAATTAACTGCAACACAGCTGCCATATCAGTTTTCAATTTTACAGCTCAAAGCTCCAACTCTGTAAGCTATTTTAGAAAACCTCATCTTTCAAGACAGACAGTCAGACAGAAGTGGTCAACAGTTGCATAATAACATGCATTCAGGTGTGCAATCTCAGTAGACCTTTCTCTTAGCAGATATTTTGATTTGACTTAGTTGGACCATGTTTTGCTAATAAAAGGAACGATGCCTCTGTTCAATCTAAGTCCCTTCATATGATGATGATGATGAAAATTATTAAATTCTCCAGAGAAATCACTTCATTTCATTGGGTGGATTATTTGCAGGGGTGAAATAAATCTGTGCAAATGTGTTAGGTCGAGTTCATCTTTTCAAAGTTCGATCATTGACCGATTGCAAGCTTCAAACTTTGGGCTAACTCTGTATACAAGCACAATGGACAAAATGGAGGAAGCTATCACAGCTGTATTAGTTGTGATAGAAACATCCACATCTATTTAACCTCCTCTGTTGAAATATAAACTCCCCCAAATAAACTGTGTGACAATCAAGATCAAGACTTTTTCCCATACCTTTAATACGACTTAAAAATACATGAGAACAAAATGCAGATGGCCGTAAACAACACAGTTTAAAGAAAACAGAAGGAAGTTTGAGAAGTTGTGACACAAGGAACTTGGACTGGGGAGAGCCAGCGTGTTTGTGCTAGTGTTAGTTCCAGTTTGCCTCAGCAGGCACGGTCAGCATGAGAGTTCTGGGTTCACACGGTCTTCCTGAGATCAACATATGCAATGCGCCAAGTGTATGGCTGGATTTGTTTCAAGGATACCTGAAGAATGAAAAGTGCCAAATGCAAAGTTTGACATACAATGACATGTCCTGCAAAATTTGGTGTTTGAGGTGTTTTAACATCACAGTGTCTTCGTGTAAGAAATTGTTCCCTGACCTCAACCCAATGAACAACATCAATTCAAACGGCAACTACAACAAAGGCCTTCTTGCCCAACATCATTGGCTGATCTCACCAGTGTTCTTGTTGCTTCATGCCACCAAATTTCTGGAGCCAGGTCCAAAATCTTGTGGAAAACCTCCCCAGAGGAGCGGTAGCTGCTTTAGCATCATATTAATGCCCATGGTTTGGCACTGAGATGTGCAGGTATACTGTTGTAGATGACATATGTGACAGTTATTCACATGTGCAAGTCGCAAGCAAGTCTCAATTCCTTCATCTTTAAGGTATCACGGTGAGAATCAACAAGTTGAGTAATTACTCAGGTGAAGCAAGCCTGTAACATGTCTGCATAGTTTAACTGGTTGTATTCTCCCAAATCAGTCCCCTGATTGTTTTTTACATTCATAATATGTCTTCTCAATTAAATGCATAATTTATATGGAAGCCAAGTCTTACAAAGCTTAAACTTCATGTTAACCTTCTAGCTAAAATTTGACCAACCAGCCAGTTAGCTGAAAAGACATGTTTACATAACTTTCTGTGTTGGGCCCAATCATGTTTAAAAAAAAGAATAAAGCATAACTCCTCATTATCTAGAAAAATCAGGTGCTCAAGAGTAATCTGGCTCAAGTAAAGTTGTTATGGTTTGTTTTGGGGTTTTTTTTTTGGCCGTTTATCGGCTTTATTGATAGAACAGCTGGAGATAGATAGGAAACAGGATGAGAGAGAGAGGGGGAGTGACATGCGGCAAAGGGCGCCAGGGCGGGACTCGAACCAGGGCCACCGTAGCGAGGACAAAGCCTCTGCACATGAGACGCCTGCTGTACCAACTGAGCTAAACAATGCCCCAAACTTTTGGTTTTGTCATTTCCTCTTCTATTTTGAAGTTTTGCCTTGTTTTGCTTTTCATTTCCTCCCTTTGTCTGTTTTCCCACCTTTTTGCTCCTCACCTGTGTTCTGTTAGTAATCACCCCATGTGTTTTCAGGTCGTTGTCTTCCCCTTTGTCTTTGTCAGTTCGTCTGTTCTCGTCTGTTCAGTCCTCATGTTCCTGTGTCTCCCTGTTCCACCTTCCCATCATGTGTTTTGGGAATTTCATTCCTGAGTCCTTGCATTATTTCTGGTTCATACTTTGCCTTTTGATTTATACTTAGCTTTTGGTTTGTTCATTGTTTTTTCAGTTGTACTTTGTTTAGCTTTTGTTATTAAACTCACTTTTCATTAAGGTACTTGTCTTTCATTTCTCAAGCAAGTCTCAAGTAAGGAACATGGACAGACGGACAGACGGACAGATAGATAGATAGATAGATAGATGTTGGCATAGCTGTGATTTGTTTTTAAAGTCGCATTTCATCCAATTCTTGTTGCAGTTGTATCAACAATAGAGTTTGCAGGCAATCACGCATGCAGACTTCCATATTCCCACAAATTAAAACACCAGACAGGTCCTCTGGGTTTATACTTGAATGTGAGAGGCATACTTGTTATTAGAATAAATCATGGCTGAATTACACCAAATTATTATTAATAAGCAGATCCTGCACATAGCATCTCTATGAAAAGATAAACAGTTTTCACCGCAGTCGCTCTCAGTTGATCGCATGAAAAGACTGAAGATGTCTCGCTCTTTCTATATGCGCAGATGGGTATAGAGCGGGGGATTGAATGGGTGATAGCGAGGGAGGGCAAAGAGGAAGTCTGAGAAAATGGAAGCGGGAGACAGAAAGATGAGAGTGGGTAGGAGAGGAGGAAGGAGAGCGGCGAAGATGAGGAGATGAGGGAGGGAGAGCACAAAAAGGAGTGGGAAGAGCCGAGCGGAGAGGGAATGATAGCCTTAATGTGTCTGCATGAGTGACAGCCATGTATGAATATTGCATGTGTGATTAGGGAGCAGAGAAGATGGGGTTTAAATGGCTTGTTAACCAGGCCCCTAAATACTGGCAGCACGATGGAAAGGAACAGGGGAGAGGAAGCAGAGAAGGAGAGAGAGGCACCAAAATACTGACAGGAGAGAACTGAGAGCGAGGGAGGGAGGGAGGGAGAGAGGGAGAAAGTTAGAGGATGGAAAAGAGATAAGTGAAAGTAAAGGGCAGGCCACATGACTTCATCCTTTATTAGATTATATAGTAAGTTGGGTAATGAAGAGAGCAAAAAAAGAACAAAAGCACAGAGAAAAGCAGAAAAAAGCAGCCAAAACCAACACTAGAGAGGGCCTTCCCAGGACCATTTAGATTGCTTTGCTTTCACTTATTTTACAATACCACTGAACCATTTAAAAAGAAACTTCAACATACATTGTTGCACCTCCACTCAATGGCCCTTGCTTCTGATCACTACCAAGGCCTCTTCTATCACTGCTTTGTTGCCAACTACCACTGCTTTGCTTGCAACTTGTCTGGTTGATAACTTAGAGATGTCAAGGCACTGCCTGAAGCTCAACCATTGACAATACCACAATGCTACTAAATCGAATGTCAAGGAACCTGGGTGTGACCCCGGATGATGAACATACAAACATTGCAGCAGAAGTTCTCTCCAATACTCCTGTACTCATACTGCTTTTGTGCACAGGGGCCACCAGAATCAACAACAAATGTAAGTTCCTTGTAGCTGCTTTAAGTTGCTAAACATATAAAATCAATAGTATGTTTGTTGGGTTATTGAGATTTCAGCCAAGAGTCTGTGTCATTAATTCTCACTAATTCACTCTAATTCTCACTAATTGTCGTCCAACAGTAATAAACAAACAACAAACAACACTTGGAGTTTAGTTAGATTGGCAAGAGAAGCACCATATCCAATTATGATTTTCGTACTATTGTTTTTATTGTTTGCAGCATTATGGACAAGTTTTTGGCAGTGGAGTGTTTTTGTTTGCGGCATCTCAAACTTGTTTTTGGCAAAATGCAGTTTTCTCACAGCACTCTAAACCAGTTTCTGGCAGCGCTGTAGCTGTGAATGGGCAGTGTTGGGCCATGCTAATTGAAAGTGGCTGCGTGCCCAATTTGGCACCGTGTCACATATCGACAGAGCAGCGTACACTTTCTCAAGTCCAAATTCTTGCTGCAGGACATTTTCTGGCAGAGGGAATTAGCTGTTCAAGCCAGACATACACGCAATGCACATGGGCTCACAAACACGAGCAGCACACAGACACATACACACACACAGACACTCGTCACAAGTGCGAAAATGTGTAAGCAGAATGGACATATAAGACGCAGACTGAGTGGGTGTGGGTGGTTATGGTGTGAACATGTAAATGACAGGCGTATGGACAAGAATAACCAGCCAACATGTCCCTCTGTTTTCCTACTCTCATTTGTATGAATAAAAGATTGACAAAACTGACGCAGAATGATTTGGTGACATTACATATGGAGATTATGTGCCCTCTTCAGACCTTTGGGAGTGACACACTAAAACCCATCATCAGCCTCTTATCTATTTCATTCACCTCTGGCTCCATTTCATTCTTTTCTCTCATGATTGATTTAGTTTAATCTGTCCTATGTGCTCCTGTTCACCATTGCTCTGTAGTTTATGTTGTAAATGTCAAAGTGATGTTTTAGCTGAACTGTAACAATCTCCAGTGGCCAGCGTGGCAATTAAATCAACGCTTAAACTATCTATACTTTTCTATTTCTTTATCTTATATGTATTTTTTCTTTATCCATTTTTTCTTTTTTTTTGTTTTGTTCCACTTTGTTAAGTGTCCTTGGGTACCCTGAAAGGCGCTATATAAATTAAATGCATTATTATTATTGTTATTATTGTTGTTATTATTATTATTATTATTATTATTATTATTATTATTATTATTATTATTATTAAACTACAGCCTCAAAAGTGTAGTAGGGTAGTAGGCTGGAGCTTACTTAACTGTATAATATGTTCACCAATAGCAAAGCTAAAAGTATTAGTAAAAATTAGAAAACTGAAATGGATTGGAGAAATACAAGAAACATTGCATTTTTTACAATCTGTAGATGACAAATAATTGCCAATTTTTTACTCAAAGTTAATTTATCTGCAACTGGGGTGGTTGGGTTAACTCTTTCTTATCTTTCATATGAGTCCCTAAGGAGAATATTTGATGGTTTGACTGAGAAATTTACATGCTAATGGTCCTTCCACTCCTCTAGCAATCTGTGAACATACAGCCTGTATGGGAGGACGTGCCTTGGCACTGACAGATGTACACGCTGCCTCACATGCTGCTTAGTATCACAGTAAATGCTAAGCTCAGGATCACTTTAACCCCCTGAATAAACACACACACATCTCAAAACTTAAGCCTTGATCATATACCAGGATGGATGCAGACAGCTGTGGACTTGCACATGGACTTGCATGCGCGTCAATGTCCTCTGTGATCTGGGGTATGCAGACATATGCAGATGCAGTAGAAAACATGATGCCAAATTTCTGACAGCAAGAGGAACTGCTGTGTTGGCTGTGTTCGGCTGAATAACATGAAAATGTCCCAAAAAAATAAAAGCAGTGTATGCACCTGCTTCTTAACAAGAAAAGGAAAACAAGAAATGGATGGCTAATACTGTATGTAAAGTGCACAAAATGAATGTCCTGTCAACATGTCTTGTGACAGTCACAAATTGTGGGCTGCATGGAGCTGTCCACACAGGGGTCGGCTCGGACACTGGCAAACCTGGGCAGATGACCAAATCTATATCCTAAAGATCCAACAGGACCTATGCAAAAACATTGGCAGTGTGTCTGAGTAATGGCAACTAAAACCACTTGTGAAGTGTTAGGGTTGAGAAAATGTTGAGATCATCGTACAACCCAATTGCCAGAGTAAATTGTGGCAATGTATCTTTGTGCAAACCACAGAAATGTTGAAATTTTACATTTCTTTATGTTGGAACTTTACGTTTTCATTGGTTTCAATTTCAATTTCAATTTCAATTCAATCAACACTGTGCTTAGGTTGTGGTTAGGTTTAGGCACAAAAACCATTTGGTTAGGGTTAGGAAAAACATCCTAGTCTGTGCTTTTGCATGTGTCCTTATCATGTCTTTGGAGTATGTTGTAGACCTGCTCCATTAGGAAAGTGTCATAAGATGACCTTTGAATTAGCAGTATACAAATAAAGATTTGTTCATCATGGAGATGTCCTAAAAACCTAAATCACTAATTTACTATTCCTGTAAAAGTAATTTGTTAAGTGTAAAGTGATGGTGCTGGATATATATACATAAAAGGGCACACAAAAATAGAGAACATACAATTTGCAATCTTGATATGACACGGAGGCCATTGCATTTATCATCATTACATCTCTGAGAGATTTACCATAACTATAATTCATATGTGCCTATTCGCATCTCCAAACCAAAACAAAGTCATTACCCTCAAATGTAATGGATTACGCTGTGGGGACCCCACCAGGTCCCCAACTGGGTGTGAGTCCTCATAATGCGTCTATGTAAACATATCAATACACACACACACATACACACCACAACATGCTTTACTTGTGTTGTGAGGACTCTAACCCTAAACCTTCAGATAATACTCACACTAACTTGTAACACTAATGGTAAACATTGTTGGGACAAAATTTGTCTCACAATATGTCAGATGAGTCTCCAAACATGACTGCGGAAACACACTTTGGTCCCTACAATGTAGTGTTCGCAGCATGCTCACAAACAAATGCATTTCATCTTGGCAGAAATCACATCTTTCTCACAGACCACTCTGCTGTGGGCTTGCTCCCCCAAACCATTTTTGCATTTTGCTTCATTGAGAGCTAATGAAGCGGGGTAAATGTGATCTTTCATGCTGAGGTGCCTCTTCTTAGATGCACCAGCCAAACAAAATATGAAGATCATTCCATATGACAAATACCTTTTAACATATTCGCCTTGCTGTCAAGGAACATGCGCGTGTGATTTCTTTTGAGAGACTTGGATGAGTCTAGTATTGTGCATCTTAAAGAGTATGAAGAGAGGGGTCGTCTGTGAACACTTCATGCAGTAATCACAACATTTATTGTGTGTATACTGTGAATGGTTGTACTTTGATTTGAATTGCATTAAATGTGCAGAGTTTCACGAATTCCAATATTACAGTTCTCATTCATTATCAGCCGCCACTTTAATGCAAATAAAATACAATTTACACAATTGTCATGCTTGTAGTTTTTCTTTATTATTATTTTGTAAGCACACAAAAAGACAAACCCACACACAGCGTACAATATGAATAAAATGTCTTTGCAACAGTATTTCTCTCATATATTTTATTATAATATCTATTGATTGGTAAGTCTGGCTTACCATGCTACTGCATTATTGAAACTTTCATGATATCTTTGTCAAACTCCACTGCAGATGGCAGAAGCTAGTGCTCTGGTAACTTTGGGACAGATCTTCAGTGTTTGGGAGTTTTATTGCATTTTGTGTGTGAAATTAACTGTCTGGCCAAACAGCCTTTCAGTGTTGAGAGCAGCATGATGAGCTTTGACAAACGCTGATGGCCAACTGTTGAATAACTAAACAAACCATGTGTCACTCATGAAGCTTTATTATATGTTTATAGTGCTTTGCAAAACATGTTCGCATCTGACGATTGTTAACTTTAATGTAATTGAAGCTATTAAGCTTGAACCATTTAAGGGTGTAAAAAGATTAGTTATACTACAGCTTTATCATTAAAGTAGGACTCCCCATGCAGTATTTTTATATAGTCAACAATCCAACTACTGCTCAAAGGTTTGGGGTCATCCGAAAAAGAAATTCTGTTTTCTCTAAAAGCCATTAAATTAATCGAAGTTTTCAAATGAATAGAATACATGACAAGGTTAGAAACAGTGATTTTTACTTGATTCTTGATGATAGTAATTCTGTCCTTCACACATTGCTTTCTCAGAACATGAATAGACTTGAATAGTTTCAGGAGAATGGTCTGGCCATTGGAGAAAAAAATGTTAATGCTCCAGATACTCAACTAGCCTAAGGATTACGTCTCTAATCAGCGCAAAAGTTTTCAGCTGTGCTAACACATGCAGGAGAGTAATGGTGAACCGCTCCTCAAGCGTGCCTGTCAGGTTGCACTCAGGGATCGACACTTATTGCCTGCCATGACGGCGACGCGCAGGAGATGCAGCAGCTAATGTGAGTAGTTCAAAAACCTTCTTTTTCATAAACTCTTTGTACACAAACAATGTTCTCAATGCTCTTGTTCATGAGTAGAGACCCTAGTGATGCTACGAGCAAAGTTTCATGTTGTGTGGAGCCTTCTTAGTGTTCTAAAAATAGCGATTTTGATGCTAGCGTGTCATGCCCCTAGCTCTCCCGTTCAAAATTAACGTGCCCAAAACCGAAACTACGGTAAATCTTAAAAGTGCCTCTTTCGTCGTAATTATGCTTTCACCCGAAGGTTTGACTCATATTCAATCCCAAATAAAGCCTTGGTTGCTTTTTGGCGAGAGTTTCGCTTTAACATTCTCTACACTGCCACAACAAAAATCTGTTGGGTAAAAGTGTATCCTTAAAGTTGTAGTCCTTGAGATTTCAGGCGAGGTTGATTTTGGTGATGCCTGTGATTATTGTAATAACAGAGGCATTAAAGCACAGAGGAAATTAAAGAACTAACATGAAAATGTTCATAACAGGTAACAGAAGGTGCCCATGTCTTGGTTTGTCAACACATTTTTGATGAACGGTCGCAGTTAGCATTAATCACAAAGATAAATACGTCACGTTCTTCTGCGGCTCCTTCACATTAAAAGTCAATCCGGTCGAACGCTTTTAAAAAGCTTTTTGAAGCAGCTGCAAGAAATGTAGGCTTAAGATTACAAGTAACTTAATACAGCGTTGACACATGCTGTAAAATTAAGAGGTAACTGTGAAAAGAAATTAGTAGGAAAACGTATTCAAGTGTGGGAATGGTGGACTCCGCCACTACCAACAACTGCAGTTACAGACTGTGAACGCTTTAAATCATATGGTTTGATTTCATGAAAAATGTATTATGAATTTAAATATACTGCATTGAATCTAAAAATATTTAACTCACCCAATCACCAAATACACACCATGCACGCTTGTATGATTGTATAACATCCTCAAGTTGCTAAAGCTCCAAGACTTGACTTCAGTGACCCTGAAGATAAGATAAAGGCATTGTGTATTTTCAGCACAATTCTATGGAGGACCAAACCTGACATAAGTATAAATAAATAAATAAATAAATGCATAAATGCATAAATAAATACAGAAATAAATAAATAAATGCTGAAATAAATGTATAAATAAATAAATGCATAAATAAATACATGCATAAATAAATGAGTAAATAAATAAATGCTGAAATAAATGTATAAATAAATAAATAAAAGTATAAATAAAAGAATAAATGCTTTTTATTTATTTATACATTTATGTTCACCTACATTTATTTATTTATACATTTATGTTCACCTACATTTATTTATTTCTGTATTTCTGTTCACCTACATTTATTTATTTCTGTATTTCTGTATTTCTGTTCACCTTCATATATTTATTTCTGTATTTCTGTGTCCATATGTAAATGAGGAGGTAGGAGGTCCTAACCTCAGTCAAGAGCATGATTGGTCAAATCGGAGAGCCAGACAAAAGCAAACGGTTCCTGATCTCAAGCCTCGCTCTCTGTAACGTTGTAAACAGCTCCAGTTAGCTTAATGGCCTCGACCAGTGTGACAGGTTAACTGGCGTTCATTTTAACTTGCGAGGGTCCCAGATGTGCTGGTGGTGTGGTTTGAGAATCCTGTCTGGAGAGCCATGTCCGCCAACCAGGAAAAACATTCTGCTCATCGCTCCAAGTCATGTATACGTGTATTCGTTTTGACGTGGCTTGAACACTTCTATCCACACGGAGAAGCCGGGGCTGCGACTTGCAAACCACTGCTAGACGAGCGCTACAGAGCACAAATCGTCCAAAAGTGCATGTTGTCGGTCTCATATCTTTGTCGTGAATCTCTGTACTCTTAAACAACTCATATGTGGAACAGTATTAAGCATTTGTTCACGCCGAACGGCTCGAGAGCGGCGTGGACACCGCTGTTAGCAGTTAGCTGCTAGTTAGCTTTTAGCTGCTCGCTGTAGCACTAAGAGCGTAGCGTCCAGGTTAACTATTGACACATGTTACCACCGAGAGTGAGATACATGTCTGGGCTTTCCTATGAACCATTGTCGCTACTGGTGTTTGTATCACAGGTTGATCTGGACGTCTCACGATTTGCCACAGCTGATTGACCTCACACTGAGCTCGGGCTGGATGTCAACGTACTGCAGACTGTTTGACCAGCAGGCTGTATGAAAGTGTACAGTTTTCACACCGACTTAGCTTCAGCTTAATAACGATGTATGCGGCTCGGAACGATGGCTTTAAGCGACCATTTGAACAGTGCGGAATGAAAAATACCAGATGGTAACCGGTGTCACAAGGTAGCCTGGACGCTGTGCTACAGCGAGCAGCTAACAGCTAACATAAGAGCTAAAAGGGGTCTCCACGCCGCTCTCGAGCCGCTTGGCGTGAACAAATGCCTCAGCCTGTTCCACCCATGAGTTATTTGAGAGTACAGACATTCACGACAAAGATATGAGACCGACAACATGCACTTTTGGACGATTTGTGCTCTGTAGCGCTCGTCTAGAATACACATATACATGACTTGGAGCGATGAGCAGAACGTTTTTCCTGGTTAGCAGACATGGCTGAGGACCCCTCTCTCTCCAGACGGGATTCTCAAACCACACCACCAGCACACCTGGGACCTTCGCAAGTTAAAATGAACGCCAGTCAAATTCATAACTAAACCAGAGCTACATGAACAAATGTCAACAACTGCAGCTAACAGTTAGCTGAGCGGGCTTGCTGGTAGCCACAAACATTCCTGTACAGTGTACAGGAATCAGCGCTGCTAGTAAGGCAGAAGTAGTAGACCCTCATCGAGCACACTCCTGTAACCAATCATGCTCTTGACTGAGGTTAGGACCTCCTACCTCCTCATTTACATATGGACACAGAAATACAGAAATAAATATATGTAGGTGAAGAGAAATACAGAAATACAGAAATAAATAAATGTAGGTGAACAGAAATACAGAAATACATAAATGTAGGTGAACAGAAATGTATAAATAAATAAAAAGCATTTATTCTTTTATTTATACTTTTATTTATTTATTTATACATTTATTTCAGCATTTATTTATTTATTCATTTATTTATGCATGTATTTATTTATGCATTTATTTATTTATACATTTATTTCAGCATTTATTTATTTATTTATTTATGCATTTATGCATTTATTCATGTATTTATTTATGCATTTATGGATTTATTTATTTATTTATTTATTTATACTTATGTCAGGTTTGGTCCTCCATACAATTCGGCAATGTAACATAAAAAGCAGCTAGTCACAAATCAACTTTTAGTGAATCTGAGTGTTTATATGCAGCCTCTTGCGTTAGTATGATGGATAAGATCAACTACGACATGACATTTCCAAGTAAAATCCGAGATGAAGTAAAAGTTTAGGAGCCCTTTTGACGAAAAGGGTGTGTGAGAGAGAGAGAGGAAGAGAGAGAGAGAGAGAGAGAGAGAGAGGGAGGGAGATAAAGAGAAAAGAAAGATTCCAGTGTGAGGAAGAAAAAGACAAACAGTCAGTGAAAAAAGCAGAAGTTTTCTAAAAGTGCTCTAAGGAGATTATCGCTCATATGATAATCATCATTCAATTTGATCGGTTGGCAGATAGAAGGTCAAGAAGGCACCTCATCATAATTGTGCCTCCCAGCTCGGTCCGACTGAGTCGTTTCAGGTGTTGGGTATCGTGTGCATCTATATGAGTGTTTGTGTGTTCTTCTATCTCTGTGAGAACCAATTTGAATTGTTAGACCTTGAGAGCAAGGACATTTTTTAGAAAATGCAGAACATTTTGGATGTTTGTTTAAAGGTTAAGGTTTGAGCTAAGAGTTAATGTCAGAATAAGTTAGGTAAGTTGTGGGGATAGGCAAGGTCTCCACGAGTATAGTCTAAATATGTTAGAGAGACAGGTAAGGATAGAGAGATGAGATAATGTCCAACTCCATACGAAGCTGTAGTGACATCAGTGGATAAAATAAAGCATATCAGTGCGTGAGGCACATTTTTATGGGTCTTCTCTCATCAATTATACATTTCCATAAAAAAAAAAAACTGTGATCTTTTCATCATACTTAAGTAACTGCTCATGCTTATTCTTTTGAAGGAATATTTCCGTCTTCAATCTGCGTTTTTTGACTACCAGGTCAAATCTTCCTGGCAGCTTAATGCAAAGTGATCTCTGGGTTCACAAACTTTTATTTCACAGAGTTTTTTTAATTAAATTATAATGAGAAAAGTTTTTTTTTTGTTTTTTTTAAGTGTATATTTCATAAACATCTTACTATTTATAATGAACAATGACATGATGTATACTGTCAGGGCAAGGCAAACATTAAGACGCTAAGTGCTGGTTAAAAAAAAAAACAACTTAAAAACAGTTTAGTATCATAAGCTTTGTCTCACAGGGTATCAATATTTCCTGTCCATGTATGTGAAGTTTACACGCCCACGGAAGCAACAGTTCTTGATCCAGCCCAAGATCTAGGATGAGGAAAAAACTACAGTACACATACTGTACGGAGAGGAATGGAATATTTGTCCAAAGGTACGCTCAAATCCTGCTGCTTTTTTTTCGCATTGAGATGATGCCATTTTCTGTGTCATTGTTCAAAACAGAGAAGACTCTCATCTGTTAATGTTTGCAGCAAAATGCAGGAATAAAGTCATTGTCATGTAAAGTGTAACAGAGAAAAGTAAGGTCAAGCAGCACTTTTCCTCCACTTGGTAATCTTTCAGAACCGACTGTAATTACCTACAACAGTATGTTTTATGATGAATCGTTTTATGTCGCCATTGTAAACACTTGAAAAATGTCCAGAATCAGTATAAGGCGTCACTTGGTATCACTTGGTAAAGCTATTCTCCACAAACTACACTATCGACAGATGCACCACTGTCCAATTTTTATTTATTTATTTAAATCCTAGCTCTTAGCTGAGGAACTTTTGTTCTCCTTTTTCTTACTGAATGATGAACTGCAGGTTATGACTCTGTCTGATGTAAAGGTGTGTGTGTGTGTGTGTGGCTGAGCGAGACAGGCAGAGAGGGAGAGAGAGAGAGAGAGCGAGGGGGGCGCAGGTGGTAAGTTTCAGGCATGGAAAGCCTTTGGAGATTGTTCAAACCACAAGGGACCAAAAGAAAAACACTAACTCTTTTCTTTCTACTCTTCATCTCCACTCTCTTCTTTTCTCATATTTTGTTCTTTTTGTACCCCTTCCATCTCAGGTTCCCTCTCTTTGCAAGTCATGTTCACTTAGCTCCATCTAGTGGTGAATCCAATGGGTGGCATATTTTCCATCATGTTCACATCATGGTGCCTGTTGGGGATCATGATCTGAAAGGTAGATTTCTCTTATTAGGCCAGAATCGGACATCTACTTTCGACGTATTTTAAAGGAATTCAATGATTTGTGTTAACATTTTACATTTTGACATTTTGAAAATAGACTTATTCTCTTCCTTCCTGAGAGTGAAATTAGAAGATCAAGGCCATAACATAGACCCAATATGCGATAGATGTAAACAACCTGCTACCTCCTATCACATGTTCTGGTCTTGTCCGAAACTTGTTCCTTTCTGGTCTTCCTTTTTTGAAGTCATCTCTAATGCTTATGCTTATAACATCATACCTTCTCCCTTGGTTGCTGTTTTTGGGTGGTTTTCTGATCCAACCTGGGAGGCTGTTACTCCTCCTTCACACCACCACTGGATTCGGGACGTCATGCAGAACGTTAAGCTGGAAAGGATCAGATGTACCCTCAACGGTTCCATCAACTGATTCCACAAAACCTGGGACCCTTTAATAACATACGTGAACAATTGACCTGGTCTGGAACTGGATCTCTGAATGTTTACACCTGCCCTTGGTCAGTCCTGTAATAAGGAATGCCAGGTGCACTCGCCAATGGTGTTTGTTTTTTGGTATTGTCTTGTTTTTTGTTTGTTTGTTTGTTTGTTTTGTTTGTTTTTTTGTTTGTCTATGATAAGTTTGTTAGGTCGATTGTGTGTTTGGTCTGTCTCTGTTTTTTTTTTTCTTTTTCTTTTTTTTGTGGTTGTTGGGATTGTCTCTCTATGGTCATTTGTTAAACAAATAGAGAATAAGATGTTTTTATATGATAACTGAAAAGATACAAATAAAGTGTTAAAAAAAAAAAGAAGATCAAGGCCACTCTCGTGTCTGTGTGTTAAGCAAGAAGTTAAAGCCAGGAAGAAATTAGCTTAGCCTAGCATAAAGGCTGATGAGGAGATGAAACCAAACCTTGTAATTTTTACAATTTGGTTTATGTACAGACTAAATAAAGCAGATATAACATGTTATTTAGAGCTGTGGACGCAAAGGTGGTGTATTTTGATACCTTTAGACGGAGTCGTGCCAACATTTCCCAGTGTTTATGCTAGGGCTAAATTAACCGGCTGTTAGCTGTAGCTATGTAGCCCATTAATCCTTCAGACCTGACCGTGGTATTTCATCATTTAATTGTTGGCAAGAAAGCAAATAAGCATATTTATCAAAAATGTCTAGCTATTGATTTGATGATTGTTCAACTAGCGCAATGTTTACGACAAGGTTGTGACATTTTGCAGGGATTTTAGGGAGTGGTGAAGATAAGATATGATAAGATGGAACTTTATTAATGGCTAAGGGAAAATGCCGTTCCTGCCTCCGGTCTTTATGATATGCTAAACTAAACGCTTCACGGCTCCAGTTCCAGACTATACATTTTCTCATTGAACTCTCGGGCCAAAAAATGGATGATCATTATTCCTCAAAAGTCACAGATAAATTGGGCTTCGACTATGGGAGGAAATATGCAGCTGAAGAAACCAAGCCATGTCATGTGATGTCTTTCTTAAAGATAACAACATCAGAGCTTTTACTGGTGTCCTTTTTCTGCCTCTCTCTCTTTCCAAACTTCCCTTTCTTCCACACACCCGCCCTTGTTTTCTCTTCTCTTCTCTCTCTCTCGGTTCCTCCACTTCTTCTTCCTCTATCTCCCTGACTCACTTTCGTTTCCTCCCTCCCGTGCCTCCTGCTCTCTTCGCCTTGTTTTTTCTCCCTCAGCCTCCTCCCTCTGCCGTGGGCAACCCGGCTGTGATGCTGCTTTAGATCCACTGGAGGGATAAGTGCTGGAGCAGAACAGACTGCTGCTCCTGTATGTGTGTGTGAGTGTGTGTGGGGGTATGCATGCATGCTATCACCTGAGGACATCCATAAGATATTTTCACAGCGTCTGTGTATGTGCAGCCATGAAGATAAGTGTCACCTGAATGCCCCAGGACTCTCTTGATACCTTTATTTGTCAAAGTGTGCGTTGTGTGTGAATCAGGTGCTTGCCCATGGGTTTTGCCAAGGGATACAAATGTCTACCTCGCAGCAGCTTTTGATGCATCTATCTAGCTAACTAGCTAAATATCACTATGTTAGTGTTACTCTTATGATATTGAATTTGACCAATCACATTGCTGTGATGTCGTAGCTTTGCAACTCATGTTGGTGTTGTTCCTGGAACATCATTTCAACTTTTGAAAAAGTCCACATCTGGTGCAAGTTGTTGTTGTTACACAAAATATTAGTTAGTCCACAAAATATTTCCCAATTTGTTTCTTTTTTCTGTCGCAGTTTGGTTCGGTTTTGGCAAAAAAAAATAAATAAATAATAAAACATGGTTAGGTTCAGGAAAAGATGGTTTGGGTTAAATTAGACCCTTTCACAACATTAACCATGTTGGATAGCACAACTTCTTCCTTATGCATGTTTTTCTGGTCTTTTCCTGAGTTGCACAGCTATTCCATAACAAAAACTTGCATGGTCAGCTACATTCATTGTGATGTTCAGGAACAAAACCAACACAGCCATAGCAGATCATGCTGCAGTGTTGCTCGGCCCACAGGCTAAAATATATCAACATTTAAGACCATCTTGCAATGGGACACAATAGTCATTCCTGTATTATCATAGTTGTACTCCGCAGTCATTGGTCAGACCATACCTGGCTTTGAACTAGGCCTCCGTTGTAATCCTAACTACATGCTTGTGAAGTTTCGTGACAACATCTGTCATGGTTGTGATGCTATCGGGCTGACAAGATCAGTCCACGTCAGACAGACATTACAGTATTAATCACCTGGCAAGTACTGAAAAAGCTTTGTGGTAAATTCTGCTACAAAAGATGTCTTCAGGGCCACATTTTGCCAGGATGACACACACACACACACACACACACAAACTTACAAGGTGGAAAGCAGTCGGTGTCATCGCTGCTGACGTCTTATTGGATGGATTGGTATGAAATTGTCTTCAGGCATTCACGGTCCCAAAAAAGATAAAGCCCTACAGATACAGCTCAAGGTTTTCACTTCTGTATTTCTTTTTTACCTCCACTAGTAAAAAATGGCAAAACTGGGTGAGGTCCTGAAAATTAAATGTGTTTTGACTACTTCTGATCTCTCTTGCAATCCCTTATAAGTGTCCCAGACCCCTGGCTGAAAACTGCTGTTTTGTACAAGCAGTTAGGTGAGGCCTCATGTTGAATATTAGCTTATTATTAGCATATTACTGTAATTCCCAAGGTTTTGAAATGAGTTTGACAATCTGAAGTTCAGGTGTACGCATTATTAATAGATTCACACTTACTCCAGTTAGACAAAATACAGAGTCGGTCACACTGCCAGTGCTGCAGGAAACACAACAGTGGCTAAATTAGTTAAAGGCAGCCTCAAAGGTCCAACTGATTACAGACCATGTTGAAGAGAGTGAATATAAGTCAACACACCCTCACAGACTTCGGGGGTTCAGAGGATGCTTGGATTCCCTAATGGATCTGCCTCTTATTAGTCCCTGCAGGTGTTTCATGTAGAGATGAATGAGACCAGCAGGTCAACAACCAGTGGGATCTGATGGGCTGGCCTCTTCAGCGGGGGAGAGGTAACAGCAATGCCTGGAAAAAGCACTATGAAGATGCCACATGACTCAGCATACTTCCTCTTTAAAGTCTCACACATTTTTTTTTCTCTAACCACAATGCCGACCATACCCACTTGTTCCCCTTTTTTTTAAACCATTGTTTCACATTTCTACGCAGTGTTTTCATTGCTTTAATTGAAATCACATTGTGACAGCACCAGTTCTGCAGGTACATGTTGAGGTTTGGTTTAGCCTCCATACCCGTCCCAACTGTGATGTCGACTCACGGCTCCTGGTTTGTTTTGATTCATGCTAAGAAGTTTAAACTGAGTAAAAAAATTATGAAAGAATTTTAAATTATAACCTATCATGATTGTTAATAATACATAAGGTGACAAATTATATATTCGTATTATATGTCATATAACAGTTGCAGCCCATTGATAATATTATATAGTTGAATCATACCCCTCTAACAAATTTACCAAATTTATCAGCTTCTCTTACATAAGTTGTTTCAAAGTTATTGTTCTGCATTGCCTTTCATTCTAAGGTGTTAACCATACCACGTCCTGTCTGCTCCCCACCGTGCTGCAATCTGTGCCACTAGTGGTTAATAGTAGTTTTGGTGGGTGGGTGTTGGTTAGGTTGCTGGTTGGTTGATTGACAAGACAAGGGGCCGATTCAGTGTGAAGATGTTGCCTTCAATTGCTCCTCGTAACTTCAACGTACCCAGACTGACAGTTGTATAATAACATTTGAATTCATTCATTGTATGTAGAGAAGTTTTTCCATGCGTTTTTATGTATAGATTTGAACTGATCAGAGATCAGTTCTAAATCACAAGTGCCTTCTGTAACATATAATATGACTGTTATGTTTAGCAGTAATATTATACTATTGAGACACTGTTTTTACCACTAGCTTTAAAAACATTGTGAGGACATCAATTCTAACTTTGCATGGATCTCTTTGCATACCAATGTAATATTGGATACAGTAATGTGTACAATTGTACAGACAATCGTGAGTATGTTTGATTAAATATGCCTAAAGAGGCATCTTCACCTTGTTTTATGGATTAAAACTTACTAATATATATTCAGGGTGTCGATGCTTGGTAATGTAAGCTTAAAAGTCAATACCGGTGATATTGTACTGTTGATATTTGGTCACTTGAGCTGCCTTTATTTTTTGTCTTTGTCGTAATCCTGACATTTCCGACAGCCCATGAATGCAGCATTAGCATGGTGGGAGAGGCTGGTTTGTTGACTGACTTAGGGCTTCGGTGGTGCTGTAGCTGCTACTGGTGAACTAGCTAGCTGCCCTGTCAGAGTTACAGCTATTCATTTGACAAGTTGTCAATAATGTAACTCGCGTCGTACAACTGCTGCCACAGGTTCCGGCACAATGAGAGGAATCCCGCGTTTTCGGGACATGTTATAACAGAGCACGGCGTGGTTTTAACTAGCTAACATTAGCTTAAGTTACAAGATTGACAAGATAGACGGCTGAAGTTCCTCCGGAGTGAGATGGGCAACGCTAGGCTGAATGGAGGTAGCTTGTGTAGCGGGCTAGCCAGCTGAGTGCGACATGGAAATAAGAATATTTCCAAATGGATTTCGACCATATTGTGAATTGTCATTTATTCAGGCAGTTGTCTGAGTACCGAACTTAAATAACTGGAGCAGCGGTGTCGCAGGGCGTAGCTGTCAAACTGTCGCTCGTCCTGGCTGCATCACTGGCCTAGGAAGCTAGCAGCAAGCTAGCTAGCTGCACGTCTGGCTCCTCCACCAAAGTAAGTGTTTACTCTCAGTAATAATTCACTGGCAGCTCTGTTTGGTTTATTTTTATCAACGTGCACGACCCCACACTGCCAACCTTAAGTTGCTGAAAATACATGTGCATACTCTATATATGTATGGCAGCTAACGTCAACTCGTACTCGCTTAAGTTAATCTATGGAAGCTAAAGCGAACGGTAGCACGCAAGAGGGCCAGGCCATGCCTTGATGAATTTGTTCTGCAGCTGAGTTTCTCATATTTGCCCAGAAATGTTCAGTTTCTGGGTCATTTTGGAATGCGCTACTTGACATAACAACCTTTTATGTAAGCACTGAACTTGACCCAACATCTAGCAGGGACCCAAGACTAAAGCATTATATCCTGTCGTTCTGACATTCTTACTCAGTCATGACTTTGCCTAGTGACTTTGTCCATTCTCAAAATATAATGCTAATAAAGTGGGTTATGTGAAGACTTAACACGCAGTTGTGTAACTATCTTTTGCTTCGTAAATTCAGAAGCTTCATGGGAATGTCTTCGTGTGAAGCCCTGTCCCTGTATTCCCAGGCATCCTTGCAGAAATTAAAGAGTATAACTCAAATGCACTAATGTCATAGGTGCCATGCCCTCTTTTTTCACTACATTGTGTTTGAAATGTCATTACATCAAACTGCATGCTGAATGTTTCAGGTTAGTGTTCCTCTGATCAAAGATCAAAATACACTTAAGTCTTGAACCCATTCATCGGTTAAATCAGTAGTTGTTGGACAGAAAAAATACTGCCGACCATTTTGGTGAAGTCTCTCGCCAAGTGAAAATGCTGAGCTTTGAACTGAGTGTCGGTTCCTCAAATGTACACATAAACTTTTTTTTTTTTTTTTTTCAATTGGTCGGAAAACGGAATCTCTGTATTTCTTGCAATCTGACAGTTTGTTGAGGTCATGTGAGACTATTTTTGACATATATTACACCATGGATAAATCAAATTAATGATCAGTAGTGAAACCCTTGCTATTTCTTGCACTCAGATGTTTTATAGTTTTGAATGAAGGTGGATGTCACTAACCTTTGTATGAACACAGATCAACAGAAAAGATGTATTAATGTTGTTTAGAAGACCTGCTTCATGCTCATTTGAACTTGAACAATGTTGTATTTTAATTTCTATTGTATTGGGAGATTTCTTGAATCCCTTTTGTGAGTTTCACACCTTTGAATAACTATGAAGTATGTTTTCTGTTGATAAAAAGGCTAACTTTTCCCTGCAGGGATTCAGTGCTATAAAACATGTTAGTGGAATATAAATATCTTTTTCCTTATGCAACACAGAGAATTAATTTGTTTGAATTGATGTCATCCCTTCCTTAATATGATATAACTCTTATCTGCCGAACTAATTTCAGTCATTTCAGTGTTAAAAGCTGAAAGAAAAAAAAGAAAAAAAACATGTTGGGAAATTCGGTCACCGGGCTCTTGAGTTGTTTTTGTTTTAACTGAGAATGCCTGGTGGACTGGTTACATATAAAAACGAGGACGGGACCTTCGCAATGACGTAGCCACTTCCGCCCACAGTGTGATATAATACTGTCTTTGAGGCGAGGGGAGTCGGGGTGGGGGGGTTGAATAGCAGCTGTTTGAATGAGGGAGTTTGATTATTCTGCTTTCCCTCTGCTCAGTTTTAAAATGTGTACATCTCCCAGTAAGAATTGTATATAGATTTTTGTTGATTTTAAGTAATTCATTAGAAAATTATACATACTTAACTTGGGTAACTGGCTGAACTGGCATTAAAAATATCTTCCAATGGGGTTGAAATCTCAGTAGTCCTTTTACAGCGCAACTCTCGCTGTAATTTATGACGCTCACTGAGAGTAGACCTATTTTTAAATTAGATTTACAGATTTTATAACCTCTCTCCAGACAATGGCTCCTCTGCACTGCAGCTTTATGCAATACTTGAATCTTGATAACAGTTTATGCAACAGCTGAGACAATTTACACTAGCTGATGTTGCTTTTTAATTCATTACAATTTGCTGAAAAAAAGAAGAAAATCGTTCTGTCTGCTGACATTTTGCCTCTCAATGACTGAAGGTTGCATGTTGTCGATGGCCTCCCTGCCAGCCATGAACACTCTGACTGACACATGCCCCGCGGTGCACCAGAATGGGACAGCCCATCGGGAATCTGCAGACACAAGGCCGGCCACTGCTGTTCTGAGACTTCATTTCTACCACAGCAGCCAGGGAGCGGCCGACTTCCTCAGCTACCCTCCTGGGGACTATGTGGCTGAGGAGCTTTGTATAGATGCAGCCAAGGCGTGCAGTGAGTACTCGAGCTGTTAAAACCAGCATAATGCACCCCCATTCATGTGTTTTGCTGTAACTCGGGGCATAGGTCCCAAGATAAGGTTATCAAGAGGCCACAGTGAAACCTAACGGCAGAAAAAGAGTTGGCCCTTTCAATCATCTCAGTGCTTTGTTTACAGTCTGTCTAACTTTGTTTACTCTGTTGAAGCACAAGCATAAAATACGGTGGCATTGCTTTGCTTGGTGTTTTTGTCCTTTGCTGAGGTACAGTTTAAGAGCCAATAAAAGTATGATGCAACTAATACACAGCAGGGACATGCGGGGGTTGAGGGTGGGTCTAGACGAGCCTGCATGTTGTTGGGATCGCATGTTATGTGTTTGATGATGAACTAAACACAGCTGACTTTTTGTTAATCTTTATTGCCCTTTTGTTCACCTGTGTTTTGGCAAAACAAACAGACTGTATTCTAAAGCCTATTCTGCTATGTAGTCCTCTGAGTTGCCCCTCAGTTAACAGTTTCTACAAGTGTATTTGTTTTGTTCAATAATTCATATGGATGGATATGGATCGAGATTTTAACAGACAGTATAGCTAACCTGTACTGTTTCATGGGTAAGACCTGTTACATAACTGACCTCACAGACCATAATGTGGAGTCTCTTTCTTTGTCTGCTTTAGGTATATCACCTCTGTACTGCAGCCTTTTTGGTCTCTTCCGAGAACGAGACCACTTGTGGTTTTCACCCAACCACATCTTTCAGCTTGATGAGCTGGCTTCAGAAGATGTGTTTTTCAGAATAAGGTAGCGTGCATTGTTTTGCTCCTGCATTGCCTTTTGAGTATCTGTTCCGGATTAAAATTTAAACATCCCCCTTGTGATTTTTTGCATTTTGTTCACCATCATGTATACAGGTACTACTTCCCTGGCTGGTACAGTGGTGGTGCATCCCGGGCATATCGATATGGGGTCGCCAAAGGGTCAGAAAGCCCTGTCCTTGATGACTTTGTGATGTTGTACCTTTTCTCTCAGGTGAGTACCTCAGTATTTAGCCAAGCTCTTTATCACATAAACTGGTTCGAAATGAGACCTTTTTAAAAGAGGGTCAGTTAAACGATAATATTCAATCCAAAATTCTATTTTTTGTTTCATACATTACCTTGCAGTTCAGCATTGTAGATCTGTTTGTCAATGGATGTCTTTGGTCAGCAGGATTTCAGAAAATGTACACTGTAAACAACAGTGCTGCCCATTCAAGCAAGGGGTACCAAGAGAGCTGAAACTTTCAGTGAGTGCAGTTATAGCCCTCAAGTGAGAGGAAACTCAGTCTTTGGGAGCAATTTTGCTACTTGCATGCAAAGATCCACACCTCAGTGTACACAAAAAAATTTCATTCACATTCTTTTGTGAGCACACCAAAGCTTTTGTATGGTGAGGATTTGACAGGCCACTGCAGACTCAGAGCAGAGCTGTTGTCCGAATGTGTAATTGTTTGTAGTGAAGTTCCTGCCCTTTTGAAAGGTTACAGGCAGCATGCCAATAAGGCTCGATTACTAATGCTGCAATGCAAGAAGCTGCTGCAGACTGTTAAGACTTGACTTGACACATTTTTGATATGGCTATGTCAGTCTTCAGGTTTTTTCAGTCATGGGATATGGCTGTTCAATGCTAAATTTCTACGCCACACTCAACTTCTGTGTCAGCCGACAGGCATTGAAACATGAGATTCCTTTCTTTCGTCAGTCAGAGAAAGGAAAAGTTGTCGCATTTTAGGCGAAGAATAGACAAAGCACAGGATCAAACTTCATTTTTGATCAGCATGGCCCAGTTTTTACAGTTTGATCAGAGTTTGGTGAGACACCCGTCACTCAATCCAAGAGAGAGAGGGACAGCTCTCTCTCCTGATCCAACTATACTCTTTGTGTCAGTGGATGTGCACTGACAAAATGCAGCAACAATCTGCAGTTGATGAAAGCTTAAAATCCTCCAGATGACAAATTTTGCTAATTTTTGGCAGATTTTTGCTTGCATAAAAATGGGTTTTAGTGCCTTAGTGGTCACAAGAGGAAAGTTTCCCCACAGAGTTCCCTCAATTTTTTTCAATTTTGTGGCCTGTCTGTTGGCTGTTTTTGTATTTGGTCAAAGGCTACAGAGTTGTAATCAGGCTTTATTTAATTTTTTGTGCACGGACAGGACAGTGCCGGACAGGAGAGGAAAAGTCCTATAGAGACGTCCTCAGACGTATCACCTGAGTCCTGAATGCCCTCAGTCAAGTAATGATTTGTATAGACCACATTGCAATACAGAGGAGATTTGTATTATGGGTGAATCCAGGTAACATGAGCAAGTAATATGACGGGAGCTGAACTCGGTATGACCTGAAGGATTATGTGGAATTATGCCTGTGCTGTTGGCCTGGGAAAAGCCTATAAGGGCGAAGGGAAGCACCACTGCGAGGGTCATTTGAGGGTGCAGCACACTGCGTGTTTGGCAGCAAGTAAGCCATTACAAATGCCTTCCTTCAGTCCAGACAGATGTTTAGTTTTTCTTTGTGAAGGATACAATGAATTCCTCACAGTCTAATCTCGAGCTCAGCCTCTGTGTTTGTGATAAAGTAAGGCTATTATGACTTGCAAAGCGAGGTGTGTCTCTGTATTCGCCAGTTGGAGGCTAACCAAAGCAACAAAAAGCTTTCGTTTTAGGAAAATGGACTATAAACTATAATAATTTCTGCCGACCACTCAACATGCTGTATAACCCCCGTCACATTCACCCATTCACTCAAACATTTATACACTGATTGTAGAGGCTGCCATGCAAAATGTTAAACTGCTTTACTGGAGCAATACATTGAATCCTGTATCAGCAGTGTTGGGAGTAACTACAGAGTAACAAAGTTTGTTACTCATGCTACAGTCTTTTGTGAAAAATGAACGCTTGCAGACAAGAACACAGTGTTACACCATTCCTGTTCGGCTCCAGGACCGTGGTCGGGAAGCACAGGGGAGATGATTTCCTCCAGGGCCGAAGTTTATGTTTACCTTTGGAGTGAACCCCCTTTCACGTGTTAAGCTGGTCGGGAAAAGATATCAGGGAGCTGTATTTGGAGGAGCAGTTGCCTTTATTCCATAGCGAAACTGCAGCCTATACTGTACATTAACAGCTCGATCTACTACTGTCACCTGCTTCACTTTCCTTCCTCTCCCATTTATTCACCAACTGCACGCATGCACGCTCCCTCTCTCTCGCTCGCCCACTCACACCTTACGTACTCACACGTCACGCACTGCCCTATTCCTGAAAGGGGCTATGCCACTATTAAAGCAACAAACAGGCCTACTTTAGCTGCTTCCGATCTAACGTCGCAGGACCTTATGGTGACGCAATGATACACCATTCTAATCAATCAGCATTACACCACATCATGGCCGACTAGATGAGCTTTCTCTCCTGGAAATATGGACATTACTTTTCACTCCTCAAAATTAAAGACAAAAATGTGAGGTGAGTTGTCAATTATGTGCATGTGTAAAGAACCTATCCACATCAAAGAATAGCTGTGTTAAATGACTAAGTACTGCTTGATTTGAAGGCCTGTTGCCCTGTTGATTACAATGTTTATTGTGTTTGACTGTTCAGTACTGTTCATATTTACTTTTAAAAAGCAGACATAAAAGTAACTTAAAAGTTACTTTCCCTAGTAACTAATTACTTTTGATATACAGTAATTGGTAAAGTAATTCAATTACTTTTAAAAGAATTAACTAGTAAGTTTAACTAATTAATAATTACTAATTACTGACAAAAGCACGCGCTGGTGTACTGATTTATTTTGTCCAGTGGGGCGCGCTGAGCTCAGCCAGAGACTTTGGCTCAGCTCACATTTCAGTGAAGTCCCTCCCCCACTCTACACCACGAAACCTCCCGACCACCTGACCAGTCAGCCGATCAACCAGCGGACTGTTTGAGCAGCAAAACAGTAAAAACAGCCCAACACATGACATGCCATTGCTGTATAATTGTGGACTGGATTGTCCTGTGTTCATTTCCCCATGTTTGTGAGACAATGCAGAACGCTCCCCACTACACGCTTGCTATAGTAACTTTTGATTGATTGAATACGTTATTAAAAGTTTTCAAAAAAGCACCGAAGGGTACAGTTTAATACAAATACAATGCTAAAAGGATTGAACCAAGAAAGCACTAGTCTCCCCGACACGACGCGGAATCACTTTTATTTTATCGTCGTCATTTTGGCTTGGTTTGATTGTGTGTGTCCACAGCTGGGTTGGTTTATTGAGGGGACGAATGAACAACATGTTTTTTGGCATGCATTGCTGACCTGGGCATTGTTTCTCAATAAATTAGAAAAACCTTTCCTATCATTCCCTTTTTCCGTGCATGGTTGAAGGAGATCGCATCCACGCTCCACTCCCTCCTGCGCCGAAGTGTCCCCTTTAGTCACATAAACCAACCCGGATGTGTGGACACGACCACCGCATCAACTCGCCACCTGCATCTATTTAAACTCCGTCACTTTGCTTTGTTCTTTTGCCCTGATGAAGACCTCCAGGTCGAAACGTTGGCCATGTCTGTTTGATAACACAATAAATTAAGTAACGTCAGGCACATTTAACATCAAGGCTACGAGTGTGCCCCATCACTTCCTTATCAACGCTGGTGTCTCTTATTTGTGGCCGTTGCCAGCGCCACACGGGCTTTGCCTTTCAGCAATCAAGCGCTGTTTTCGTCTTTGTTAAAAACAATAACAGCAGCAGCTGTAGGCAGCTGAGATCGCTGTGCCGTCTGTTTTGCATGCAAATATGAATTAACACAGTAAAATGAATGGCTCTCTATTTACAGATTGACTGAACAAGTTCAAATGTTAAATGTCATTTAAAAAAAGTCTGTTAAATGTTAAGTCTTGAATAAAGACATTGGTTTAAGAAAGCATCTGTCTGTACTACTGTCACTGTGACTGTACTATTGCATAATCATATCGGTGCAAAATCTATGCACAATCCAAGGCCTGTTTTCATTCCAGCTCAGAAACTGACAATCCAATCAAAAAGTTGCTAACATGACATCAAACCAACTGACAGGAAGCTTATTCATTGGTCAGTTGTGATTAGTTGTCATCCTATATCTTTAGTCGTACATGAAAAGTCTGTTCAAGTAACTGACAGCATGTTATTTTGTACTTTTCTTTTCTCCAAGCTGCTCTTTATCTTTTCTTGTTCTCATGAGAAGCACATGATAAAGATAAAGATGTAGTCGTATATGAGTGTCTGTCCTCAATACCAACAGGTACATAGAAACAGAGGAGGAACTGGAACACGATCAGTAGATAAATGCATCTGCATAGCACTGGAATTCATTTTATTCAATAAATAAGCTGCAGCACCATTAGCTTGTAAGCCGCTAGGGAGAAGCCTTTTAATTCAGCCTTGCAATGTTATTATAAACAAAATGAAACAGAGTGCATATAAACCTAGCCTGACACTGTTCCTTTGATAAGAACTCAACCCAAGTACAGGACTGAAAGTGTGAATGGATCTCCTCATCTCATCTTATCTCTGTTCGCAGTGGAGAAATGATTTTGTCAGTGGCTTGGTGAAGATCCCCAACTCCCATGAGACTCAAGAAGAGTGCCTGGGCATGGCTGTACTTGACATGACAAGAACAGCCAAGGAGAGAAAGCAGTCACCTCTGGATGTTTACCACACTATAAGGTACTGGTGAAAAACAGACTGCTTTCACTCTAATTCTTTTGGAATAATCTGAAATGAACACCAAATAAGCACTAGTTGATGTAATGTTGGATTTGGTGCCACGCAAAACCTGATTTGCCCCCCCCCCCCCCCCCAAGAATGCTATTTTGAGTCCCAACTTTGAGGAATTTTACTGCATGATTCTACGTACCTTTTTGTTTGATTTCCAAAAGCAGCTGTACAAAAACATAGTTTTAGCCAAAGTAATTTTAATTTGAAGTTATGCTCAAATTAGAAATAATATCTGACCAGCAAGCAACTTAATAAGTAAGAAACTGACAGAGGATTCAACCATTAATTGCAGTACTCTGCACATGTCTTATTGAATATAAGCACTATATTACCAGCATAAGAACACAATAGAAATAATTAGAACTGTGGGTGATTAAAACATTTAGAAACCAATGGATTAAAAAAAAATTTTTCCCTCTTGCATACTTCTAGCTACAAGTCGTTCTTGCCAAAGGACATGCGAGCTCAGATCCAAGACTGCAACTTCTTGACACGCAAGCGAATCCGCTTCCGCTTCAAGCGCTTCATCCAGCAGTTCAGCCAGTGTCGGACCACAGCTCGCGACCTCAAACTCAAGTACCTCATCAGCATGGAGTCCCTGGAAAAGACCTTCTACACAGAGACCTTCCAGGTCAGGGAACCATCCAGTGGACAGCTCATCATCCTGGTGGCAGCAGACAGTGGCATCCAGTGGTGTCGAGAGAAATTGAAAGATTCTGACCAGGTTGGTATCATGATCTCTGAGTAAGCCTTGTTCTGTTTCTTCCTTTCTCCCTTTGGGAGTCGGGAACGATAATTGTTTACATGAGTTGTTTTCTATGCTGTGTGTGCAGGAGCTTCAGACCTTGTGTGACTTCCCTGATGTCACTGACATCAGTATCAAACAGGCCAGCAAGGAGGGTGCTGCAGAGAGTCGAGTGGTCACCATCAACAAACAAGATGGAAAAAATTTGGTAATTTCACTTTAGGGATGTCTGTCTGTACTTGTAAGCAAAGACCTTATAAAACATGGACACTGTCTCCATGACGTCATTCATAGGTTTCTGAAGAGCCATTGTAAAGCTCAGTGTGATGCCTTCAGGGCATGGCCAAAATGGGCAAAGAAGTGCAGCATGGTGGAGCTGAAGCAGGCCGAATGAAGCCTGGTTACTCACAGCTAGCTGTCAGTCAAACCTTTAAGTCTTGATATGATTTAAGCAAGCTAACATATAAAAATTCACCCATACAGTTGTCACATATGGGGAAATGGGGCTGGAAAGTTGGGCATTTCTAACAAAGGATCTTTAATGATTGACACCCTTTTGGAGCCAGCCACAAGTGGGCATTTGAGGAACTGCAGTTTTTGGTATTTACTTTACTTATTGCGTTGGCCTCATTTTTCCGCCCCAGAGGTTGCCACTTTATTGTCAGCAAGATTTCTCAGTAAGATTTAAAAGTTAAAAGTTAAATAGAGAAAGAAATAATACACCATTCAGTGGTAGTTGGAGAATGGTTAAGGTTAAACATCATGTCTAACAGTGTTTTTTATATATTTCAGGAGCTGGAGTTCTCCAGACTGTCTGAAGCCCTGTCCTTTGTGTCCCTCATCGATGGTTACTATCGGCTGACTACAGACGCACATCACTACCTTTGTAAAGAAGTGGCTCCTCCAAGACTTGTGGAGTCCATCGCCTCCCATTGCCACGGCCCCATCTCGTAAGTGAAGAATAACAAAGCTTTACCTATTTTCTAACAACATCATTTGTAAAAGCTGTCACTTAATTAAAGAAAAATAAACAAAACAATATTCGATGAATAAAAAACTTGTCTTTTTTTTACTATTATTAATTTGAATGCAAGCATGTGGCCATCAACCATGTCAGAGCAATGACATGTTACACTCATTTGTGGTGCCTTCACGGCCTCACTTATCCAACAGACTTACAGATGACTCATTAGATTTGTGGACACGACTTCCAATTTTTCAAAATTCTCTAATACTGGCAAATCAACAGTTATATCCGCTTTACAGAATGATTAACCTGCACCAAAAGAAGTGCAGATAAGCACAGCCACAAATTAAATATAATGCTTCATACAGGAAGGTAAAAGATTAAGAAATTGCTGCCAAAGCTTTACTTTGGTGGTTGGTGTGTATGTCCTCTACTAGCCCAACTTGCTATGTGTTGTACTTTTTTTTTCTTTGTTGTTGCAGAATGGAGTTTGCCGTCAGTCGGCTTCAGAAAAGTGGAAACAAGCAAGGATTGTTCATTTTGAGATGCAGTCCTAAAGACTTCAACAAGTATTTTATGACTTTCCCTGTTGAGGTAGGTAACACTCATCTGTGGTGATTTGCACCTTTTAACGTTTTTATTGATAATTGACGGGACAGACAGCTATACAGTAAATATTCTACTGCTTTTGCTATGTGTGACTGAGAATCTTACTTTGATTTAATTTTAAACAAAACTTTTCACTTTTTTTTATTTAACAAAACTGATCAAACTTCTCAACTTCTTTAATGTAATCTTTAATATATGAGACAAACAGAAGTACTTGCTAAATAAATTAAATGTTGACAATGTTATAGTTAAATCATTAGGATATAATTGATCTTAGAGTTAGGAAAAAGACTAAGCTTAGACTGATAATAGCACTCTGTCCGAAAACTCATCCTCATCATTTTATTAGTGCCAAAACAAAGGGTTTTGACAGGGAGCACTTGATCCTGGCTGAACTGATGCTACACAAATGCAATGCAGAATACCTTGTTGCATGTAACATGTAGCATTGCATTAGGTTATAGTTGTATAATCCTGCCTAATCCAAATCCTAGTTTTATTACCCCCTCCAAGTGTTTTCATTTCAGCAAACCACCTAGACTAGTGTCACAGTCAAACTCAGACTCAGTGTTTTATTACTGTTCAATCATATGAACTTCTACTACGGCTGCACAATTGATAGAAATATTATCGAAATTGCAATACGGCCAAGTGCTGTAGTAATGCTGAGATGTCCTGGCCTGCAAATCTTTTTCTCCAGATAATAAGGTAAGAAAACATGTTCGTTCGGCAAAGACCAACAAATGTCACATCATCAGATGTCAAAAAGTCTTCATGAGGCAAAGATGATCATTCTCGTTTATCCGAATTATATCGCTATTGTGTCATCTGTCAAAAATAATCTCAATATGATTTTTTTTTTGTGTCTTCTAGGTCTATGATACTGTAGAATACAAACACTGCCAGATAACCAGGTCTGCCAACGGGGAGTTTAACCTCAGTGGAACCAAAAGAAACTTCAGCAGCTTGCAGGAACTACTCTGCTGCTACCAAAAGGAAACTGTGCGTTCTGACAGCATCATTTTCCAGTTCAGCAAGTGCTGTCCACCTAAATCCAAAGGTAAAACTAACAGACTCTAGATTTATTAAGTGTAGGAAAAAGATTACTGGTAGATTAATGACTGTGTAATTAAAGTGGCTACATGTTTTTTAATATAGACAGGATGTCATTTTTATTTGCATGCACAGCACACACAGTGGCAAAAATGATTGAGTTGAGCAGAAAGGAGTTGAGGAAGAGAATCTTCATAACTTTGTGAATTGTATAAAATGTCACATATGCTAAGAGGGATGCACCCCTTTTGTTATCCCTCTCTATCCAGTGATTTATAAACATACTTCAGTTAATTAGTTTAAACACTTAAGATCTCAATCACATGTGTATAATTACATGTGTGTATCGGAATATGCTACCCATTTACAAGTACATTAAGTGAGCTGGTCAGGCTGGTTTCCCCTGATGCCTCCAGCTGTAGGCAGCTAGTTTTTAAGATCTGCCAAACACAGACAGCATTTTAGACTGCTGTTAAGAAAATCTGTCCCCAAAGAAAGAATCAACTGCCCTGTAGGAGTTGAAGTGTATCTTGTGCACCCTTATGTGATTCTTATCACGTAAGGGTAAAATAAAGTCATTACTGCGGTCAAGAATTTAAAGTGAGGTAAAGTATTGATTGGCTAAATTTTGATGCATGGAGTACAATCTGACAACCAGGATGACTCCCTAGTGTGTAAATTTCTGTGCTTTTGATTTTTGTCCATTTCTTTGTGTTAAAAGCCGGTTTTTAGAGCGAGCATGACAGCTACGCTAGCGTAAACACCGAGTTCAACCAGTTCACCCGGAAGAGCATAGCCGACTACCGCTATGAACCATGGGTAAACTCCTAGATCCGTTGCGCGCTGTAATGACGTCAGTTAAAACCCCCTCGTGGGAGCCATCTGATTGGCTGCAGACGACCCCCTTGTAGAAAAAATGCATTTGTGAATCAGAGTCGCGCTAGATGAGTCTCAAAAATCCGCACACAAATGCAGGGAGGTTTACAAATTAAAAGCACTGAGACAAATGCGCATTTGACAATTCATATATCAATGTAACAACTTCCAAATATGTTTTTGGTGAAAATTGCAAAATTGCAAAATTGCGCATCACAAATATGTTTACAAATCTTATTTTTATATGTGAATTTTTTTTTTTTTTTTACTTATATATGGATTGAAGCATATTTGTGTGTGCATTGAAAATGCATTTGTGTATCGAGTCATATATATATATATACAACTCCCCAAATACATTTGTGAGTCCTTTTTCTTGCATTTATTCCTTGCATTTATCCATTATGAGACTGTTCTGGCTCCATATAATTAAACCACAACTGCTCTGAGCTGGCATTTTTGATAATGTGGTGAATACATTACCACATGATTATACAATAAAGATAGTATAAGTTTGTCACATATTCTATCTCTGACCCACGTTGTAATTTCAGAAGTTTCTCTGTCAGTTTTTTCAACTTATTTGATTATAAACATTTTTCTTGTCTGAAAGATTGTTTCCTTTTCTCTCCGCCAACAGAAAAGTCCTGCCTCCTCGTGTGCAGGAGCAACAAGGGCTCTGAAGTGCCTCTATCTCCATCACTACATCGACACAACATCAGTCAAATGGTGTTTCACAAGATCAGGAAAGAAGATCTGGAATTTGTGAGTCAACTTTGCACGTTCATGTCTATCATATTTCCTTGCGTGCATGTAAGATTTACAAAATTAGATGGGCTTAGAGTTACAACTACAATAATGGTCTTCCTTTCAGATGGAGAGTCTGGGTCAAGGGACATTTACTAAGATCTTCAAAGGGGTTCGCAAGGAGCTGGGAGACTATGGACTAGTGCACCAAACTGAAGTAGTCATGAAAGTCCTGGACCAGACCCACAGGAATTATTCTGAGGTCTGTGGCTTTAAGGATGTGCAGAATGTTTTGTTTTGCAGGGACACATTGATTTAGCAGACACAAATTTATTATTGTTAAAAACGCAATGAAAAGATATGAATGTTGCTGCATTGTAAGTAAACATCATCCTTAAACAGGTTTGAGAGGGGGAAACTGCTGTAATGATTGTTTAGATCTTATTTTTTTAATCATGCACTCTCTTATGGATCACATTAGCATAGAGCTAAAATGATTTCGCGATTAATTCGTTTGTCGTTTGACTTAAGATTAGCTGAAATCTTACTGGTGATAATCAGTTAATCGTTTCAGTCATTTTTCGGGGAAAAATGTCAAATCTTCAATGGTTTCTAATCCTCACATTTTAGGATTTGCTGATTTTCTTTGTCATTAAGACTGTAATTTGGGAAGATACCCCCTTGTTATGTCTGAGACTTGATTTTGAGAGTTCTGATTTTGTCTCCGATCACTCACATTTATAGAGCATGGAGACTGTGTCTTTTAATCAGTATTAATATGGGTGCCTGATTATTGTGCTTAGACGGACATGAAAAACTGTAGACTTATTTTTTAATTAAATATTAAGATGATACGTACATTCTGGTATTCATGTGCACAAAAATAATTTGGGTTTTCTGTCTTCTCTACAGTCATTCTTTGAAGCTGCCAGCATGATGAGCCAGTTGTCCCATAAGCACCTGATCCTGAACTATGGCGTGTGTGTCTGTGGAGAAGAGAGTAAGTCAGCCTCAGAGGCACACTAGCCATGTTTAGAATAGAATAGATGTTTATTGGAATTGTTTCAGAAACAACGAAACACAGATAGCAGCTTCTGACAAATATATATCAGAGATAAACAAGAATGTAAAAAAATACATATAGCAAGATAAATAGACAAAAGAAACAAGAGATTCAAGTAGTGACAAGATAAATCGCCAAAAGATTCAATCACTGCTATAATGCACGCAGCAGTCAGCAGAAACAGCTGATCCATCATGTGAGTTGAATGTTCACTAAGTCAAAGTCAAAGTCAAACATTTTGCATATTAACTCTCCCCTCAAAAAAGACAAAAACCACCTCAAACGAATGTACTTTTTTTTTTTTTTTTTAGAAGTATTCCATTTCCAAAAAATTGTAATGCGATATTCTTCAAAATGCACATAAAATGCTTTATGGAAACACGGCTAGTATCAACTTGTTAGCGAACTGTCTGTCCTCATTCAACCTTACAGCGAGAAGAAAAAGAAAACCCTCTCCCTCAGTTGCCATTCATTTGATGGACATTATGAGCTTATGGTCTAATGATGTCAAGAGTCTACCATGCTTGTCTTTAATCTTGACCAGACTCTATTAGCCTGAGGCTCAGTGCAGTGATTAAACCACAGGCCTGGTGGGCTATTCTTAGGAGGATTACAATACCCTTCCCCAGAAACTCTTTAACCTGACCATTCTCCCTTCACCTCACAGGACTTCTGATGCTACTATAGGCAGCCAGTCACATGTCTGCATTGGTTCCTGTCTTTATTATCAGTGTTGGCCTTGATCAGTAATAAATTTCAATATGATTTGGAAAGAAATATCTGCAAAATGTGGCTACTGGCAAAGCAACTTGCGGTAGATTTGTTGTAGTAGTGTAGAATTTCTGGTAATTATTTGTACAGATTTCAATAGCTGTCAGTGTACTAGACCCTTTGAGGTACATTAATGTGATGTGACATCAAGATATCTCAATTTAATCACTGTAGAATTTAGAAGAACATTTTACTGGTGATATACTAAACAGAACCATCACCTTCATCCAAAATAATGGAGGCAAATTGAGTAATGGTCGGTACACTAAGAAAATATATAGAACACCTTTTAAAACTCAAATATAGCATGTCATATCCTTTTCTTAAGCATTGTAATATCTGTTTTCTCCTTGCATGTGGCTTTGGTTAAAACAGCATGTAAAGTGGCTCATACTGATGTTTAAAGGGGCTTAGCAGACTCCATTTCTATACTAACGTTAGCCACTGTTGCTCTTTATTAGCAGAGCAGACACGAGGCACTCGAGAATTTGCATTAAGTCTTTGAACTGCCGTAGAAAATGTTGTCATTCACAAATAAATCTACAGTCTATCATCATTAAACAACTTTAAAAAACTGTCCACAGAATTGTTCAGGCAACCAAGAGGGATGGGGAAGTTCTCATTCTTCATTGCACATTACAATCTGCTTACTTAGGCCAACCTCAGCTAAACATAAAGCTGTGTTTTCTTTAAGATATCATGGTGCAGGAGTATGTGAAGTTTGGTTCACTGGACACCTACTTGAAGAAGAACAAAAACTCCATAAACATCCTGTGGAAGCTGGAGGTGGCTAAACAGCTGGCCTGGGCAATGAACTTCCTGGTATGAATCTGCATTTAGTACGAGATTTGATTCCAAGTCATTCAAAGTATTGATGAATATCAGTTTGTCTGCATCCCACACTAAGTTTTATAGCTGCTAAGTTATTAAGTGTAATTTGATACACATACTTTGATACTGAAATAATGAAAAGTGATTGAGTGATTGGTTTCTTTGTGTTGGTAAGAGAATGATTCATCTCTTCTTTTCTGAATCTACAGGAAGAAAAACATCTTGTCCACGGAAATGTCTGCGCTAAAAATGTTCTTCTGATTAGAGAGGACGACCGGAGGGCTGGGAACCCCCCCTTCATCAAACTGAGCGACCCTGGCATCAGTATCACTGTCCTGCCCAAAGAAAGTGAGTTTATGTCCATCCTCAGCCGAAGTGTAATACACGTGTCCAATCAGAAGAGGGCAGCTCTTCAACAGCAATATGATCTTGAATCCACATTGCATTGGATTACTTTAGACTTGTGGTGCTTAATTACAGAAAACTGAAATGTTGCCTGAAAATGTCTTTGATTTAATTGAAAAATAACAGTTAATTTACTAACTCTGTGGGGTTAAATGTTTTTGTTTCTGATCAGTCCTGATTGAGAGGATCCCTTGGGTGCCCCCTGAGTGTATCGGGGATCCTGCCAACCTGAGCCTGGCTGCGGACAAGTGGAGCTTTGGCACCACACTATGGGAGATTTGCAGTGGTGGGGAGAAACCATTAGCAACACTGGACAACACTAAGGTAGGGCTGGGTGCTATGACCTAAAATATATCCTGTATTAAATTTCAGACTTCCTAATATGTATTTAGATTCTTTATATCATCAGCCGATATGGATGAGCATTTCTTGTATCCGTCACTGATCAACTATACTAAGACTTGATTTGTTTTTGCAGAAAATGCTGTTCTACGAGGACCACCACCAGCTTCCTGCACCAAAATGGACTGAACTGGCAAATCTGATCACCAGCTGCATGGACTACGAGCCCACGTTCAGGCCCACATTTCGTGCCGTCATCCGGGACCTCCACAGCCTCTTCACACCAGGTCGGTCTATAGCTCTGATCAACTGCTCAGCCACACTGCCCCTCCTGGTGTCCCAACAGGGAATCTAGGTCACACCAGTGTAGAATCTCAAATGTCTCAAGACACTTATCCCCAGACCTCACTCATATTTATCATGGTGTCTTCAGGAATATGCCAGCGAAAATGGAGTCTCGGCTCCTAGTCTTCATTAGGTCAACATTAGCTGTTCTATGAAATCAGTAGAGAAATGGAGTAGATGAGAAAATCAATATCCATTTCATCTATCTGTGATTAGATTGGTCCCAGATAGGATTAAGTCAGCTTTTGGACAAGAGGAACCAGTGCTGGAGAGACTTAAGAGGTCCACTTTAGCTTGTCTAAAGTGACTTTAAATCTTTCAATAGGCGATGATTCGCACAATTTCTGAGCTGCCGTTTTATCTCTTGAATGATTCTTGTCTTTGTGTCCCTAGACTATGAATTGATCGTGGACAGTGACATCCTGCCAAACAGGACAGTGGGCCCTGGCTGGTCGACGGGAGGTTTTGAGAGTCAGGAGCCAGCTCAGTTTGAAGAGAGACACCTCATATTCTTACAGCAGCTGGGCAAGGTTTGTAGTTGTGTAGAAGCTGTGAGTTTAAGTGCAAATCAATCTCATGTTAATAAGCTTGGCTTACCTTGCTTGAAATGTGCTCTTTTTCCAGTATGGTGCTTCCATGGCAAGATGGTTTTTCTTTGAATTCCTTGGGTTAAGACATTTTTAGCATGCATTTCCTCGAAAAGGACTGAACCCTAAAGTCAGGTTATAATGGGTATTACATCAATACCTTATGAATGGATTATTATATATATTTAGCCAGTAACTGAGATGCTAATATTTCCTTTGTCTGTACCACATGGCACACTTCTTTTCATCTAGTTATCTGCAGGTGTAGTGGCAGAAGTCAATCAAAAATAATACAGATTGCACTACACCATGCTAAATTCACTAAATGTTTTCTGCTGTTGTGATGGAGAAAAGTTGTGCAAAGTTTTTTTGATTTTGATAGACTAGCATCGAAGTTCACACTGGTCTGATCTGGCCCTGTGTCCCCTCTTTTTCTCTAAGAAATAGAGTAAAATGTGGAATTTAAGTAATGACGGCTCACTTCAGTTGTTCTTCTCTTCAAGGGAAACTTTGGCAGCGTGGAGATGTGTAGATATGACCCGCTTCAGGACAACACTGGAGAGGTAGTTGCTGTGAAGAAACTCCAGCATAGCACTGCAGAGCACATTCGGGACTTTGAGCGAGAGATCGAGATCCTGAAGTCTCTGCAGCACGAGAACATCGTCAAGTACAAAGGAGTTTGCTACAGTGCAGGTACAGCTGACTTATAACTAATACCTTCAATTCTCCTAATATGCCAGAGTTGAAAACTGCTTAGCAAATTTGCAAAAAAGCATAGCACACACGTACAGAATACTGAATATGTTTATTCAACAGTTTCATGGTTAAATGAGGTACACTTAGAACTTTGTGGCTGACGTAGTTTTTGGCTTCTTTCAGGACGACGAAATCTCCGTCTCATTATGGAATATCTTCCCTTCGGAAGTCTGCGAGATTACCTCATGAAAAACAAGGAGCGGATCGACCACAAGAAGCTTGTGCATTACACGTCTCAGATCTGCAAGGTATTTGCCCCAGTACAGTTTTGTCAGATGCTGACCACTAGAGTTATAGATGTAATACATTTTTGTTTTTCCTCTGTGTGTTAACAGGGTATGGAGTATCTGTCAAACAAGCGTTATATCCACAGAGACCTGGCAACACGAAATATACTTGTGGAAAGCGAGCTGAGAGTGAAGATTGGAGATTTCGGCCTCACCAAAGTTCTGCCCCAGGACAAAGAGTACTACATGGTTAAAGAGCCGGGAGAGAGTCCCATTTTCTGGTCAGGCTTCTCTTATTTTTACCTTTTTAGTATTCTTATCTCTTCAGCCTCGTCATGTGAAGAAGTTTGATTTTATGTAAGACAATTGAGCACGTACTTGTTTTTAGCCTTTCGTAGAGGCTTAATGCTACGATTCCTGTCGTAGCTAACATATAATTCATGAATATTTAACCCCAGGGTTTTACCCAATTGAAAACATGACACCTGTCCTAGAGCTGAAGTCCATTTGTAAGACTCAGTTATGTTGTTTAAAGAACGTCAGACAGTTAATATAAGGTGTGTTGTTTTTTCTAGGTATGCCCCCGAGTCACTGACTGAGAGCAAGTTTTCCGTGGCGTCAGATGTCTGGAGCTTTGGAGTGGTGCTCTATGAGCTCTTCACACACAGTGACAAGAACAGCAGCCCTCCTGCAGTAAGTCATAACACGCACTCACACACATGCATTGAGCTGCACTTTGTGGTGCACCTTTAGAAGAATTTCCCAGCCATTTACTTTGCAAACATTGTTTTAATAGCAAAAACTAATATTGACAAAATGTTGCATCAACCAGATCTTCAGAATGACTAATTTAACGGGAGGTTTGTGCTCTCATCACTCGGACCTCAAAAGATCTGATTTTTCTATTTAAGAAATTGGCGTTACCAATTTGCTACAGGCGAGATGCGAGATATCAGATGCAGTGCATCTAATTTGAATCCAACCCAGGCATCTTTGTTCTTTGTCACCCCACTCTTTCCCCACATTTCCTGTTTGCATCTCAACTTGTACTATGAATTAAAGGCAAAGAAGTTAATCTAGGGTAACTAAGCCCCCAAAAAACAAATATATGGAAGCAGTGTGTTGAAGTGACATGTTGGAAACCTGCAAAGTAAACAAACTGAGCGCTCGGACCTGACCTGTAAACCTGTCAATGCTGTACAGACAACTTATAGATTTGACATCTGGTTCATTTTCTGCAAGAAGAACAAACAAGCCTAACAGTTTTGTTGTCACAGCTCCAGGGAAAGAGGCTTTTCTTTACCCTCATACCTGAGCTGTTGCACCACAAGGTGTGTACATAAGTACGTTCAAATAAGGTCACCTTTTCTTAGTGTACACACATGAAGAGACTACTAAGCCAGAAGAAGGCACAATTAAACTTTGAGCATAATTAAAAATCTCTACGTACCTACACCATAATTAAACAAGCTTTCTCATGCTACACATGACAAAGTGAAAGTGTACTGCTGACTGTAATTTCTCAGCTCAGGTTGCGCCATATGTTTGGCTTTGCCTCAGTCATGACAGATTCATTGCTTAAGGTGTTGACTTAAAATTACTGTACATCTACATGTATAGATCTGGAGGCATTGTTGGTATCTATTTTCTTTTTGTTTTCTGTAAATAAAATCGATTTTGAAGTGTGTCTGTGTCTTAGCTGTTACCATTCTCCCCCTCAGGTTTTTATGTCCATGATGGGGAACGACAAACAGGGACAGTTAATTGTCTATCACCTCATCGAGCTCCTCAAGTCAGGCAGCAGGCTGCCTCAACCTCTGGGGTGTCCCGCGGAGGTAAGAAGATTTTTTTAGATGCCTTGTTGACATTATCTTTGTTTCATGTCTCTGTATCAAAATGGTTATCTTGTATTGTCTTACTCCTGCTGAAATACAAATTCGTAGCAACATTGTTTTCTGCACACCATTTGGCCATTAAAAGTTGACTGCCATATGAAATAAATCCTATTCCTTTTGGTACAGGACTGAGCAGTTGGACAACTTGTTTGTATTGTGTTGGCCATTTCAGCACTTTGTCTGATGACACTTCGTAGCTTGCCTCAAAAGTTTGATCAGTTTAAGCTACAAGCTCAAGCTTTACCTGTCATAAAGAAAAGATGGTTTAAACACTTAGAAAATGTTTGGTTAAGCTGTCAAAAAAGAAAAAACATGGCCCATTGGCTGTCAGAATAGGATGTGACTGACTTGTAATGAGTTTGCTCATCTCGAGCACCCACAAATAATTTTCTTTCTTTCTCCCTGCTTTTTCGCTCAGATACACGAAATCATGGAGGAGTGCTGGGACAACGACCCCTGTTTGCGTCCTTCTTTCAAGGAGCTCGCTCTGCGCATCGACCTGTTCAGGGACAGTAAGGAGTTTTAGACAGAGAAATCACCTTAAGTGCCGTGCTCATCGTCAGCCGAGTCGCTCTTAACACTGTCGCCATGTTTGCGGACAAAGGCCAAAACGAGGACCTTCTGCTGTTGAGTGGCAGCGTTTGGCAAAGCCGATTGTGACTGGAAGAGCAGTGGTTAAAAACCAGGACCAGCTCAGAAACTACTGCCAAGGTGCCTTTATGCAAGGCACTTCACGCCCATTTCTGTAGTAGAGCGGCTTAGTGGCAAGCAGCAGACTGGAAATGAAGGCTTGGATTCAAGGAACTGCTGAAGGTGGTGTTGCTGAAAAAGCAGATGTGTTGGGTCAAACATCTGGATAAAGTTTTAAAAGAAGAGCTTTTAAAGACTGTGAGTAGACTATTACCAGGCCTAAAGCTAGTGATGCGTGTGTGTGTGTGTGTGTGTGTGTGTGTGTGTGTGTGTGTGTGTGTGTGTGTGTGTGTGTGTTTGTGTGTGTGTGTGTGTGTGTGTGAGAGAGAGAGATGGTGCATTTGTTTGTTTGTTTGTTTGTGTCCATACATACAGCTAGCAGGGCTGGCTCTTGCCATCCCCTTTTCCCCTCACCTAAAGAAAATTGACTTTCTATGTATGTGTGTATATATCTACAGTATCATTGTGTACATATGTCCAGAAAAATTTTATAATTTTATAAAATGAAAATATAGTAAAATACTATATTTGAACTGCCAGCGAAATGTCAGTGTAAATGAAGTACATACAAAGGTGATTTAAAATCCGTTCTTGTTTTATGTTTTCATTGTGAGAGGTGGTGTGTAAATTAAAGAAGTTTAATTCAACAATAAATCTGTTAAGTGAATTCTTGTCTCTCACTGTGAAACTCATTGTTTCCACAGTGTGCTGTAAAATAAATGTGCAGTTAAAAAAGTGAATTGTATACTGTGAGGCAAAAACCAGTCAAGAAGCTTGAGAACAAAATAGTTCTGAAACACAATTTTGAGAGGGAAGGGCTCAGATAAGATGAATTCTCAGTATGTTGTTTAAAACTAGAAAGATGTGTTCAAGTTTCCCATTCACATTCAAATCTGCATCATATTGGACTTTCATTTTGCTGATAGCAGATTAAAAAACCAACAGGGTGTAGAAAATATAGAAAGGTTGAATGTAACATATTTCACATTACCCAAAATGTTGACAAATGGTGTGCCTCTCTCCTCATGACAGGTTGATTTGTAGAGCAGCCCAGATTAAAGGGAACTTTGTAAACTACAGCTGGTGATCTTTACAGGATAAAAGTTTACAGTGGGTACTGTTTATGGTCCAAACTGCGAAAAGAGTAGTTGCACATAAAAATGACACAAATTGAACCAGGCAGCTTAGCATTCATGACCGCTGTTTGACAGCTGCGTAAATGTCTTTAGGCATATCGATGTCTTTGCTAATTTCAGGAATGTTGACCTGTAAGTTGGGTTTTCTTAAAACTGTGCAAACAGACTCCAGGCAACTGTCAATCGGTCTCTTCATTTGATTCCTTACATGTTGTTAACAGATGTGTGTAAATTGAGCTGTTAGTCTAGACAACAGTGCAGTGCAGGAGGAAATGTTGGAACATTTTAAACCCCTCCAGATGCTGATATGAACCAAATAGACTTCATTATGGAACTGCAGTAAGAGAGAGACTAGACAGTTAAATACTTTCACATGTTAATGTAATAAAATATATATATATATATATATATATATATATATATATATATATATATATATATATATATATATATATATATATATATATAATTATATATATATATATATATATATATATATATAATTAAAAAACTGCTTTTGAAATTACAAAGTAAAATGAGATATGTAACTAGCATCAGTGGGGAAAAGTAATTAAACTCTGGCACCTTTTGTTTAAGTACAAAGTGCAATCTTGAGGTCATTTATTTAATGTCACTTTGTTCTACAAATTGTATTGAAAAGAATGTTACTTTTGCACTATTCAGTGATATTAAGGGAGGCTGATTTTCATTCAGGAAAACGAGAAAAAAAAACAAAGTAAAAAAGTTTAAAAAAGTAAAAATGAATTAATTTTAAAAAGAGGCAATTTATTTTGAGATAAATACTTTTTAGTACCTACATCAAACATCAGACAGCAAAAGTAAATCATAATTGTGACATACTTTCATCTTGAGAATAAATCTGACTAAAATGTACTTTAAAAAAATAACTTTAAATTATCTTTTCATCAGTTTATTTTGGCGGAAATGGCCTCCAATAACTCTACTTGCAGATTCAAGCTGCAATAAGCAACCCAGCTATAAATATGCTTTGACTGAGGAATTATGCTTTTTCTTTTCTTTATTTTCAAAATACAAAATTAATTCGCTCATCCTCCTTTGTGAGACGCTTAATTTAAGTGCACTGGTATCTATGGACGTAAAAAAATCGACACTTTATTTTGAAACTCGGAAGTTGCGCACACTGTGGCTCAGCAGCTGCTTGATGAGAAGCCGGGGTGACGTCTGGCCGGTGACATTCGGGCTCACCGGTGATGGTGATAGTTAACAGCTGTCGGAGCGACTCTGGAGGGTTGTTGGCTGTGAGGCTTGATCAAAAGTGGCGAAGAAAGGGCGAGATAAAATCGCAAACATCCATGCAAACATCCATGCTAGCATCCATGGTAACGGCTGTTAGCTTTACCCGGTGTCCTTCCGATTACCTTAACTTTCGGAATAAGAGCGCAGTAGAATAAGAGAAGCGCCCAGGCGAGGAGAGGCGACTTTTGAGGCAGACATGCTGAGGACGCCAGGAGCAGGACGGTAGCGGGGAAAAGGTGAGCTTTACATACTAATTCTAGTGTTTTTTTTTCTAGTGAAGACTTGATGAGTTGCTCCGATGTTTGTGTCAGCTTTATCTGACGAAACCATTGCGCGGAGAAGGAACAAAAAGTTCCCTCCTCACTGGAAATGTAATTGTTACTGACGTTGTTTTGTTGGGCTGGTGATTGTAATATTTATTATATTTGTTTGTGGGTTTTTTTTACAAATGGAAGATCTAAAAATATATAATTACCAGTGAACTGCTTGTTTGTTTTTGCTTGTCCCCAAACTCAAAATGCAGAACATTACTTTTAAGATGGTCGAGCTGCGACTATTAATCAATTAGTTGACAACTATTTTTCAATAACCGATTAATCGCTTTAAAGAAAGAGAAAGTCAAAATTCTCTTGGTTACGGTTGTTTAGTTTGGGAGAAAAAAATTTAACTCAAACTTTGAACATACACTTAACCAATGAGGTAATATGATCCCCAGAACACTGTTTGAAGCTAGAAAGGTGGCAGGGTCTGCCACATATAAACAGAGTAAAACTGTATGAAGTTTTGTTGTCCCTTAAGGTCAGTGTGATGGAAATTTTGTACTTCATGAACAGAGATGTGAGCTGAAGTCTTACACAGGAATGTTCAATGTAACTGTTTAAAGTGACCTTTAACCTGTGATCTGTGACCTCGTTTTAGGTTGTTTAATGACCTGTATAAGGTATTAAATAACCACTGAAGGTTATCACTTCCTTCTCTGGGAACTATTTCCTTAAGTGCAGGAGGGAATAAATGAGTAATATCAGAGTGAAAACACACCCACAGAGACAGATAAATACCATGCTTTTCTCCTAAGACATTGAGTCTTCACTTTGTAACAGACCTGTGTGTTGCTCTGTGAATGCTCCTCGAATTGTTTTAACAGTCAGACTGTTCATTCAGTTATAAAAATGAAAAGTTGTTTCAAGCATTAAAAAAGGATCCTAAAACTGCCTATTGCACCTTTTTTGATGCAAATACTTTCTGGGTGCTTCACTTCTCAGTAAGCTGAATACGTTTTTGGGTTGTGCACAAAGCAAGACATTCTCCCTAAATTCTGGCATTTTTACTGGCCAAACAATGACTATAATCAACAGGTTATCTGACAGTGAAAATGGCTGTTCCTCGTTAATTGAAAGCAGAAGATGACTGGTTACCAGCGGTAGTGTTTAATTAGTTTGACCCAGTTTCTTACAGCGGCTGGGTCATGTGTGTATGTGTGTATGGCTGTATCTGCGTTTTGCATGCTCATTTTCATGAGCCCTGCCTACACTTGAGCTTATCAGTTTTATTGCATGACAACCACTCAGCAGAGGCAGGCAGGAGAGCAGCCTGCGGAGTGAGCCGGTGAGGATGAAGTCCCGGAGAGCCGGACCTCCTCGCAGGGGGTTTGGCTGGGTGGTGGTCATGTCGGCCTTTTTCATCATGGGCCTCACGACTGGCGTCTTCAAGAATTTTGGCCATTTCTTCCTGGACATCCAGTGTCACTTTGGAGTCCCGACCAGCACCACTTCCTGGGTCTCCTCCACTACGATTGCCATGTTTCACCTCGGAGGTACAGATAGTTTTCAGCTTCAACTTTTTGGTTGTTTCTTACTTAAGATATATATTTATTTATTTTTAGCTGGTGTTTTTCATTTTCTCCTCAGCTCCTGTGGCCAGTGTGCTGGTTGTGCAGTTTTCTCAGAGAGCGGTCATCATAGTCGGAGGCCTGCTGACTGCCTCTGGGATGATTCTGGCATCTCTGGACCTCAGTCTGCCCTGGCTCTACCTCACTATGGGCGTCCTGCAAGGTAACGCACTCAGAACATTCTCTAAACTCAGAAGGATTGCGGTTGTTCTCACACATATGTTTAGTCTGATGAATGCCAAATTAAATCTATCATCCAATGAGACCTGTGTTGGCCATTCAGTTATGGTGTTGTAGCCATCTGCAGTGGATCTTAGCTTCTGCTTGAGGATAAATCTGCAGAGGTGTTCACAAGCTGTTTAATGTGGCAGAAGGGGAAAGACATTGAGCCGCTTCTCAATTTTAGGTTCTTTAATCGAATAAAAAAGTCTGACGTTTAGAGGGAATTGCTAGCAGACATTGCTTCTTTTAGGTTGATACATAAGGACCCCCCAAAATGTTTCCATCTTCCTTTTCCAGGATTGGGCATTTCCCTCACGTGGATCCCTGCCAACAGCATGGTGAGCCACTACTTTGTCCGGTGGCGTCCCATCGCCTACGCCATCGCCAGCTCTGGAGAGTGCATCTTCGCCGTCATGTTCAGCCCCTTCTTCCAGTGGTTGATTGAGATGTACAGCTGGCAGGGTGCCTTGCTCATCATCGGAGGCCTCCAGCTCAACCTGTGTGTCTGCGGCGCTCTCATGAGACCTCTGGAGACGGTCCAGAGCCCGCTACAGGAAACCAAAGATGCTCTAGAAGGCGATGCCACTGCGCTCCCACCAAAGAGGAAAGTTATCTTCCAGTGCTCCCTGATGAGAAAGCCTGAACTTGTCCTCTACATCTTGTTCGCCATCTTTTCGGCGCCAGGGTTTTTCATCCCACCTCTCTTTCTCGTGCCCTTCGCCACCAGCCTGGGGATGGATAACTACTGGCCAGCGTTCATCCTCTCGGTGCTGGCGCTGTCAGACCTGGCGGGGAGGCTGATCTGTGGGTGGATAGCCAGCATGAGGTTGATTAGGAACCTGCAGCTCCTCGCCATGGTGGTCACTCTGCTCGGGGTGGTGCTCCTGCTGCTGCCGGTCTGCCATCACTACTGGGTCATCGTGGTCTTCACGTCACTCTACGGTTTCCTGTTTGGCTGTGTGGTGTCCATTCACGTCACCTCCATTGTGGACATTGTTACTCTGGAGGGATTCGACAACGCACTGGGGCTGTTCATGCTTTTCAGGAGCATCGGTGGCTTCATAGGCCCACCTGCTGCAGGTGAGCAGTCTGTGTTTAGTATTAACGTGTATTGTTTAGACCTAGAGTTAACAACTTTTTTTTTTTTTATTTGTTTGTACTTTGTGTTAAGGCTAATTAACATGCTAAACTAAGGCCCAATTGAAATATCCGAACTCACAAACTTAAACTGTGAGGTGCATTCTGGGTAAGTCAGTGAGGGGCTGGGGCTGTCCCACTGTCAAATCATCGAGTGCATGACAGACATCTCCAAGTGTTTTTGAGCCCTTTATGGACACATTCCAAAGTCCACATTTCTGCAGACTTTGAAGAGAATATTACCCACAGTTTGCAGCGTTATGTTAAACACGCGGTTACTATGGGTTACAAGAGGAAACTACTCTATATGCAGCTCTTTTTTTTTTTTTTGTTCATTCACAATTGCTAAAGGTTTACGAAACAAACAAAATAAACTGTTTTGGGGGGTTTTTTCCCAGAAACTACAGACAAAATATATTAAATGTTTTATATATAACCTCACAAAGCGTCGGTTAAATCCTGGTTTTGTTCCAAAGTAAAGAAGTGCAAAGCTCTTCATGTGCAGGTTACTTTATATTCGGATATTTGAGTCCCTGAGTCTTGAGACATTTAACAACTTAAATGTCTCATGTTGCAGGGATTCAAATATCCAAATCAAGAGTTTTTACAATCATTCTTCAGGTCATAATAATCACTCTGATCATTAGATTCTTTTTATGTTTAAAAGAATCAGTTTGTTTTTAAGGGTATGGAAATAACCAAAGCTCTGTATTCTATTCTTATAAAATGACTTGAAGCACAAGACAAAGAAATAACCTGTTCTCGGATGATTAATATACAATAATTCCTTTTGATAACAATTCCTTGATTTCGCCAGAGAGTAACACTCAGTCTGATATAGTATGTCAGTGCTGACATGGCACCGACCTGTTCAGTCTAGTCTCCTAATGAATGGATATGTCTGTTCATTTATTCATCAGTCCTGCTGCACTGTGTGCTTTTGTTTCTCGTGCAGGCTGGCTGGTGGACGAGACCAGCGACTACAGCGCCGCCTTCTACCTCTCGGGCCTCTGCCCCATCCTGTCAGGAGTGTTTGTCGTGCTTGTCGACCACCTCATTCAGAGGAGAAAAGCAGCGGAGGCCGAAGATCGTCAGGCCATCAGGCAGGAGGACTGGGAGGGAGGAAAGGTCAAGTGAGACTCTTTCACCTCAATGATTTCAAGGTGCTAGAAAGACTCTCTCTCAGCTGCTGGGCAGATCCATCAGGGTTCAAGAGAGGATTGCACACAAACCAGTCGATAAATTACTTTGGTGCTTATTAGAGGCTGTATAAGTCTTCCAGCCTCTTCCATCTGTCAGGCTGTCAGTGTTCGCCCCGGAGCTGAAAGGGGTGTGGACAGGGTTTTTTTGGTTTGTTTTTTGCTACCTCAAGCAAGCGTTTTAGGTGTTTTTAGAAATTGTTTTTGTTTTTATTGAACAACAATGGAAAACGGAAACACTCCAGTTTTCATTCTTTAACATTATGGACCAAAAACTTTAAATTCACACCGGATATTTTCCATTTTTATATCTAGGAAAGTGTTTCAGATGGCTCCTGCTTGCCTCATTGGCTTAAACCGCAGAGGAGCTGAGCTGACACAAATTACAGTGTTAAAAGAAGCTGGTGATGTTATGTAATTGTTTGTGGTCTTTTCATGGCATTTGTTGTTGAACGTCACTAGACGTAGATTTTACTGGGTTGCTACTGCAGTGTCACAATAGATGAAGCTTTCAAGGAATCTGTCTGTGATGAGTCAAAAACAAAAGTCTTAAAGGCTGGATTTTTTTTGTCACAATGTAGCTTTAGTGATCCCTCTTTCTATGCAATTGAGGCTAAGATGAAGTCTCTGAAAGGGAAAAAAGGATTGGTAATTTTTAACCACCTGAAATATGAATTTACTTAATGATTTTAGAACAATAACTTGAAACCCAGATAACCTTTGTTGCCCCTGAAGGGCTGTAATACCACTTCTTATACACACACGTCCTCCCTGCACCTTCTTACCGCTTGAAAAAATCATCCAGGAAGTGGTCTTAACATATTCTAGTGGATGAATTCAGTTTCAGTTTACATCTGTATTTTTTATGTTAAAGGGTTTGTATCATGTTTTAAGAAATAAAACACTGCACTGATGGGTTTTAAAGGCCTGACTCTCGCGTCTTACTTTTCCCAATCCTCTGTATTGTTGGTCTCGACTGCCTTATGTAACTCTCTCAAAGGGAGATCTTAACCAGCCTGGTCAAGCTGTCAGGAGCTGCTCACCAAAACATGTAACTGAAACCAGGAAGAGGGTATTTGTAGTGTCATCGTTTTAGGAATGTGGTATGCACTGTAGGAATGGCTCCCGAGTTAAAGTGCAGTTATGTAATGTAATTATCTAATCAGCTCCAGCCCCTCAGGACACATGTGGGAACTGTGAATATTATTATTTTATTTTTTACAGTCAGGGTTACAGTGGATGTAACTTCTCAAATGTGAAAATGAGTTGAATGTCTTTTGGGTTGTCGATTGTCGGTCAGATTAAAAAACAAGCTTTTTAGATATATCAACTTTAGGACATTTTGATTATTGGATAGCTTTTTATGGACCAAATGTTTAGTCCAGAAAAATAAAGGTCAATAGTGAAATGAATAATTTACAGGGGCAATATAAAGTTTGTTTTAACACTACATCTATTTATTCTATACATATAGTACATGTTCTATATGTAATTATTAATCAATATATCCAATGATTATGTCACAAAGTACTGTACTTGTGTACAATTTTGATCTACTTGATTCCAGTATGTACATTTTCTGCAACCTTATATTTTCACTCCATTGATGTTTGGAAGCTGCAAATGCATTTTCAGTTGACTACATTTATTTGAAAACTTAAGTTACCAGACATTAACATAAAGCTAAAAGTAGTGCATTTTCAGTGATCATTATTTTATTGTCGCTCAGATTTAACAACAAAAAAAAAAAGGCTGATTCCGACAATCAGAAATATGCATAATATTTGACATTTGGTAAAAACTGACAAATCAGACAAATGTAGATTTTACTTTAGATGGTGAAATACCAAAAGTAGTTTTTCTAGCAACAAATTCTTCAGTGGCTGGGGAATGTTGGGCATTTTTGGAAATATCCAATATACAGATATTGATAAAATGGTATATGGATACAAATGAATGTGTGATTTTGCTTAAACATCCAGTTAAATTTGGGTTAAAGACCTGATGAAGCTTGGGGGAAACAGTGCTTCTCCATTTTGTCAGTATAAAGTATTTTTACAGTAATGGAATTAGATTGTGATAAATTGAAGTGTTCCATCAGTAACCACTAGGTGGCATTGCTGCCTTAGCTGACATCTGTCTTCACAGAAATCAAGAACACACTTTAAAGACAAATGTTTAATACTGACATCTTATTTTTTCTACAGACAAAGACAGTTTAGATTAGAAAATGAATTTTAAATCAAGACTATCACCAACTACCGTCAACAAATATCACAACACACATTAAGACATTTCCACACAACAGATGCATATTAACAAAACCCTACAATGAACTACCCACTATGTTTTGTCAGGTATTTGGAGAAAAGAAAAAAAAGGTGGGGAAAGTCAAGGCAGCTATTTTACACAACAGAAATCGAGGCACCAAGGGCGTTTTTAATCGATGTTGGGAGTCTATAAATTAACTGGACTCATCTTAGAGTACAGTGTTTCAGAAGTGTGTTATGGAGCGGCCTTGGTGTTGAAGGGTGCAGCCGTTTTGCAACCTGGAAAAGCAAACGTTGCACCTTTGGTCCACTGGAAGAGTTCGAGTAGGTAAAACCCCATGACCCCAGTAAAAAGGACGCGATTATACAAAGCCTAGTCCTGATGTCCACCTCGCAGACATTGACACCCATTGGCCATTAGCCGGCTACAGCTCACTTTTTGAGGTAATCAACCACAATTTCTAGGGCGCATACTGTTAAGGACAGAGAAACTTGGACAGAGCTGGAAGAAAAGGAATTGCAGCAAATACTGTCTAGAATGGATTTGTTTGTTTTTGTTTTTTTACATAATCTGATCCATCATAATAAAATATAGAGAAAATTATTCGGTTTCACTGTGAAAATGGGTGTAAAGTCTGTGAGGTTTTTAGAGCTTAGGGTTGGAAACTTGGGGCGGACAACAGGGGAGCATCTATGAGGAGGCTCGCTTCTCCTCGTATGGAGACTCGTAAGCCTCCATGGGTGGACAGGTGCACACGAGATGCTGGTCGCCGTAGATGTCATCGATCCTGGAGATGCTCGGCCAGAATTTGGTCTCGGGCCTAATGAAGGGCTGGAAAGTAAGAGAGGGAGGATACGTGTGAGAACAAAGCCATCGGACTTAGACATTTTATCATTCTTAGGGAATAATGCATCAATCTTGAAAGAAATACATAAATAAATCCAGGTATATTTAAGTGGCTGGTATCTATGAGTGTGATGGAGATGATTATTTAGGGCTATTGAGTTTCATATTGGGTTAGGCCTCATTGATTTAAAGGGGAATGTCAGGTATGAACTCTACTCTAGTTTACCCTTTTAGATCACTTTAGAGGCATTTGTTATCAGTTCACAAGAGAACAAATTAATTAATAAATACAAGTTTGGGGATTCTGATGTCCTACCACTAGAGGGCGACACAGACAGCGTTTCTTGTCTCATTCGCTACAGAAAAGTTGTAACTGGGAGAGTACCACCAAGTCAGAGCTATAAGGCCACTCACCAAGGGGAAGGCAGCGTACTCCCTGGAGTAGGGCCGGTCCCAGGTGGAGGATGCGATGCAGGCCAGAGAGTGGGGAGCCATCTGCGAAACAAAGCACACGTGAGGACCCCAGATTGTCAAAGCGTAATACATCAGCTGCTGTAACGCATCTTTTCACCTCATGCAAAACAGACGAATCAAGCCAGTAGCGTACCTTGAGCGGGTTGATGCGGGAGTCCATCCTTCCCTCCTCAATGTCCGCGATCTCCTGTCGGATACCGAGCAGGGCGTCGCAGTACCGGTCCATCTCAGCTTTGTCCTCCGACTCTGTGGGCTCGATCATGAGCGTGCCAGCCACCGGCCACGACATGGTGGGTGCGTGGAAACCTGGTCACCAGCACACAAAAAAACCCAAACAAATCAGAATCTACTTTTATTGGTTGTAAATGACTGAAAAGGTTAAGATCACATTTATTAAAATGTCTAGTAGAAGGCACCAACAGTTTCATTTTTGCCAAATACCCCAGCAAATATGTTTAAAGGTGAAACGTGGATAATTCAGCCTACCATAATCTTGCAGCCTCTTGGCCACGTCGACAGCCTCAATGTTTGCAGTCTTCTTGAAGGGCCTCACATCCAGAATGAACTCATGGGCTACAAAACCTATTCAGACCAACACAAGTACATCAAGGTGGGCAGAAAATAAACTTTGATATAAGCTGATCATACTGCTGCATCTCCAGAATGTATAAAGGAGCACATCAACATACCTTTCCTGCCTCTGAAGAGGACCTTATAGTGACCTTCCAGCCTCTTGGCCATGTAGTTGGCGTTGAGAATGGCCACCTCTGTGGAATGAAGCAGTCCTTTGGATCCCATCATCTAAACACAGAGCGCAGGAGTCGTGACGTTAGAGGTCATTTTCACCGATCAAAATCAGACGAGCAAAACTGTCATTGGACAGACGGATGAGAATTATAATTAATGGTGTAAGGATTTAGATGGTAAAAACAACAGTTGCTGACCTTGATGTATGCCCAGGAGATTGGCAGGATGGCACTGGAGCCCCAGGGGGCGGCGCTGATGGTGCCCAGCGAGCTGCTGGTGTTGACTGAATACATGGGGACCACCGGGTGGCTGGGCAGGAAGGGGGCGAGGTGGGCCTTCCTGTTGAAGAGATGAGTGTCATGAGAACATAACCAAAGATGCAGATTGATCGTGTTCCCAAGGAGTGTGTATATAGTCTGACCTGTCTTGGATAATGCCAGAAACACATGAAAGAAAATGATTTGGGAGATGGGCCAAAATATTGGTGAATTAATGATTTGGTTTCTTGCACCGTTGCATCTGAGATTTAGTTAATAATTGTCCTTTTTAAAAACAGTTGAATGAAGAAAAATATGCATGTATTTCCTGTTTACAATCACTTAAATTTTGTGTGAAGAAATTTAAAATTAAATTGAAAAAATGATGTCCTGGTGCACCCAAATGAAAACTGCAACCAGTTCAACCACTGTGAAAAGTCAGTCTGGAGGCCTGTCCATAGTATACATTCTGACTTACACTCCAATCGGCCCCATGCCAGGTCCTCCTCCACCATGAGGGATGCAGAACGTCTTGTGCAGGTTCAGATGAGATACGTCAGAGCCATAATCTCCGGGACGACACAGACCCACCTGGAAAACAGGAAAATTAATTGTCTGAGGGCCACAGTAGCTGGCAAAGTCATCGATCAGGGTCACCTGTCAGGGTTGCAACTAAGGATTACTTTCACAATTAATAGTTAAAAGGTCCAATTCCAAAGAAAAGCTGATTTTTGAGTCTCATTCCAAATTCACTTATAGGACAAAAAAAAATAATCAGCTTTTCTTATAAATGGGATGTCAAAAACAGTTCCAGTTCCATAAACACATGCGAAAGAAAAGCTGCAAATCATGACATTTAAAGGAGACAGCGTGTTTTTAAAATGTTCAAAATCTGCATCCACATGAGCTCCCCTCTCCCACAGAAAACACCACTCCTCAAACGCCTCCTCAGTAGTCCCGCCTTTAATTCTGCAACATCACACTGCGTCGCCACCTGGATTTTTGCATGTATTTTGTGTTTTTACTTATAAAGTACTGAAAATTATTTAAGTTAAGTTGTCTCAGATTCTTCCTTATGTGCTCTGCTCCTTTTATTTATGAGTCACGTGACTGGACTCAACCAGCAGAAGAACTTTGCTACTTAAAAGGGCAGGGTCTGTAAGCCGGTCAGGGATTGGTGGAGGTAGCACTGGTATAAAAACCATCATCTGCATATTGCAGAGGCCAAAGTTTATCCTTTTACAGCATGATAACACACATCTATAAACCTTTATCCTATTAGCCTTCAGTTTTGACAAGTCATATTTTACTTTCCATGCACAGTCGTCAGACACTTGAAGTTTCACCGCCGTTTCTTTTCTCACCTGAGCGTTCATGTTGGCGCCATCGAGGTACACCTGGCCACCGTTTTCGTGGATGAGATCGCACACGTCTCCAACTTGCTCCTCAAACACACCGAAGGTTGAGGGATAGGTGAGCATCATGGCTGCCAGACTCGCCTTGTGTTTATCCACCTGGAGAAGGAGAGGATTTCAATAATGGTCAATATGTGAGGAATCCTGAGACAACCCTGCTGGTATCATCAGTTTGATCCTAAGCTTGCAACACTATACAGCTGTTTTCAAAGGGCTGAGACATACTTAATGTGTAAATTCATCCTCATGTGTAAAGCCAGTGAATGAAAACAAGTCCAGCTCTCACCAGCGCCTTGAGGTGTGCTAGGTCGATGTTGCCGTCCTTGTCCACCTCCACCACCTGCACCTTCATGCCAGCCATCTGAGCGCTCGCTGGGTTGGTGCCATGAGCCGACTTGGGGATCAGACAGACCTGGAGTGAAAGGAAAATATCAGTATAACAGGACAGAAACCTGGATGAGAATCAAAACGAAACATGGAAAAGCAGCATTTGGTTATCATGCGTCACGTATCTTGAACAAACTCCCATAAAACTGCAGTTCCGCTCCGACTCTCACCCCTTTTAAAATCGAGGCTGAAGACCTTTCTGTTTGCAGCTGCCTTTCATTGATACAATTTTCAGGCTTTGAACTGCACTGTGACTTTTATTCTTCAGTCCTGTCTCTTTTAAACCCAGCTTATTTTAACTTGTTTTAATGTTGTGTTTCTTGATGTCTTCCTACTTGTTTTGAAATGTATTTTAAATGTAATTGTTATGTTTTCAATGCCAATGTAAGCCCCTATAAAGCACTTTAAAATTGCCTTGGGTCTGACACGTGCCATGCAAATAAACTTGCCTTGCCTTACAAAAAAGAGCAGAGCTTTCAAGGGTTACTGTGATTCCTCTTGGTTGAATTCTGATCTAGCCAACACCCACCACAAGCAGTAATGTGTAACCTGCCACTAATTGATTTTATCCCTTATTAGGGGGACATTTTGTAACACAAGGAAACTGGAGCACTGGGGCTTGGGTAACACTGATAAATCACTGACTGGGACAGCGCGGCTGAGCTCGTCAGAACGGTGACTTGCTGTTCTCAAAGTCTTAAAACCTCCAAATATGGAATCTTGGAAGCAGGTAGCCTATAGTTGGATCCCAGCGTTCTCAGCCCCTTTGTTTGCACAAACGGTTGGTAGTTTGGACCTTGACTGTTTCAAGAGATCAGGCCACTATCTAAGATGTACTAATAAGGGGGCCGTTAAAAAACAAAGGCCAAATTACAGTACTGGAAAGAAAAGAAAAAAAAAAAACACTTTAGTCAGCCGGTCTTTAATCTGAGTGGATGCCTTATCTCAGCTCGTCCTCGAGGTTCTGCCAATCAGCTCGTCGGGATACTGAAGGAATTCCCAGCAGAATACTTCAAACACGTTAATGTGTCATGTCAAAGTGAACTGCTGAAGCCAGGGAACAATAAACCTGGCTGTCAGGAGCTCATGCTGATAGGGCTAATGCACCTGTGCTCTTTATTAACCTCTGTCAGCAGGCAGTCAGTCCGCACAATCAAATAAACTAATGGTGACTCATCATTATTAGATATCTGCCCTGGAACTGGGGTCATAACGTGAGAGCATATGCCAGAGAACAGCAATGAAACGACTGCTCTGTCGCATTAAGAAGCACTTGAATCTTCTTTAAAGTTTTTATTCTTAGTTGGATTTGTGCACAAACTATATTTTTTATTCAGGATCATTTCAGGTTTATGCACATTGGTTCCGTCACATCTAGAGGTTATTTTGTCCTGCATACATTTTTTTTTATTTTTTTTAAACTGAGTGCCATAGATCTTGTTAAATCTATCTTCAGAGCTGAAAAACGTGAATTTGAAAAAGGAGATATTTATTGCATATATATAAAAAAGATATAGATGTTACATAACCAATTTGTGAGGATTTTACGAAAACCAGGGTGTAAAAACTTAAATGTGGTATGTACAGTGGGTTACGTGTGAGATTGTATCCCGGATGGGAGCAGGGACTTCCTGGACTTCTGTCATTACCGTGTGGTTAACAGACAAACAGCAGAGACTGCAGTAAGTCACTCACTGTGACCAGCAAAGAAATAATCTCTCCATATTACACCACATTCTGTCATTATCACACTTATTTCTACGTGTGTATTTTCTTCTCTGAATTGCTGTGGGACACTGGCACATGGATTGTAACATTCCTTAGTTGGGACTCGAGCTTGATTAATCAATCAATTTTGTGTTGTGGAACTAAACAGATAACCCATCAGTGTTATTGAATCCCATTAACATCCATGCAACACACTTACACTTCTCCCGGTCTCTCCCTTTGAGTTCAGGTAGGCTTTTATTGCAGCCAGGCCAGCGTATTCACCCTGAGCACCGCTGGAAGACAAGGCACACACACACACACACACTATGGTCATGTGCTATACACACCTGCACACACACATCCTCCTTACTTCAGCACAGTTCAAAGAGCAGTCTGCACACATTACCAAATGGGGAGAGACGGGTGGGATAAAAAGCTAGCAGCATGATAACTTTCCAGGCCAATGTAGCGTGGTGTGCTATTCATAAACCTCCTGTGGCTGATAAGTGGCGATAGACAGCGGAGGAGGGAGCACGCTTTATCAGCTGAAACATGTAGTTCCTAACATTTGACTGCTGGATACTGACTAAAGTCTGAAGTCAACTACTGAGGGTTCTCACCCAAATAAGGTCTCGTTTCCACTTTTATAACCTCTAAAGTGTAAAATGAATAACAGCAGATCTTAAAATCACTATTTTGTCAAAGTTGAATAAACAGTGACGCATCTGTGAATCATTAGTCATCATTAAAACCACATAAACTACAGGTTATAAGGCTAAAACAGATGACTGTCCACAATTTGATCCATTTAGAGCATTTGTTGTTTCATGATGTGTAGCAGCAGTCAGGTACAGGTCTGTATACCCGTTTATGCTCATTTGGGCTACAACAAAGGTCGTACCTGTTTGGCTGGAAGGAGATGTTGTCATAGCCGGTCACCTCACAGAGGTCCCTCTCCAGCTGTTTGAAGAGCTTCTGGTAGCCATCAGCCTGATCCAGAGGCACGAAGGGGTGGATGTTGGCAAACTCATTCCAGGTGATTGGCTGAGGAGGGGAGGAAAACAGTGAGTCAGAATGAAAGCAACTTTTATAATGGAAATGTTTCACTTGACGAAAAAAATTACTCACCATGAGCTCTGAGGAGCTGTTCAGCTTCATGGTGCAGGAGCCCAGCGGTATCATGCTGTGCACCAGGGAGATATCCTTGTTCTCCAGGCGCTTCATGTATCGCACAATATTGGTCTCAGAGTGATAACTAGAGGCAAAGAGTAACCACAAAGACAGATGATGGCTTAACTGAGGGCATATTATTCTCTGATCCCAATATTTGGGATGTCACTAAATGCAAATAAACCAGTGACCCGCTTAACACATTTTTTCAAGTTATGTCACAGGTGCCAGGTAGTAAACCAAGTATTTGAGACAACAGAAGTCCTGACACCAGATTGTCTTTATGGCACTAATAAAGAGAAGATGCACTACTTTTAAGCAGCTAAGAGACATTGTGTTGCCACCACAGGAACTCATCAAGGGGTAATAATTTCCCCGAAACCTGTTAAGTCCCTGCTTAGTTCCGTCATTGGTACTGGGGCTAAAAGTTTCGGGTACTTTTGGTGAAAATGCAGCTTAAGACTCAAAATGTTGAAAACTCATTTCCATTGCGAAAATATTCTCTTACAACGCTTAAAGAAATACTTAAATTCTTGCTTTCTTGGGGAAAAAAACAAACACATTTTATTTCAGATAATAAACAAAGCCTGATCTTGAAGGATTGCAGTGTGCATAAAGACTAACAGCAGCATGGTGTTTATTAAGGGCAGCAGGGGTTTAATACATAACCACTGCTTCATAATTAACAAATGTGGTGAACTAATGTAGGTGGCAAGTACAGCTTTTGTCGATATCGATATTAATAGTAATGTTGTCGCCAAACATCACATCTGTGCAATTCATTTTCATCTGTATCATTTTCCGCTATCTGCTGTAGTGTTGTGACCAAACTGAGAACACCGACCTGTTAAAGACCTGGTGCGTCAGGTACTTGCTCGTCCTCTTGAAAGGACTCCCCATGATCCCTTTCACACGCTCGCCCATTTTCTCTGCGATCAACTCCTGAAAATGTCAATTAATATTAAAGCAGTTTTAAAGCTGTAAGCAGTATGATAAGAAAAAAAATGATATACATATAAACAATGAGTGAATAACAAATCAACATACAGCTGAAGATTCACAGCCAAAGACCCAGAGCAAGTCATCCAAGTCCCTCTCGGTCACCGTCTCATCCAGAGAGATGCCCACCTGTTGAGAAAAATGTTGATTTCAAATATCTTTCACAACAACATGCAAATTATATTCAAGCCTGTCCCAAACCGTATTTGCATCTAGCACTGGAGATCAGTTCAGACTGACTGAAGGAGGTCAAGTAAAGTACAATACAGCCCGTTTCAACAATACATGTGTTATAACTGACACATATTAGCTGTATGGTGGGTCGTAGATCAGTTCCTGAGTACTGAAAACATGATCAGTGTCAAAATATGAATGAATGTGGAAGAACTTGATCAGCCCTCACCACGCCCTCGGTGTAGACTCTTAGATTGATCTCCCTCTGAGCGGCTCTCTCGAAGATGTCTTTGGCCGCCACGCTGCAGTTGATCTTCAGGGTGTCGAAGAACATGTCACTGTGCAGCCGGTGTCCTGCTCTCTTCAGGCCTGGCATAGAGTGACATTATATAGTGACTTTCCACTTCTTATATGCATCCCTTTACAGGTCATGTGTAGCATCTTGGATTGGTGGGATATTTCTCAAAAATAGGGGAAAATGACACGACAGCACAGTTATGTACCTAACTGGTTGCCATTTAAAAACGCAAGAAAACCAAACATCAAATGTACCTTCAGCAAGGATCAGAGCAGCATTGTGTGTCCTCTCAGCAATGTGTTTGAGTCCCTGAGGACCGTGATAGAGTGCGAACATGGCAGCCATGTTGGCCAGCAGAGCCTGGAGGTTAACACCAGAGGTGAGAATTGATCATTTGGTGAAAAACATAACTCGTTGAAAAGAAAAAAACGACATTATTACATGATAAAAAAATCTAAACACCAGCCTGGACCTACCTGCGCAGTGCAGATGTTGCTGGTTGCTTTGTCTCTGCGGATGTGCTGCTCTCTGGTCTGCAAGGCGAGCCGATACACCTCCTTACCAGCTGCGTCTCTGAAAAGCAAATATATCTTCAAGTTTTCAGGAATGGATTACATAGTTGCCAACTCTCCCGATTCACGCGGGAGACTCCCGATTTTTAACCCTATCTCCCTCGACGCTCCCGGTCAGTAATTTCTCCTGTTAATCTCCTGATTTTACAGTAAAGGAAACAAGTAAGATTGTGTCCCTATATTTGTTGCAGTATCTGGCAACCCTGGCCTGCCTGTGTGGATGAGCAGGTGTGTGATTGTTCCTGATAAATCCCGCAATCCGGCTTTTCCGACCTGAAAATGGGGCTCTCGTGAATCATGCAAATCCGGTTTTTTTTTTGTTTTTTTTTTTTGGGGGGGGGGGGGGGCGTTGCGCAAGGCACGGTCGGTCGGGTATTGATAAACATAATGACATTTGATTTTGATGATGACGTGATTTTTGTCTGTTTAATATCACGAGCGAATGGGGAATTTAAGTTACACACAGTGAAAGCACCACACCCCAAGTTATCTTGAAATCGATTATCATTGTCATTACTGCTATTTGTATAATTTCTACAAGTCACCGTTAAAGTTGAGTGACTGAAATCCTCGTCATCCTTTTCAAAGGCTGCAACAGGCGACTCATCGAACTGGGGTGAAGTTAGTTTCAGTTTGGATATTCTGTGGATATCTACTCGGGTCCAGCTGAGACTTTACTGAGGTTCTCCCAGTGTCAGCAGCAGGAGGACGGTCAGCTCACCTCTCAGAGCCTCGCGCTGAATCACTGGAGACTGATTTAGGGACCGTCATTAAATTACTTAGCATAAATATATTAATACAAAATAACTGCTGTTTTTTAGAATATCTTTCATGTCATGTGACCCAGTGACTCCAAACCAGCTGCAGATTGTATCAGTAAACTGGACAAGTAAGACACCTATTGTTATTGTATTTTAGTGCTTCCTCTATTTAATATGAATATTAATATGCAGAAATTATGATTATTTTTCTCAATAGCTTCCATGTCATGTGGCTCACTGACTTCTGAAATGCTCAGGACGTTAACATATTTTCAAGCAGCAATGTCAGCTTCTACACTATTTTGTCTCATGTCTTAGATTCTGATTCTGAAATTCTGAAAATGATTTTCTTTTCAAAAATCTCACGAGTAGGTGAGATTTAAAGGGTCATTTTTCAAAAATCTTTCTGGGGGGGCATGCCCCCAGACCCCCCTAGTGTTGCTAGGTTATCAACTCAGAGCACAGCTGCTATAAAAAAAAATTAGGGGAAACACTGTTCTAAGAATTTTGGACACGTGTGGTTTAAAATACAAGGCAAGAAATTATGACAAATAAAGCGCACACCTGGCGAAGGAACCTTGTTACTTGGGCCGATACACCGATGAAAAAAATCTCCCTATTTTTCACAACCTAATGTTGGCAAGTATGGTATTATTTAGCTCTGGATTTGGCTGTGGTGTCGCTCAGAATTGCTTCCAATTTTGCCCAATGGCTACTTGCGGTACTGCAGGTAAAAGTTCCCCTGTGGCCAAATTGAGTATCTTAAATCATTTTTGGGTCTGGTATCCCGCTTTTTAATAATACATCCATGAACCTGAAGGATTCTTCTGAGTTCCTGCCATTGCTTTTAAAATGAAGCCCTGTCTTTTTCTAACGCGTGCACTAAACTTCCCCTGAGCGTCGTGTCTCACCTGGTGACTCCAACCATTCTGCCAGGCATCATCCGGATCAGGTTGTCTTTGACAGCGAAGAAGGCGGCGTGAGGACCGCCGTAGCAGAGAGGAACACCAAACCTCTGGGAGCTGCCCAGAGCGATGTCAACGCCAAACTCCCCGGGGGGACGCAGGACGCAGAGGGCCAACAGATCTGTGGCACAGCAAGCCAGTGCCTGGGCAGGGAAGGAACCAGTATGTAATCAAGTCAGTGGTCATGAGGCGTCAACTGTTCTGAGCAATCTGTAGCAGGGATGTCAGAAATTAACAACTTTCTGTAAAAAGACTCTTACCCCTCCCTTGTGTGCCCGGTCCACCAGAGCTGTGAAGTCTTCCACTTTGCCATCAGTGTCTGGATACTGGAAGAGCACACCACTCACATCCTTTCCACTGAAATCCATCTCATGAGGCAGCTTCAGCACCGTCTTCACCCCGATGTAGCTGCAACATAACAGTGAAAACTTAGAAAAGAGACACACTGTTGATTTCTTCATAGACGTCACTTTGGTGTGATGGTGATGGTGTGTGCGTGACACATACTTGGCTCTGGTCTGCACCACAGCGATGGTCTGGGGGTGGCAGCGAGGGTCGATGTAGAAGGTTCTTCTTTTGTTCTGTCTGTCAGGAGTAAACACAAACAGGCCAAAACACTGAGACTCAGACCCATCAGGCAACTTTGTCTGGGAGTCATAAACAAACGGGGACAGTAAAGCACATTGTTTTTGATCGTATCCAAGTCACATCTTGAAATGAAGTTTTTTGTTATATCTGCTCGAATCTCTTTCATAGCACTTTCCTTTTCCCATTTTGCCATGTGTACTATACAAGAACACAAAGGCTTGAATGAAAAGATCAGACCACTTAGAAATTGAAGGCGTTTCCTCTGCTGCATTTGACTGCATTTGACTACTTTGCACTTCATGAAAATTTCCTTTAGTGTATTTTGATTCTATTTTACTTCATTTTTGTCTGAGTACTTAAAGTGTTGACTTGTTTTTATCTGTGTACAACAACTCCACGTGCCTTAAATTTCCCCCCGGGGTCAAAAGTATTTAGAATTGAATTGCATTGCATTCAAAGTTGCTCCAGACAACATATACAGTTTCTTCTTGTGGCTGTGGAACAGTGATTCTCAACACCACAATCTGGGCAGAAATGATTGTTTGCCATGTAGCTCAACGGCAGCCACAGCTTGTAATTAACATTGGCACCAACACACTTGTTAGACGACTATTGTTGAGCACTGTGAAAATCAACAGTATTTCCTTCTCATACCCAGTGAATAACAAACACTCTTTACTTTCTTAAAATTGGGAGAGAACAAAAAAAGACGTAGTGGTTTTAATGTTGGGTTGTTGTGGTGCAGATGATATATACAGCTGTACTGACTATTGGCGTCTACTGCGGACAGGGTTTGCTTATTTTCCAATCGTCACTTGTTTTTAATGAAGGAATTATTCACCTTCTATACTTTATATAATTGCTCAGAGGACACAATTGTTTCTTTTTAAGAAAATACCTGTGACAGAGCTGCATGGCCTCAGCAGCGGCCGTTCCTTCATCGAGCAGGGAGGCGTTGGCGACAGGCAAGCCTGTGATGTCACAGATCATGGTTTGGTAGTTGAGGAGCGACTCCAGGCGACCCTGGGCGACCTCGGGCTGGTAGGGCGTGTACTGAGTCACCCTGAGAACAAGGGGGACACAATGACTCAACAGTGTGAGCTTGAACACAAGGACAATAGCACAAGGTTGGTGGCATTTAAAGAACCGAGACAGGACTGTGGAATGCATTGTACGCCTCCCCCGATGCCAGGATTTTGGAGGGGATGGCTGATTTGGATTTGGTATTTGAAAGAAAACCTTGTTGAGCAGAAAGCACCATCAGATCTCACATGAGTGAAGCCTTCATAATGTTAAAAGGCGCAAGGCGTCCTATTAGGCTCACGTTACTTTGCAGCAGCATTACATTACCCAATCCTCATTAGTTGTGCGTGACAGTCGGCTTAAGCAGAGAGTTTTCTTCTGACGGAGGATCATCAGAGGACACTCACCAGCCGGAGTTCTCCAGGAGATTGCGCTGGATTGGCGGCGGCACTGAGCAGTTGTAGTAGCCCATGCCGATGTAGGACCTCCATACTTTGTTCTGCGATGCAATCTTCTGGAGAGAGTCCAGAATCTCATTCTCACCTGTAAGATATTGATTTGGTGATTAAGATTTCTGTCTTCTGAATCTCTGCTTTTTTGGGCTTGACGCTGCATGGTGATGTTGGATGATATAACAATTTATTTTTTAAAAAACAACTTCTATTACAGTTTTGTCATTATTTCCTTCATGGCGGAACATGAAAAGTCGTTGGGTCTTGGACTGCTGGTCGGACAAATGAAGCCAAGCTCTGGAGAACTGGGATGAGTGTTTTTTCACACCTTTTACATTTTATAGACTTAGCAGTTAATCAGTTAATCTCCAAAGAAAATCTGCAGATTATTCGATAACGATATAGTCGTTGGTTGCAGCCATATTCTAGCTAGAATTCTTCAAATATAAACAGACATCCCTGTCAGATTATTCAGTGTATGAAGTGTTTCTCACTTACATTTTCACGTCATCACAACATAAATTAACATATACAGCAATAGACCCTGGTTGATACTGACCATGATAGAGTGTTGGCGTATTTGACCAAATTCTAATATATTGTAAGTATATTTATTAAATGGACTGCTTCAGTCCCACAGCAGTCCCTGACCATGTGTTTTTGTACATTTAAAAAAAATGATTGTGAGCGCAGCAAGGTACACAATTAGGAAAAGCGGGGGCTAGAATGGGATCAGGAATCAGTTGCAGCTTAGGAGAGAGAGAGAGAGAATATGTCTGACTGGTTCTTTTGCATTTCTGTCTGACTTCGGAGGAATCGAATCAGGAAGTCATCAGTCAAGACTTGCCCTGATAAAAAGCGTTGTGTCTCTCATGTGATGAACTGGTTTTTTATCTAATAAGATAAAAGAGATCAGTGTGGCGTGGGATCAGTTAATCTCCTTGGCCCAAATGTGCTGTAAACAAAACAATGCAGAGAAAAGAACTTTCAACTGAACTCAAGATGTGGAGACAATGCATGTATAAAAGACATGTATGTCCATGTCATAGGCTAACATTAACTAAAGAACTACACCCATGTTTTTTTTCCTTTTCCGATGGCCAGCTATTTAGCCTGATTCCCCGGTGCTGTAAGGAAGCTCTGCCAGAGCAAAAACCAGCCTCTGAGATTCCTTTGGCCTTCCTGGCTGCCTAGCAACTCCAAGGAATGGACAATACCGCCCGTCCCGACCGAGAGCTCTAACTTCTCCTGCTTTGGGAAAAGAAAGACACCTTTAAATCCTCAGTGGTGAGAGGGATCATAGCCAGTATGCAAGTGGATATTTACAGCTTCTTCCGGAGGCTAAATGTCAGTGTTTTGAGGAGGTGACTCAGTCCAATTCAATGCAGAAAATACAAAAAAAAAATAAAATGTAGTGATTAGGGATTATCAGCAGGTTCAGGGTGAGTTGTTAGTGTGTGTGTGTGTGTGTGTGTGTGTGTGTGTGTGTGTGTGTGTGTGTGTGTGTGTGTGTGTGTGAGAGAGAGTTTGTTTCAGTAAGAGGACTGCTTTCCCATGGTCCCCGAGTTCCACGGGGCAGCAAAAAAAGCCTGATTCAGAACCATCCAGGAGGTCTATTGTTGAAGAGAGAATCCCTCGCTGGCTTTGCAAACTGAAGCCCTCCAGAGCTGAACAAGCAGAAAAACCAGCGCGGCCTCCAGTTTGTTCCTTCAGCATGGCTTGTCGCGTTATGAAACCTGACAGAGTCAGAGGAGGGGCCGACACGAGGGCGGATCAGGATGACTAGGTGATGTGGAAACAGTACCTGAGGATTTGTTACTGCTGGACTTAAACAGAAGGCTTTCACGCGCTGGGACTGTCAATGGATCTCCGGCATTCAGGCCGACCGTCTCAGACAAATGACTCTTATCGTCGTATCAACAACTCCGGTTTATGGTTGCGGAAACATACAGTGCTGCTGTGTCAGCGTTCATTTATGGTGCACAATCACTCACAAGGTTGACCTCAAGGTAGAATATGTAGGAACGTTTCTGCAGGGCCTGAGTTATAAATCAAAATGATGATGATGTTTTTGACTACTGTGAGGTGATTTTATTTAGAGCTGAAACATTGACAAAATAACCTATTTGTATAAACTTTTGGTTTCAAAGTGATAACAAAGAAACTTTCCTCCCCTAGTGTTTCCAAGTGGTATTATTGTGGTGCCGCTGCTGCAAAGACAACTGGATCGTTTCAGGTTTCCTCAAGGTTAATTGATAATAGCAAGGCAGGACAAAATGGTATGAGTGTAATCTAAAATGTAATCTTTTAGGACTAGAATAGAAATGGATCAGGGTGCTGTTAAACTCAGTTGGCAGAGCAGACGCCCATGTACAGATGCTTTGTCCTCGCTGCAGCAGCCCCGGGTTCGAGTCCCGGCCTGGTGCCCTTTGCCGCGTGTCACTCCCTCGCTCTCAACCTGTGTCCTGTCATGTCTTAAGCTGTTCTGTCAATAAAAGCCAAAGGCCAAAAATATATATATATTTTAAAGAAATGGATCACCGGTTAACCTTCCTTTTCCCTGTTGGCGCGCACCAGGTGGCAAACAAAACTGTGTAATGAAAGCGAGGTTTGAAGAGGACCAACGTAAACGCAGATGGTTTCATTATTCTATATCCATCACATCGTGCCATTAACATTTACTTCATGAAGCAGAAAACCTGTCCAGTGTCAGTTTAAGATATTGTGGCCATTATTTTTCAACGTTTCTGATGTAAAAATAGGGGCTTATTGAGAAAATAGTCATCAGATTGACTGATAATTAATACAACAGCGCTATTTATTTTGTTGCTTCGCAGAAAGCTGCCGATTTCAAGTCAACATGGAGTTGTTGAAGTCTTCATTTCCTGCTTTTCACAAATTATGATTTATGATTTGATCGGACTGATCATCAATTGGATTGCTTTGAATGTGATGTGTTGTGCTTCGGATCGTTTTGCAGAAGATCTCTGATGTTACGCTTTTTATTGTATCACATGATTATGTAGCTGGTATCCCATCTAATAAAAATGTATCTGCACATTTGGAATATCTTGACATGTTTTGATAACAGAAAATGTATTATTATTATTATTATTATTATTATTATTATTATTATTATTATTATTATTATTATTATTATTATTATCATCATTATTATTATTATAATTAGGCAGATTTCAAACATGCTGCACAAACTTGCTATATTCCTTTAATTTATAACATCTGCACACTCAGAATAGTGACTGCATAACAGCCCCAGTTCAACAATAAAAAAAAAATCTATTTATCTATTTGCATTAGGAAACATCATTCACGTGGTTAGACGTCTTTTATAAAGCTTTCACGAAGGCTTTACAGAGGTTCTATGTGCCACAATTTACCAAACACGCTGCCTTATCTCTCACATAGTTTCCTAAACCCCATCCCTTCTGATAAAACCGCCTGCTGCTTACCAGAATCCACGGTAGTCTTTCTAGGAAATAAACCAAAACAAACTCATTTAAAAAAAATAAATAAAATTAAAAAAATCCTGTGCATCTAAGAGGTGAAATGTGAGCACATTGCATGAGAGAAAAGAGGGGGGAAATATAAAGATAATCAAATAAAGGAAGATCCCATGCAAATCAAACCGGAGTCACCTTATTAGGAACCCCCTCGGCTGTGATGTAATGTGAACGCTGTAACCAGATTGAACTGGACTTGGGACCGGAGCTCAAGGCTCAACTTTACACTCCAGTTGCCATCCTATGAGCATCGGCTTCCCAACAGGAGATTGGTGCCGCTCGCCGAGTTTCGCAAAAACAACTCCAAATATGTTCAAAGGAAGACTTACCAGGGGAGCGCGCTTCCACGACGCACAATAGAGGTGCAACCTACATTTCAGCCACTCACTTGGCTTCATTCATGTGGGGAGGAATAATAAAAAAAAAAAAACCTTTTCGCCGCGCAAGAATAGCTGGAGAAGAGTGTGTGTGTATGTGGGGGGGGAAACACAATGTTTGCGCGTCGATTTTTTTTGGTGAGATTTATCACTTTGAATCGAGCGCATCGAGACTGGTCGTGCAGCCTCTTCGGGTCACATAACGGGGTTGTTGAATCAAATATGTACACATATAGAGAGAGAGATATTCAACTTACACAGTGGATCATCCATTTTCATACTCTTCTGCATGCGGATGGAAGCTGGGACTGTGTCTTCGATCAACTGGTCGATTGACTGTGCAAAAAAAAAAAAAAAATCAATACATAAAATGCGATGGTTAAAACACGGCTGTGATCAGAGCATGCTGATCTGATCTGATCTGATCTGAGGGGGTTTAAATACAAAAAGAAAGCATCTTCTTTTTTTTGCACCTGATGTATTTTTTTTTAAAGTCTCTTACCTCGAGTCCCAGAGCATCCAGCATTTCTCTCTTCTCCCTCTCACCTGGGCCGATGTGCCTCTCCGCGAAATCATCGTGCCTGGGCAGTATCCTCTCTATCTGTCTGGAGGAGGCGGCTGCGGACGTCCTCAGACCCCGGGCTGCTGTGGTGGTGGTCGGGGATGCCGCGCTGTGTCGGATCCTGCACTGAAGTTTCCAAACCACGCGGCTCTTGTCGCTCACACGCCTGCACGGTGCGCCCGGATTCACCGACTTGGCCATGAAGATCCCCCAGGACCTGGCGCAGCTCTGCATCTCTAAATCGCTCCGCAAGACAAGTCCGCAAGAAAAACAAAGGGAAAAAAAACCCCACAACAACTTGGTGACGCCTTGTCCTCCCCTCGCTTCTGGAGCAGAGTTGTCTCCCCCCCTCACACTCTCGGACTGATGCGAGCCCTGCAGGAGACTCTGCCAACTCCTTCAAACTGCAGAGTTTATACAACTGCACGGTTGCACAAGAGCGGACCAATCAGAGCGGGGCGTGCTGCGTGACGCGGTTGATGAGCCACGGTCAAACAGCTGCTAAACTTTCTCACGTGAGATTTTTTTTTCTTTTCCTTTTTCTTTTTTTTTTTTTTTTTTTTTTGCAGCAGGAGAGAGGATCGTCAAAGTCCAGCAGGAACACTGAGCTCCTCACAGGCGATATCAGCTGCCGAGCAGTGCTCACAGATAGCGGGGTGAAACGAGACAGTAGGCTGCACTATGACACCGAGATCCAATACAGACACACGGGTGATTTTGAATCCCTATTATACACACACACACATACACAAAACATGAGTGCATCACGGGATTAACACACCTAAGGTAATTATAGAGGGAGAAACAAGTCTACATCAGTGCTGGTGAGTCATGTTCTCAATGGTCCTAAGAAACACTAACTCTGTTTTTACTGTTTCAAAAGTATGAAGCCAGAAAGTCCTCCAGCAAACGATGCTTTCAATGGAGACCAAACCCCTGTAGACCGCAGAGTCAAGAGGAGTTACAAGGCCTGCTATCAATGATGAATTGTCACAAAGTACATTTACACAAGTATAAATTGGAGGGACTGGTACTTTACTTAAAGGTGCACTATGTAGTTTTGGGGATGAACATTTTAATCAGGAGAGAGGTGTTCATAGACTGATTTTTATTTTGTTATGCCTTACCAAACTAAATAAATGAACTCTTCGTTTTCATGACCGAATGACCTGAGTTAACAAACTGACCTTGAAGGGCAACACAGTTTTATATTGTTTTACTTTGTTTACATGTGGCAGACCCTGCCACCTTTCTAGCTTCAAACAGTGTTCCTTATTTTCCTCTGATAGCAGCTTGCTTGTTCAGCTATGGGGAAAAAATAGAATGGAATATTCTAGCATATAATAATATAATATTCTAATAGAAAATAATATTTCGCAGTTTGAATTTCCACAACTACATAGTGCCCCTTTAAGTATTTCCATTTCATGACACTTGACGGTACAATTCTACCTTACCACATGTCGGATGCAAATGTTCTTTTTACTCCTGCTACATTTGTTTTAAAGTCATTTGTCAGCTACAGTTACTTTTCAGATCACAATTTCCCCACGCCCCTCTTGTCTCGTTGAATCCCACCTGTATCCAAATGTGGTGATTTTGAGAGCGAACTCCTCTGATGAACTGAAGGATTCAAGGAGAAGTTCGCCTGCAAATGACCTTTTGTCATTCTCTTCTCACTCCCATGCCAATGAAAAGATGGGTGAAGTCTCAAAGGCCAAAAAAAACATTTCTGGAGCGTCACTGCGAAACGGGTTTTGCAAGATTGTCCTGGCACTAAAAACAGAGTCAAATAAAAGCTTGTCTAGTGTTATTCGAGTTGAGATCAGATCCCAAACTGACTTGAAAAGATTTAAAGATGCATTGTCACAAAACTGAAAACCTACAGTGATCTTACAGAATATGACGTACGGCTGTGTATTAAACCACCCCACAGTTATTGTAGAGAAAGTATCCTTCAAGACAAGAGATTATTGTTGTGTTAATTTATGGTATGATTACAGGGAGACATCTGTTTCCTGGTTATGTAATCTCGGCACACACCTATTTCTTGGTGTGAAACCAAAATTCCTCAATGAAAAGGACCTAACAAGGGTGAGAAACTACCTAGCACTGATTTTGTCTTAATAATATATCCATGCACTATGTCACCAATATTTTAAGTAATGCATGTATACGATACAGGAAATGATGCAGTAAAATCAGCACAACCATCAACAACAGATTGATTTAACAACTTCATATACAGCTAGTTAGTTTAGCCCAGTGATTCACTGTTTATTACTCTTGTATTCCCTGTTTCTCATTGCATTATATTATGTTTTATTTTTCTGTGAGTCGCTATCTTTGCACTTATATTGTATTGTTGTGTATTTTGAAGTGCCTTTTAATGCTGTATAAAAATAAAATGTATTATTATTGTTATCATATTCTCTGCAAATGTTTTGGGATATCTGTTTTCTTCTTTTTGTAAAAACATTGGATTTCATAGGCTTAACTATGCCTGGCATTTAATCTTAATCTGAAAAGCGACTACAGATTTCAGATAAATGTCACTGAAGTAAATGGCATACAGCACCATGAAATGCTCATGGCAAATACAACCAAGCTTTTAATACAAATCAACATCAAGCTGCTACACGTTTGATTTGGTGAAATTAAAAAAGACGAACTTATGAAAACATGTTTGGTTGGTTTGGTTGCTACAGTTGCAGAAATATGAGCCAACAAAAGGCTTTTCTATCCCTCCCTAATGACAATGTTAAACACGGGCATAACTATTATCAGTACTGTGTAATAATGGTAAACAGAAGGGAACGGCTTTAATGCAAGCCACAGGTGGAATGACAAAGATAGTCAGTTCAGGTTAAACAAACATATTTCGCCCTTTATTAGGTCAATCCGCACCAAACGACTGCCATCAGCTGCTTTGTTCTCCCTCGTGGGAGATTCGTTCTCAGGCAGGCTCAGTCATGGGTTTGTTGAACTGGTTGTGGGAGCATTATCAGTTTTTGATGCACCAATGTTTATCGCTTCCATGCGCACTGTTGTTTTACTATCTTGCTAAGTGGGGATATCTGTCCTTGACCTACAGGTATGTTATTACAGATCAGTTGACTGATTTTATTACATACAAAACTACTGTATTTTTCTGTTGACCCATTAACTCATTAATCATCTCACTGCCACAACTCTGGTCATTAACCTGCTTTTTATTTTATCTACAGGTACCTGTTTGTTTCTGTCGGAGGATGTGTCCTCGCGCTTGTCACGATGGGCACCTACAGCGTGCTCCTGTTCACCTCCACCTTTGTCTTCGTTCTGCTCGTGTGCTCCGTGGATCCCAGCTGTGTCCACGTCTGGGCGTTTGGTATCCAGATGTTGTGGCAAACCTTCTGGCACCTGCTTATACAGTACAGGGAATACTACCTGCATGAGCCGGTCTGCATCAGGTACTGATCTTAAATGAGGTCAGCGGTATGTAAGCCTACACCACTATGCTTTGCTACAGCATCCAACATCAATTATGAATGATCAGATCAGCAGTCTGGGTAACAATTGATGTATTTAAGGGATCGTTTTGGCAATATTATTTATTTTAGAGAGATGTTTAAGTTTTTCTCTCAGACTCCTCATTCATGTTGACTTTTTGTCAGAAATTTGAACTTTTTTCAAGACTCAACTTTGTAATGAGATCGAAACCATCAATGCCCCTTATGATTTGATTGCTCTCTCATGTGTTATTTTCACCCTAAACGAGGAAACTTTGAACCTAATTTTGATGCTTTTCTTCTCTTTTCATTGGGGAGTAAACATAAAATGCATACAGATATTTAAACATGAATTCCTCTTTCTGACTCGAGTAATCAAATGAACAATTTTCGGCTCTTTTCAGGTTGTTTTTGGCGGTGTCCTCTCTGATGCTGCTCACTCAGAGAATCACGTCAGTGTCCATGGATCTCCAGGAGAAGCGAGTCGTGTTAAAATTTGGTGCTGCGTCCAGCAGGGAGGCTTGTGTGAAGCTTCTCCCTCTACTTAGCTACACCCTTAATTTCACCACACTGCTCGGTGGCCCTTTGTGCTCCTACAGCCGATTTGTGTCCCTGATGGCAGACATCAGACCCAGCCCTCCACCTAATCCTCCTCGCGTGGTCTTCCTAAAGCTGATCCAAGTGTTACTGCTGGAGTGTTCGAGGTACTTGCTTGTCTATTTTCTTAAACATAACATCTATGATCCCTCCAGTTCATTCATTCTCTATGGTGCCCTGTGGGTTTGGGGTCTGTCGGTGGTTTTGAGGATCCAGTATTATTCTCACTGGAGGATCAGCGAATGCCTCAATAATGCAGCTGGGTTCGGCTTTTGGGAAAACTCACAAGAAGACTCCCCGGACTGGAGCAGACTATCTGATGGAGATTTCTGGACAATCGAGGCATCGAGCCGTATCGCAGAGTTCGCCCGTCGATGGAACGCCACAACAGCCTCGTGGCTGCGCAGACTGGTTTACATGAGGTGCAAACGCTTCCCCTTGTTCATGACTTTTAGTTTCTCAGTGTGGTGGCATGGTTTGCATTTAGGGCACTTTGTGGGGTTTTGGACCTGGGCAGCAACGGTGAAAGCAGATAATAATATACACAGGCACCTGCGCCCCAAACTATCCTCAACATTAGAGAAAACATACACTTTTTTCAGCTGGATAAACACTCAAATGATTGTTGCATGTGTTGTCATAGCAGTGGAATTAAGAAATCTGTCTGCTTTGAGACTTTTGTCTTTAACATACGTAGGTCTGTTTCCACTATTTAATATAATTCTCCACATCTTACTGAAACTCAACAAATTTTACTAATGTGGTCATGTGAACACACTCCCACACCTATACTTTTGTGATATAAAGGGTTCATGGTACAGGGCAAGCGCTAAATTTGCGTAAAAAGTTATTTCACTGTTAATGAATACTTCATAAACCATTTATCAACCCATTGTATAAGTTAATAAACATCGGTTGCAACTTCATAATGTTTATAAATGATCTACACTGTATTTATTAACCTTTCACAAAGTATTATGAACATCAGTAGCAATGAAAAATTGCTACTGATGTTCATTGACAATAAAAAAAGCCTATTAAATGGTTTGTTAGTATTTCATCACTTTTATTTAACGATTAACTGAAATTTAACTAACTAAACATTTACCATTTATTGAACGTGCAATATGTAAGAATTGGCCACCTGTTAAATTCATACACAAAACAAAGGAGCCATAGCTAACTGCTGTTAACTGTAGCTCTCATTAACCAGTTAGCTCAGTTAGCCGTGCAGCTAGTGGGCCAGGAGGGCAGCTCAGAGAACAGGGGAAGTGTTGGTGTTTACACTGCTAGCACAAGAGCTCTGGACCAAAACAGGCCGGGGTTAGCTGGTTAGGATGTTAACCTTAGTAGATATGCAATCAAAACTGTTATTTCTTCACATTCTGTTGATAATGTTTTAACTACAATCTCACATATTGCACCTTAATGATGGTTATTGATAAGAGTCACCAACAGGCTTGTTGTGTCATTAAAATATATGAACGGACTTCATATTACTGATTACTCATATACATAAACTGTATTCTAATTCTGTATTTCTTTTGTTTTCTGTCATCGGACTGTTAATAATATTGTTTATAAAAGCTCAGTTGTGTATAGCAATTATATGTTTATTCAAATAAACCCTTGTCTTGTTGAGTCTTAGAAGAGGATGTAAACTGAAAACCGCTTTTGTGCCATTTCGTCTCACCACTGAACTCCTCAGGTCCGTGCGGTCTTTACTCGCTGTCATCACATATTTTTGTTTGTGCAACCTGCATATTTACTGAATGATTGGAAGACGACTATTCTTACCAACCACTCAAAAATGCCCCTCTTTCCTACACACAAGCTCATACACGCTTGAGTAGGAGATAGAGATAACAATTGACTCATTTACAAAGGTGAACTAAACCCTCAGGTATTTTTCTCAACAGTTGGGGACCTAAATGAAACAAAAAGACTAGTAAATACTTTGGAAGGTGGCCATTATTCTGGAATCGTTCTGCTCCCTAGTGGTGTATATTGCTTAATGCAGCTTTGAAGTGTATAAAGCAACAATAACTACAACACCTTACAGTTGAATTCCTGCAATTACGCAATAAGTTTATTGTGTGGGTAAAAAAAAATCACACTTCATCTTTTGTAGCTTTGTTTCAAAGGAAAATCTCACCAGGAACTGTACAATGTTGTGATATGTGATTTGCTGTAAAAGTCATTAAATAGTATTTGTACCGATTATCCCACTTATCTGACTTCTCCCTCATTTTGCAGCAAAGTCTCTCTTCTTTCCTTCCACAAATTTCCAGCAACAATTCCTAAGAATAACAACAGCCCGAGGTTTCTGTTTGAGATGAATTTCTTCCAGCAGTCCTCTGGTTTGTTAATGTCCAGTGTGTATATCTGAAAGAGAGCAAATGTCACAAGTTAATGGAAAACCTGCATCTCCAGTAAGAGGACCTGTTAATAATGGAGCCAATTTACTCTGAATATCAGCCTGAATATCTCATCTCATTGGTGTAATAACCAACCCTTTGGAACCAGTATTCCTTGGCTCAATAGAACACTGTGTTCCTCACCTGATGTGTGAGGTGAATGGCCACTGTGGACAGTACAGCAAAGTAAGGCAGAGTCTGTTCAGCATTGACCCCAGCTGCAACCAGTCCTGACATCATGGCCACCGAGAAGCCGCTCAGCCAGGGTTTGGTTTGCTCCTGGAACCTCAGAGCAGTAGATTTGACTCCTACCTTGACATCGTCTTCCTTGTCCTGGTGATCACACAAAAAACAGAGGCCTCATTCAGTTTTACTCCATGACAGTAATATATGAGCCGTATATTAGAATTATATGAGTTAAAGGAATAGTTTGCATTTTGAATACTATACCTAATTTAGTACACTTCTTAATACGAGGCACATTTCAGCTTCACTGTTGCTTTCCTTTTCTTAATAGGTCTAGCTCTAGTGTTCCACCTGCAGGCTGCATAATTAATCCGCAGCTAACATGATGCTATAGTAATGCTGTGCGATACAGGCAGGTAATACATAGTTTTTAATTTCCACTCTAATGTATATGAGATGATAACATTTTTCCAGGACAACTGTTTAGGTGGCTGGAGAGTTTGCCAAAAAAGACAAAAACATTTATTTCCAATATAAAGAAGTGTTTTGCAGTGTCAGAAGATATTCATCAATTTGATTTAACTTTTGCCTCGCATTTGGTTTGTGCATATAATTTGGAAGAGACAACCCAGTCCTAAATTTTTTTAAATTTTGTCTGACAGGCTAAACCCTTTATATGCACTTGGATCACTGATGAGCAATTACTCTTAAATTATTTTTACTTTCTGGCTGTTATGCTGGGATTTGAAAACAAATACAGTATATTCTCAATTTCTTATTATCACAAACTGACTCAATATGTAATCTTACTCTTGCCAAATTAAACAAAGAATATTCATAAGTGTAGCACTGCCTCACTGAATCATAAAAATACAGCCACTCACTGTAAATTCACTCTAAATTTGATGCATATCCGAATTTCGGGAGGGATATCTTATCATTATCATCATCATTAATAAAACTGACTGAAAATTATTAAAATAACCACTCATTACTGCCACAAACTAAATACTGAATACTGGGGCAGCTTATTGATTATGACGAAAAAATATGGATGACTGGATAACTTGGTGAGTATGAAATAAGACCTCAATTTAATACTAAAAACTGACTAAAATACTAAATCAACCAAAATCCATAGTTAAAAAAACAAAACGTAAACATAGGGTTTTTAATTTGATGAGCTACTATATGAAGTTCTGTGCCAAATGTGAGTGAAAATGTCCAGAATATGTTCAAGTTAAACACGTGCTTCAACAGAAACAAAAATAGGAGCAATGGGGATTGTGGCGCCCCCTAATTCACCTGATGTGCATATATTGTGTCATATATCAGCGTCCACATCACTCCTGAGAAATACAGCGGGAGACACACCGACCAATCACAGGAGCCCTGGACAGCGGACCAGCCGAGCAGTGCCCCCCAGTTGAAAGTGAAGCCTAAACAGAAACAATGCCAGGAACATGAGACCAACTTTAACTTTGCTGACAGATATAAATACTGACTTTAGATGCAGAACACCCCAGAGTCATCGTGTGCAGCACATACCCAGCATTAACTGCGGCCAGTAGGTGATCCTCTTCATCAGCGGGTAGGTGATGACAAGAGATAATGAAGCAGCACCCAAAGCTATGCTGTGAAGAGCATTACGAAAACTGTGAGCTGAACAGCGGCAAGCAGTTAAATACATAAATAACTCTGAATTATTTTATTGTCTGCATTTTATATTATTTTCCTTTCTCTTATACATTAACACACCTATATAAGACAACTGTTGAACGTTTTAATCAATGGTTTGTTGAAACAAAAGGTTTACAACATTTCAAGTCCGTCTGAAAACAATACCCAGCTGCACATTATTACACTGCAAGAGGTTCAGCTTCAGACAAAATCCAAAGTCATAGTTATGTGGAAAAATATGCTTATAAATTAATCTTAGGCCAATATGATTATTCATCGATGTTCTTCCCCTTTGTTTATTGGTCCTTTTTCTGTCTTTATTTTGAAATGTGAATTTGCCAGAACACACTCCAAAGAAGGGTGTCTTGCCCGAAACTTTTGGCAAGACTACACAGTTTGATGGAAGTGCTGCCCTTTTATTTTTCTTTTGTTTATGTTGATATTAATTTAGGACAGCTTGAGATATGACAGGAAACGGGACGAGTATAACGGGGGTTGACATGCAGCAAAGGGCCACAGGTCAGGCTTAAACCCTGGTGAAAAGTGAAAAATACTCTACATGTTGGTGCACATCGGGCAATATATAGGCCGATATAAGAAAACTGCAGACAGACCCAAAAAATTGCAAGCCTCTCCTGTCAGTACCATTATTGCATGTTATTTGCCATAGGTGACCTCAGGAGGTAACAAATCCCACAACAAGGCAACAAGCTTTAACTATGGGATGGGACAAGAAATGAAGTCTGAAGATAATGTTTTTATCTGGCCTACACTTGTGGTTATTTGTTCCATCTTCTCTGTTGTTCTTTTCAAACAAATCAAATTAAACATGAAGATAATTGGTTACCTGTAATAGTTGAGACACAAGAGAACCCCAAGTGCCAGGGAAAGCTGTCCTCCCAGAAAGACCAGTGCGTGCATCCGAGAAATCTCTCCCGACGCGATGGGTCGAGAGGCTGTTCTGGCCACCTGCATGAAAACATATGAGGAACATATTCTTTTTGCTGTAATCAAGTAGTAATAATGGTGACACAGGTCAGTAGAAGGCACAGCTCTAAAGCAGTAACAGCTTCTTATTGAGTATTATGGACATGGTTATGATAGTTTTCAATATCAATTTCAGAATAGATTTCTTCATAAAGAAATATTTGCTAAGGAAACATCTAAAAGATTAAAAAAAGAGTTGATAGCACAAAGCATAGCTGAGCTTTTCAAGAGTTATCATAGTAAGACCAACCAAACTATCTGTATGACAACAGGTTTCATATACCTTTTTGTCAAAGTCTTTATCCCACATGTCGTTGATGGTGCAGCCCGCTCCTCTCATTAGTAGAGCCCCTGTACCAAACAGGGTGAGCATACCCAGATGTGGGAGGCATCCGGGGTCGGAAGCAAGAGCAATGCTCCATGTACACGGGAGGTACAGCAGCCATGTCCCTACAATACACACAAACCCCCTGTAACTTAAGTGAACTTAAGAGGAGATTAACATCCAAATAAAACTGCAAAGAAATGAAGGCCAAGCAGATAGAGACGGAGAGCCCCTTAAAAAAAAAAATAGGGCAAAATTCTTCTTCTTCTTCTTAAATGTGAATCTTTTCTGGTTTCTTTACTCATCTGGGACACTTAATGTATCTTAATATTATTGGGTTGAATACAAAAACAAGACATTATAGGACGCCATTGTGGGCTTGGAAAAGTCTGACCGGATATTTTATAGATCAAACAACTAAGACAGACTGTGTTAGTCAATGTGTCCAGCTGTGAGCATGTGATATAGCTCGCTTTCTGACAAGATGGGAGCTCCCCCGCCTTTCTGCACAATACATTACCACTATGTAGTACAATCTTGTGTTCAAGCTTTTAATAACAATCATATTGGTAGTGTGACTCCACTCCACCAGATCTTGGGATGGATATTTATGTGTGTATATATTCAAGATTGCCTGGACCTTTTGGTTTAACACGAAGCTGCAGAACTAGAGGGGTAGATCTAATGTTAAATGTAGTTAATTTGACTACCACAGTTACACTTAGAACATTACACTGTTTCATGAGATTATAAAGGTTTGAAAGCATTAATCTTTCAAAGCTGATGCAAAGATCTTAAATAACAAACACCACCTATAACACAAACTTTTGGAAATCAACTTTTGGTGCAGCTAAAAAGCTACTTAAACATTTAGGCATTTTAAGAGGTCAACGTTTTTAATACACCATTATATCTTTTATAAAGTTGGTTATTAAATAACTGTGTGAATTACTCTGCAAATACTAAAAAATACTTCCTAAAAGCAGATCGGCTAAGCACTGGCAGAGGGAGTGATGCTGAACTGATCTCAATATTGTTTTGTTTTTTTAATCTAATGTAGGCAGATATTTATATTATGTCAGTTTCTCTATAAAAATAAGTAATTTATACTACATATGAATGTACAAACCAATAGGCTTGTCCAGCCTCATCAGTCGGAGGTATGGCTGGACAGGTGCTGGTGCTGAATTCACAATTGTAGCAGCTGACAAACTGAATGATCTTCTCCCATAGTGCTGTGTTTCATGTAGTCTGAGCAATGGGCGGATTGCACTCTGGCTGTAAAACACTCTCCTCAACACACTGGAATCTGAGTGGAGACCATTTCTTGTCCTTTCTCCTTCCATTTTAAGGAAGCAGTTTGAAAGGGAGTAACCACAGTGGTAAGTACTTCCATGGTGAATCCTCCTCAGGGCATTCAGAGGGAAACGGCTGGACAGCTTGGCTGGAAGCATGCTGCTCCTCTGAGGTCAGACCAACATTATCTTTATTTTTCCCCCTCAGAAACCCTGAACACACAAATAAGAACACACACAATAGTTTTTGTCAATGGTCTTTCTCACAAAGGAGTACTGATCTGCTGCAACAGGCATTTCTTTGTCCCAGCATGAATCAGGTGTACAAAGACTGAGATGTTCATGTGTCAGAGAGCTGTTTGTGTGCATGTAGCTGCAGCATCAAGTATAATAACAGTGTACCTGCTTGTATTGGCTAATAAACGTAAGTTAGCTTGTACGTAGATAAAGTCATGGTCAGAAAGAGCACATGCTGATATTAATTCATTCATCCGCATATAATAATAATACTGTCATCCACTTAGGACAGAAGGTATAATGAATGTTAGCCACAGACAAGCTCTGCTAACTGTAGTTTACAGGATTTATATCAGCATTATCTTGTCTTGAACAGAATCTAGTAATGGTAAAACTTACACTGTAGGTTACGGTAGAGAAAATTAAATATCGAAAGGACACTGGAAACTTCTCAGATGGCTGTCACTGCTGCACTGCTGCTGTGGTTTCCTGTTATGGTACGTCTGGTATATCGTTCCGGAGGAAATCATGTCAGTACGCGGAACCAATGACAGCCGTCGGAATGAATGGCCAACATCCGGGACGGTTATTTCAGCCGATAGTCCGAAGTGCTTTATAAATCAATATGCTGACAACACAATCCATTTGGACATATAACTATTGCTAATCCTGTACAAATAGAGCAACGTACTATCGGTAAATGTGCCTTGGGCAAAAGCATAAGAAGCACAAAAGAAAATATTGCAACAACAAAAAAAAAACATATTGGTGCTGCTTGCATTATGCTAAAAATTAAAAATGTGATGACACAAAGGACTTAAAGTTACATTCAATTTGTTGTGTAATTATCACATTTTAAAGTCTTTCTGGTAGAATAATTTAAATGACTGTCTAAAGGAAGCTATTATTGTGGCCCTGTTGTGTTTGCTCGTGCTGACGTCTAGTTCAGCTGCGAGGTGCGAAAGGCTATAACAGAAACGAGGGTAAAATACAATGTGAAGTTTCCTCGAGAGATTTCTTGGAAGTTCATCTTCGCTTCTATTAAAGTGTTGCTATTATTTCAACTAGGGGTGCGTTATTTAATAGCTCAGACGTGTTGCTAGGTGGTGTTTAACCTTGAAGAATATGAAACGTTCCTTCGCATACCACTAAAGAATATAGCCTAGATTTGTTTCTGTTTTCCTTTTTTCAAGGCTAGCAGAAAAGCGGAAGCGAAGAACTTCCGGTGAAATTTGCTTCTGATTTCAAAATGAAAGCTCATGTGTTTTAAACTTTAAAATAAAAAAAAATAATAGGATTTTATTTTTAGATTATTTCCTTTTTAAAATCTTTTATTTTTACTCGGAGTGTATTTGTGACTGGCTTTAATTGAGTAATTGTATGTTTCATAGTTACAGAGTGTGCTCTCGCGCCGCTAATCACTATTATTTTGAAGGTTGGGTGAGAGTCGACGGAAGTGAAGTGGTCTTGCTGTTGGAGCGGAAGCATGAGCCAGAATAGTTGTACTCGCGGGAAAAATGGCGGAAATGTGTGCTCTTATCACGTTATCAACACCAGCGATTCAAAACATTGACTCCTAAGCCTCATCCAATGCGTGAGTACATCATTTCAACTAGTATTTATTCGCGACTTGTGTTTGTCCGCTTTCTCTTTTGAACGTGTTGTTGAGAGAGTTGTTAAGTCAGTAAAGGGCCTGAACTCGTTTTTCGTCTGCTTCCTGTTGATTGTAACCTGACTGATAGTTGACTAAGCATCGAGGTCCGAAGTTGTTTTTCTACGTTACTGCCTTTGATTGACTGCTTGCCAATCGATTTACTTAAGAATAGCAGCATATATCTTGTTGTCAGTGTTTCATGTTTTGAATATCTGTAGGAAACCCTCAGTAGTGTGGTCAACTAACGGTGGTAACAAAGTAGTAACCAACAGATGCATGGCGCTTGTTTTACACCTTGAACAGTTCAATAAATTATGCTTTTAATCTTCTAGGTGTGTCACAGCTGTGTCTTTAGTTAAGGCTCTGGGTTTAGAGAGGAATGCAAGATGCAAGAAGGTATTCATTAAAGTCACTTTTCTGGCAATGTGTTGTTTTGATGTTGTCCATCGCATTGAGTATTCAATATTATCTGTTGTTTACCCCCCTCAGAATCAGTGCACCTCTCTTCCTCTGGACACAATCGAGCTCAAGAATCCCCGAACAACACTTACCAGTGTAGTCACTGTCCACTCATCCTCAAATCCAAGATCTACCTTTTTGAACACCTCAACAAGGAGCATGGCTTTGATGTAGATGCTGCTCTCAGAGATGCTGGCTTAAAAAACCCTGGGACTGCCAAAGCCAGCACTGATGACAGCAGTTTGGGAAATAACTTTGAATGCCTGCAGTGTGATTTTAAAGCTGGTAGTCAGGATGTTTTGAATGAACATGAGAAGCGCTGTCAGATAAAATCAGAGGATCGGAACATGATTGGGAATCCAGTCATTTCCGAAAACCAGGAGACCAAAAATAAGTTGAAAAACGAGCACAGGGAAGCCGCAGGAGCAAAAGCAATTTCCTCTGGTTCTTCAGTTAAGCCTACCTCAAAAACTAAATCCATGCTCAACTCATCAAAGGACGTGAAAACATACAAGAGGCCATTGCAAACCATCACCAAGTACTTTAAGGCATCTGGATCAAACAGGAATCCCCCAGCGAAGTTAGCTGATAGCTCCAAAGAAACCTTGCTCTTGCAAGAATCTCCCTCAGACTCCAGTCCAAGCAGTAGTGGTGTGTTTAAAGTCACTGCAAAGCCCACGATTGATATAACCGGAAGGGCTAATTACTGTTTTTTGTTAGATGACCAACTTCAAATTACTGATCTGAGAGCACCAAAGCCTAAGCAACAATTAACAGAAACAGCACCCGACAACATTGGCAAGAGGTCTAGTAACACAAGCTCAAACCATCCTCCTGCTAAAAAAGCAAAGTCAGACAAAGACCAGGCAGAGCTCCAAGAGGACACGAATGCCAGTAAGCAACAATCTACAAGCAACACAGAGCTTGCATTTGAGTTTAGTGAAGATGAAGAAGAAAAGAAGGTTAATCTTGTTAATGGAGACATGGGAAGCGCAGAAGTTTATTTTTGTAAGCACTGTGACTTCAGTGACGTGAGCATTAGAAGTGTGTCTACCCATTATCAGAATGACCACCCATACATTAGATATACCACCGTTTACATCCAGGATCCTGGTGATCAGAGTGCTACCTTTCGTTGTCTGGAGTGTCCAGTTGAGTTTTCACGTGTAGCTGACCTGAAGAGACACTACACGGAAAATCATCAAGAGGCCCCCAGTGTATTCACGGTGCAATCAAGTGAACTCTGTTTGCTTTTCAAATGTTTTGTGTGTCCATTTACCACAAATGCTTTGAAAGCCTTGAAAGAACACTACAAGGAAGAGCACCCAATACATAATGTGGATAATTCATTGATGTACTGCAGATTTTCCACAACTAGATGCCAAGAGGAACAATCCGAGTTGAATACATGTGAAAAAGCTGCCAGTCCGGACAAACCACCAGGGATTTCTCACGGGAGTGCTCATACACCATGTAAGGAAGTCAATCCCACCTCCAAAGCAGCAGATGTGGCAATGTATCATTGCACCAAATGCGAGTTTAGTCATAAGTCAGTTGTAGTTATGCATGTCCATTACCAAAAAAGCCATCCTGATGAAGCAGTCACGATAGACAAAATCAAACAGTCAGGTCAGAATGTGTTACATACATCTTCGCAGATCACGCCTGATAACTGTCCCAAGTCTGTGACAGTAATAGAAAAATCTACACCTCAAAAGAAGATCATGGATCGTTCTAAGAGAAAAAGAAACAAAGCTGAGCTTTCACAGCAAAAGGATTCTTCACTGTCTATGATAAATCCTAAGCAAACAACGGAAGCTTCTAAGACTCCTCCAGAGTCTGACAAAACTGAGACAATGGAATCTGCAAGAGAAGAAAAGAAGTCGCCTACCGAATGGAGTGAGGAAATGTCTCCAGGGATAGACAGATTAAACAGCAGCGAAACCACTGAATTGTTGTACTGCCAGTTTTGCACTTATTCAAGTACCAAAATCAAAAGTGTTGCTGGTCATCATAATGCGAAACATTCTGCATATCCAACATATTATGACGAGATCTTATGGTATAGTGCTGAGGTGAGGAAAAAGAAACTTGAGGCTAAGGCTAAGGCATCAGCCCGTGCTAAAACGTCTAAGACTAAATCTAGTAAGCAAGTTGAGGTGTCTAGTGAACAAGAACCTCGGCGTGAAGAGGATAAGCCAGCAGATGATGCCTATGCATGTGCAGAAAACTTGTTTTACTGCCAAAAGTGCAACTATGGAAATCCGACTCCACAGGGAGTATTGAACCATCAAGCCAAAGGTCACCAAAACATAAAAGGCAACATGGAACAGGTTATTGAATATACAGCTTTGATTCGCAGTGAAATTGAAAAGTCTAAACTTCAAGCGAAGAATTTATCATTTTCCGGCTATCTACCTCTTCCTCTTGTGAACGAGGGTGATGAAAATATGTTTTTCTGTCACTTTTGCAATTACAGACATAGTAATCTCCCCTATGTAATGGTGCATTTCATGAAACAACATCGAGGATTTGGTGCTCAGAGCGCACAAGTCAGTCAGTATACTTCTATGGTTCACTCACAGACACAGAAATCACATCTAAAAACAACTGTGAGCCAAGAAGACAATCATGCACCCCTTGAGAGAACACGAATTAAAAAGAAAAAAAAAATGAAGCTTAGCAAAGGTTTAGCATCACCTTTAATAGGAGCTACAGAGCAAACACAGAGGAGCCTTCAGTGCCATAGATGTGCATACAGCACTCAAACTGTGAGTGTTTTGAGGAGGCACTTGTGGAAAACCCACAGGGCAAATCGCTCAGTCATGGAAGTTTTAAAAGTGTGTTTTAGACAAGGAAATGTACAGACAGGGTACCACTGCGACCTGTGTGTTTTCTCTCATGAAGAAGCATTGGCCATCTATAAACACTACCAGGAACAACACCCAGTACGTAAACTAAGCCTTGATTACGTAAAAACTCGGTTGTATGTCAGTCCCGAAACATGCTCTTCTAAAAGGAAGAGACCTCAAACAAAGCAGTCAGATGGTATTAGTGAAGGTAATGGCACTGATGGAAGCTCTCTATCTCAAAGGTCTGGACAAAATGAAGCCAAGATGTACTCTTGCAAGGCATGTTCATTTAAAAGTAGCTCCATGTCAGGTATCACTAGCCACTACCGTGCTGTTCACCCTTGGTCTGTGAAAGAAGATGGCTCAGTCCTGGATGTCACTGACAGTAAGAGGCAGAGTGCAAACCAGCAGTTGGAAGATCACAATGAGCGGCCCGTTTCATTTGACACCTACCAAGCACCTCTCGAGTTTGAAAACTCACCTGGCTCATCTCATAAAGCAGCGCCACACAAAAAAGCTCAAAAGATCAAGTGCCCTTTCTGCCCTGCAAGTTTTCCTACCAAGCATGGTCTTAGCGTTCACTGTGGAATGAAACACCACGAAGGTGTATCTAAAAATTTAGATACACCGCAAGAAGAGCAGGAGCAAATCCAAAACCGTGTGCATGTCTTCAAGTGTCCACATTGTACCTATGTAAATACCAATTATCAAGGAGTTCTCACTCACTGCCAGATGAGGCATCCTGCCCTCATATCCAGGGCAGACAGTCTTTATGTGGATGAAGCACATTTACACAACTGGGAGGACTGTGTGAAAAGTAACGGTCCTGGTTTCAAACTTTGTGGGTACATGTGTGAAACCTGCCCACAAATCTGTGCATCGCTGGAGAAGCTGAACAAGCACTTTGAAGAGGGCCATAATGAGACTGAGGGAAACACAGTGCCAAACGAGCCCAAATCGGCTCCTCCACCATCCGCTGTGGGTAAAAGGAAAAAACATAAGAGCCACGTCAATCAGGGTTCAGTATCAAAAGCTTCCTTTTTTAATAAGAAAACATATGTAGTGCTCAGGTGCCAGTCCTGCTCTTATCAATGCACCACAAAACTCGGGCTTGCTCGACACCTGCAGATTCGCCACAAGAACGCGTCTCTCTCAAAGGTTTTGGATGGTCTTTACAAGTGCGCCTTGTGTTCCAATTTCTATTTCAAGAAAAAGCGACTGGGAAGCCATTATGCTAAGAAACATGGAAAGGAAGCATTCTTAAAATACTATGCACCAGTATACAAGCAGGTCCTGGAGAGGTCAACGCCAACAGCTCCTGACTGCCCTGTTCCTCAGCGACCAGAAGACACAGAAGACAAAAGCAAAAAAATTGTTTACAAGTGTCCAAGTTGTCCCTATGTGAATGCTAGCTACCATGGCACGCTCACTCACTGCCAAATGAAGCATCCGGACGTCTTAGCCAGGGCAGATGAACTTCAAACCTGTGAGATACTCGTAACTGACATGGTCGAGTGTAAAAAGGGAAAAGGTTTTAATGAAAGAGGGTACATGTGTCAAATATGTCCGCAAATTCACGTATCATTGAAGAAACTGAAAATCCACCAAGAGAGGTACCACAATCCGGTTGAGGCAACCGCTCCTGAACATTCAGTTGAAGTTGAAACTGAAGAACAACCGAATTACAGTTCTGTGGGCACCGTATCAGAGGCTTTTTCTCTAAACAGCGGAACACCTGAGATGAGCACCACAGAAATTGACACCAGTCAAGAGTTCAGCACTCCAGAGACGTGTCAATCAAACACGACATTGGTACAGGACAAGAAACCACTGTATAAGTGCCGCATTTGTCCCTATATGGGATCGATCCGGAAGTACCTGTATTGTCACTACAAGAACACTCACAAATTGGATTCATTTAACACATGCAAGCTGCTCGAGAGGTACAACAAACGCAAGGCCAGGAAACTGCCCAAACCTAAACCTGTGGAAAGTGCACAGGTCAAATGTAAGATGTGTCCAGACTTGACGTTCGACTCATCTCAGCTGCTTATTGACCACTTTAGTACGTGTCATAACTCGGATCGCATGTTGGACTTCATTGTGTTATCACAAGCCTCAACAAAGACCACAGGGCTTTACAAATGTGCCCTCTGCAACAAACAAATGAATGGAATTAGAAAGCTGAGTCTTCATCTGGATCGTCACAGAGAGACAGCTAAAGAGATGTCAAATGCTGCGATGACCAAGGCGTCACTTGTCATTAAGATAACACCAGAGGCCAAAACCATTGAAGTAAGTTGACTCTTGCAGTATGGTTATTAACACTGTTGATGACATTTGCGCACACTTCATTTCATTTAAAATGTGTTGATTTGTGTTTTAATTTTCAGCCCAGCAGAGAAGACGAACTGCCCTTGCTAGAAACTGTGGAGGACCTGGCTCAGTGGAATGTGACACCAGTGGAGACATTCACTGCGCCACAGAGTCCTCCGTCGTCACCGATGAAACTTGCTGACCAAGAGCAATCGGGCCAGGACTCGAGAGAAGACGAGCTCACTTGCAAACAATGTGGACGAACATTTATGTCGCTGAGAGGTTTACACTTGCATGAGCGTAGCCATGCTGCCGTGGCGGCCATCAAGAAACAGAACAACCTGTCTACCTCAGCATTAAAGCAAAAGTAAGAGAAAACTCCCGTCAGTCAGCATTTAGAAATGATTAAAAAAAAAAAGTTAGGTCCATCGTTGCTAAATGTTGTCCCACACAGTTCAAGCTAGTTCAAGCTAATCAAAGCAAAACAAATTGTTTCATGTACAAAAAAGCATTGTTTATTATTGCTACATTTGGGTTTACACTGTCATATATGAGACCTCCAGTTGGCCTCTATTACACACATTCAGATAGCTTTTACAATTCTGATCACAGTATTGATAATTCTGCAGTATTATTACAATGTTAGTGTATTAAATCAAAAATGCAATACACAAATGTGATATTCTCTATATCCAGAACTGTGAATATGTCACACTGATTCTAATATTTTTTTCTCCATTATCTCAACAGTATTAACAAATATGTTGTCTACAAAACTGGGACTTTGAGGCCTTTCCTATGTAGTTTCTGTACCTTCCGGACGACCGTCATGGACCTGTGGAGGAGTCATTTTATGAAAAAACATCAAGGTGAGTAACCTTTAAATAACCCAACATTCACCAACATTTTAAATGGTATCATGTTACTTAAGTGCATCGTATATCATCTTGTTAACCTGTGAACATGTTTGACCACAAAGAATATTTTAGTTCATATTAGAACACAAATTACACAGCACTTGTATTGTGATATTGCAATGTCTGTCTCTAATTCCATGCATGTACTGCTGCTTAATGCCCAGATGTCATTATGGGTTTTACTGAGACTGACAACCAAGATGAGGAGAGCCCTCTGACGCCCGACAAGGAGCCCCCTTATTCATCAGAGGGAATGAACAATTTGTCTGAACCTGAGGAAGAACCTGAAATTACTGAAAGCAAGTCATCCGTATTATGTTTTATAAATATGAGTGCTTATAATTGTCAGAATGTATATGAATAACACACCGTTTGAATTAGTGGCTTTCCAGAGACTGTGATTTATCTGTACTTTTAAACAGGATCGCTGTACTTGGAGCCCCCAGATGTGCAGCGGCAGTTGAACCACTATAGCTTGATGGCAAAGGCAGGTGCTGCATCAAAAGCGAACGTGCAGGAAACCCAGATGGATAACAGGCTGCTTTACTGTGAAGTTTGCAATTTCAACACCGAATACCTGTCTAGTATGCGACGGCACTACCTAAATCGCCATGGAAAGAAGATCTTCAGGTGCAAGGACTGTGACTATTTCACTGGTTCAAGGTAAGCAACTTCCAACATGTACTTTTCTTTTTTTATGGAAGAATAAAATTCATATAGCATGTTGCCAAAAAATAGGTTGCTTTTCAGTTAAAGTCAATCACTTTTACATAATGTAAAGTACACAACATTTACAACATAGATATGTGCTGTTAATACTGTCTTTTTGGCCTATGTTTTTAGCAGAGACTTAAGACTTTAAGTAATATTTATGCTTCAGGGATTCTACCAGTTTGCATCTAAAGAAAACAATACAATAGGTGTGCCAAGAAAAAAACCCTTCACTTTTGGAAAGGATCAGAACTCCTATTTACACACTGTTTTTCACTCCAGTTAAAGCGAAACTCTCGCCAAAAAGCATTTTGGGATTGAATATGAGTCAAACCTTCGTGTAAAAGCATAATTAGGACGAAAGAGGCACTTTTAAGATTTACCGTAGTTTCGGTTTTGGGCACGTTAATTTTGAACGGGAGAGCTAGGGGCATGACACGCTAGCATCAAAATCGCTATTTTTAGTAAGAAGGCTCGATGGTGATGCTACGAGCAAAGTTTTATGTTGTGTCGAGCCTTCTTAGTGTTCTAAAAATAGCGATTTTGATGCTAGCGTGTCATGCACCTAGCTCTCCCGTTCAAAATTAACGTGCCCAAAACCGAAACTACGGTAAATCTTAAAAGTGCCTCTTTCGTCCTAATTATGCTTTTACACGAAGGTTTGACTCATATTCAATCCCAAATAAAGCCTCGGTTGCTTTTGGTGAGAGTTTCGCTTTAAGGTTGAGAGATTTAGGGGGCATTTGGCCTTGATTGAATGCATGCAATACATATTTAAATCCTACAGATGGCAGTAAAGTCAGTAAAATAGTGACAAAAGCCACTAAGTTGTTGAAGTATGATGACTCAATATCAAAATCCATATTCTTGGGTACGACTAATCTTCAGTGGTAGTCGACACGTATACATAATTCTTGAACTTCATACTGAAAGCCGTCGTTATGGAGCGCTCATCTTATGGGAGAACCGGGTGCAATTATAACTTGGCTTAACGCTCCTTGTGCCCTTTTAGTTCAATACTCATATTAGGTATTCAAGTAAAAGTTAACAGAAATTGTTAATTGCTCATTGAGAAACCAGCTGATACATGACCACTGCAGTCATATAGATAATTAGCCATGTATTTGGACATGTGTGTGATCTGTCATTTCATTTCCATATTCTGACAGTAAAAGTCACTTCCATCACATTCATCACATTTTGTATTTCTGCCATTAATAGGAAAACCCTGGAGATGCATGTGGAGACAGGTCACTCTACCTGCCAGTCAAAACCTACCCATCAGAGAGACCTCCGCTGCCCTTTCTGCCTCTACCAGACCAAGAACAAGAACAACATGATTGATCACATTGTCTTACATCGTGGTGGGTTAGGTGCTCCACAGGATTCAGCGTTCCCGTCGACTAACACGCTGATCTGCTTTTTTTAAAAGGTCCTTTTTGTTTCTTTTGTTTTCAGAGGAACGCGTTGTGCCAATAGAGGTGCGTCGGCCGAAGCTGTCGCGTTACCTTCAAGGCATTGTCTTCCGCTGTCACAAATGCACTTTCACATGCGGCAGTCCTGAAAACCTGCGTCTGCACATGACAAGGCACGATGACATCAAACCCTACAAGTGTCGGCTGTGCTACTTTGACTGCCCTCAGCTGGGCGACTTGGAAGCACACCTGAGTGATAAGCATCAGGTGAGGATGTGTAGCTTAACTGCTCTCTGCATCACTGGAATTCCTTTGTGCCTGAATTGATAATGAAGTATCTTCTTTGAATGTGCTGGAGTTTGTAAAAAAAAAAAAAAAGGTAAGGAAATCATGGACATCATCGGTTTCACATTTTCAGTAGCCGATGAGACCATACCGCAGAAATGAATCCCATAAAATAAATTATTCACTGAACAGTTAGGCGAGCAGAGAGTATTGCAGGTATGACACAGTGGTCCTGTTTTTGAGGAAAGAGTTTCAGGAACAACAACACCACAGGGAAGAAATTAGCATCTGAAAGTCTCTATACATACAGTTCTATACATTCCTTTCATAACTGCAAAGGTGAGGAAAGTTAGATCAATGACCAATTCAGACAGGATGGTAGCACTTGGGATACAATTTTTCACACACTGGTTCCCACTGAACATTAGCACACAGTGGCACACTTTGTGACTTTGCATCTGTGCAGACCGCAGTGACTAGAAAAACTAAATTGAGAAATCGGTTACTCCTCTCACAGGCTCCTGCGGTGGAAATGGACGATGTGGGTTCTTGCAAATGTGTCATTTGACTTTTTTGTTTTCTTTCGCGCAGGTTTTGAGGAATCACGAGCTTGTTGGTCAGATGAGCCTTGATCAGCTAGAGGCGAGGGTTGGCAGGATGCCAGAAGAGGAAGAGGAGCCTCTGTCTGACTTGGAGTGCCTCAACAACGATAGAGAGGATGTAAAAACAGAGGTTTTTGTTACAGACTGTGATGAAGTTCCACACGACGCGCAAGCTGAGAGCCCAGCGGAAGATAACGACCGGGAGAATGTTACACTAGAGTTAAACAAAGCAGGTCAGAAGCAACGTCAGGATGGCAAGAATGGACATAAAGAAAGCCCTGTTAAGACCTCTGTTTTGGAACCTCAGTATGAGAATACAAAACTAAACCCCACTATTAAAGAGAATAATGAGCAGGAGCCACAAGAACAAGCAAAAACTGTGTTCTTGCCAAACAATGCAAAAGGACAGGAGATCGAAGATATAGAAGAACAGAAAGTTCATGAAGGGTTCAGTAAGGATATCCACTATGAGAATCGTGAAGAGAGGCAGACAAAAGAGAACCGCGTCCAAACTAAAGTCAGAGATGGTGAAGACAGCAGGGTCACACAACAGAAAGAGGAGGTGGCAGAGGGTAGCTCAACAACATACGAGAAAAGAACTCAAAAAGCACCGGCCCAGAAGCCATGTATAAAGGCGCTAAATCATAGAACGTTAAACATCGAGGCTAGGGTAGAAGATGACGTACTACGTCAAATCTTCCTGCTGGATGAGGATGGCAGCATCCGCACAATACACAAGAAGCCAGATCTGGATAAAACGGTTAAGACAGAGAAGGAGATCGAGCAAGAGGTTGTAAATAATATTCTAAATGAGATCCAGTTGCTGGATGGAGCGGGCAGCATCACTTTGGCCCACAACCGGAAAAATCAGGTTAATACAGAGTCAGCTTCAGCTTCTGCAAAGACAAATCAAAGGAACGTGCTAACTCTTGGGCCCAACGGTGGGCTCATTAAAGTAAGCCAAAAGCGGAGCTTAGGTGTCTTGTTTACAAACTGCAAAGAGAAACAAGTGGAAGATCAGAAAAACTGCGAGGAGCCAAGAGACAATGATGAGGAAATGCCAGAACTTGAGGATGAATATCTAGAAGAAGAAAAGGGCCCACTGGGTAGTTGCAAGGAGCAAGATGAGACTGATGAGCATGAGCTGAAGCAGGACAAAGAGGATGAGATGATCACCGAAGATGACGGGAACCAGTGCACAAATCGGGGACAGCAGGAGAGTGAAGGGACAAAGGAAGCTGAGAATCCACCTGTGCCCAAAGGTAAAGTAAATCGATCACAATGAATGAACATGTTTGACAGAGGAATAGTTATGATGCACGGTGATGGCCAACATGTCAAAACACCTGCACCTGTCGTTTTCTATGTAAGCCTGCAAGTTTCCTGATGCACGTTGGTCTGGATTCATTTGAATGAATGAATGGGCTCCAACTAACAGCTGTCATCAGTGAATTAAAAAACATATCACAATTTGTTAGAGCCCAAGACGAGGCCTTCAAATTGCTTGTTTTTGTCTGACCAACAGTCAAAATCTGAAGATACTTTTCATTTTCATTTTCATTGGTTGCATCAGTGCGCCTGTTATTCAGCAGTTGAGTTAAAATAGTGTAAAAGAATGTTTTTGATTTTGCAATAAAATGTGCAAGTAAATATTCTTCCTCATTCAAATCACAGGATATACAAGAATCCTGTGATTTGAATGATGAAAAATGCACCTTTTATTTCTGTTTACAATCATTTAAATAATACACGTCAAATTGAAATGTTATTGGGTGCACCTAAATGAAAATGTTTGGCCTGGAGCCCTGAAAAAGCTTCAACTATCACAGTGAAAGGGAAATAGTTCATATTTTGCATTGGTGTTTGTAAAAAGACCAAAGTCATTTATCTAAATATTTGCAGATTCATTTTCTTTGTTTCAGCAAATCCTTTCACCTTCTGTCAAAAAGAACTAACTTGTCAGAAAAGCTATTTCATCACAATTACTCTCTTTGATTCGACATCCTGGCCACGATACCATGACTGTTATTTATAAAAAGCTTGAAGATGTCATCTTGGGCTCTGCGGAAGTTGTGCTGGACATTTCCCTCCATTTTCAGACATTGTTTTGACTTAATGATTATCATTTTATTGAGGCAATTATGGGTCACAGCTACTTTGGTTTTGGAAATTACATGTGACATCAGCCTAAGTTAATTTCTCTTGTTCTTCAGGTGCACTCACAGTCACAGATGGAGCATCTACAGAGGAGAAACTGTTTACCTGTGACCTCTGTGGACGAAACCTCGTAACCAGCTCTGAACTGAAGCAGCACATTGTGCGACATGGAATATAATGTTTGTCTTCGTGGTGAGGACGGCAATTCGAGTTGTGCATGGTCATTTTTGCGTGGTAGATTTAATATTCATGGACTGTCCTCTACACTCTCACTGCACTGTGTGTTTCTGAACAACCTGGTTTTTCATGTTTTGAAGATTTTAAACCTTTTCTAATTAAACGTTTTTATGGTAAAGATTTGGATAGAATCTAATTTCGTGAGTCAATAAATTCAAGCTTCAGAACCAGCGTGGTGAATGTATGGAGTGCGGCATGCTGTCATTAAGAACTTGTTTTACATTTGTTTCGTTTAAAGACACTAATGGATATGCATGAATAACTCATGTGAAGATCTTTTTCTTTTATGAAAAATATTATTATTCTTTATGATAATGGAAATATTAATCAGAGATTATTACTGTAAAACATTCACAAATCTCTACACTGTGAACTATTGCATATAAACTGGCATTGAACCACCCTGTTCAATATCAAGACCTGGACCAACCTCAGCTCCACAGATTGTGGAAATGCTTGTGCTGCCTTCAAGTGCCGTTGGGTATTTGAACACAAGTTGTTGTATAGCTTTCCAGGGAAGTAAATGCTTCCAAGTACAATAAAAGCTGTATTACATTTGATGTGCTGTATTAATAATAAACGTATGTTTACTTTGTAACATTTTCGTCATGTGGTACAATTGTTTTTGTAAATAAACTTAGTCTGATTTACATACATGATATGCATTTCCCTGTGTCATTCTGCTGTTGAGAGTATATTAATCCATCATATTTTTGTTTATTATCAAATTATCACTACTATTACATTATAACTACTATTTTTTTTATTGTAATATTATTACTGCGTGAGACAACTGAGTATATATATATTCTTGTATCTTCAGAAATATTTTTACTTTCTCAGATGTCTATGGTCTCTGAAATGCTACTGCTTGGCAGAGGCAAAACCAGCATTCAAATCTACCGACTTGACAGCACAGAGTGTAAAGGAATGGTTGATTTACATAAACCTTGTCGATGTCTGCTGGAGCACAAAAAATGTGTGTAAAGGTGCAATATGTAAGAGTGGCCACATGTTCAATTCACACTTTGTAACTGTTGATGCTGTTATGGTGCCTTTCATTGAAAGTCGGAATTTCCATGTCGGTATTCCTGACTTCCAATCTTAAAGCTTTCCAGTGCAATTGCTTTGAAAAATGGAAGCTCGCTGCAAACGGGTGTTTGAATAGCAAGTGTGCATCTTCACAACCAACTACAGCAGCTGATTAAACAAGTCAAGCACTTTAAAAAAGACAGGAGTTGTTTCCTTACGCATACTATTGAAGATTGTACTGAGCACAGATCAACTGAACGAAACTGAAAATGACAACTTTGCAAATTGTATTTACTGCACCTTTCACAAACAAACACTACAACGAAAACATTGCTGAAGAGGTAAAAAGTAATTGCTCACTATGTGCACCGCCATACTGCTGTGAAGTCAAATGGGTTTATGTCGATGGACTCAGGCTTAGCAGATCTTGCCCGAGTTTCCAGCTTGGAAATTCCAACTTGGATGTTTTTTTTTCAATGGCGTTCAATGGATCACACCATTAGCTGGTTAGCTTGGCAGCTTGTGGTCGTATGAACCGTCACAGTCGGAGTTGGTTGGTGTTTTGCTCGCTATCACCTCTTCAGGTACAAAATGGGTAGAGGCTAGCTGGTTAGCAATCTAGCTTAACTTCAAATGTCCAAACTGTTAACCGTTTGATTTTTTTTAATGTAAAGTTTGCGCGGGTAAAGTTTGCGCGGGTGACGAAACCAAGAACGCAACAGGCTGAGCTGCTGTGGTAACGGGCTCAACAAGTCCTCCCTGAGCGACTGTGGAAGGCGGAAATACGAGTCGGACCTGAAGGCAGCATTCTCGTCTGTGTTGCGTTGGTTGCGACGCGTTCTTGTCATCCGAATGTAAGAGGACACCGCTTCCTGGTGCGGACGAATAGAAATGGACTGATGAGAGAGAGAGAAGGTAGTGCTGCTCGAGTCGGTGTAATCTGCTGTGATTTTACGAGTCTGCCGGAGAAACAGTGTGAGTACAGAAGCTGGTAGAAGGTTTGTTTTCTCTTGGTTAACACAGTAGTGAGGTCGAGGAGAGGCGACGCTTATGAACGCTGGTCAGTCTGTGGGTTTGATACCACACTCTGTGGGAGGAACAACTTGGAGGAAATGTGTTTTTATTATTAATTTATTTATTTATGAGAGCAACATTTAGAGTTTTAAAACTAACTCCAGTGAGAACATGTCACTGCATTTACTGAGGAGTTCAGCTCTGGTCTGAACATGTGCAGCTGTTTCCTCATTCCTGTATCCATCTCGACTGGTCGACTTGCTGTGATAAAAGTACATGGAGTGGGTTACACCTGTATTGGCACACATGCACTTCGTAAACATGTGGGCATATTTATTTAGGCATGTGGTGGATGCTTTCACCCAAGAGTCATACTGCTGTGCCAATAACTTTAATATTTGGAGGTAAACACACTCAAGGGATTAATCTGCTAATCCTATTAAAGTCTAGTAAAGTCTGCCCAATTCATCTGCAGATTACCAATTTATTATTTGTATTAATATTTGTCTTTACAGGTCCCGGGTTATAATGTAGTTGTGTTTGATTTTTCATAGAAAGTAACTAACATGTTTCCTCAAATCATCTGTGTGGTATTAATTAAAGATCAAATGGAGGAGACCGTAATTGATACACTCAGTCAAATCCAATTTATTAGCTGTATATCCTGCTAAACAAGTGTCTACAATTGCACATAAAACTCAACGTACGCAAAGAATAAAGTTTCAAACAATGAATGGAACATTTGCTCGAGTTTGAACAGAGCAGGAGGAATGTGGAAATGTATTAATACTAGCTAAACTCAGACTATCTGTCTGAATTTTGTCCTTGAATGCCTTATATTTAGGTCCAAGACACGTCATTTCTTTCCAGGAACACCTTCAAGGAAGTTGCACACTTGTAAAATGAAGCTGTTTGTTGTAACTGTGGCACTTCCTCAATGGTTAACTTGTTCCTTGAGATTAGAATTCACGTCGGTTGACGCTGTAAATGTAACACACTAGTATGTGTTCAGTGCTAACGTACGTACATCGTGTGTGTTTTCTACTCGCAAACAGAAACAGAAGAGACGCAAGATTCCGTCGGAGGAATGTCGACCGTAAACAAACCGGCAGAGGATGGCGGCTCCTTCTCCTCAAAGGTCATCAACATTGTGTTCATCATCCTGCTGCTGGACCTGCTGGGATTTACACTGATTCTACCTCTGCTGCCTTCCATTTTGGACCACTACGCACAAACAGGGGTTGGTTTTGTTTAGTTTTGCTCTTCCACAAAGTGTTAGTTGGACAATAAAAAGAATGGACAAATCTGGTAAAATCAAGTTAAAAACAACCAGGATTAACTGTGATGACGCTTGTTTAAAGATGAGATTTCTTCATCCGGCAGTACTTCCTCTTATGACCTCTGAATCAGGGAAATTGGTATCACTTGTGGTTATTTTTTCGCCACGGTAGTTTAGAAGTCAGTCATTTTCTTGGCAAGACAGTTCTACATCAGTTTCACCTGCATTTATGTTCTCCAGCTGCTCCTACTGCAGTGAAGTGAGAAAGGATGGGATGTATCGAACAATGTGCAGAATTTGATGCACACTGTCCGTCACATCTGAAGAACAAAGGGGGGCTTTGTGTGAAAGAATCTGTTTCAAAAAAAAAACATAAGCGACTCATGATGATCAGATTAGCATTCATGGGCCGTTTCTGTGTGCTGACTCATGCTGAATTGACCTCATTGCTCGTGTTTAGATTCTCCCCCGTGATGTTGTATTTTCTCTGTGTTTGTGGCCTTTATGCAGGATGCCGTGTATCAGTCTCTGCAGAGTGTTGTGGACTGGTTCAGGGAGGCCGTGGGGATTCCCCTGGAGAAGAAGTACAACACTGTCCTGTTTGGAGGTACAATTCATTGATTTCACCTCCGACGTAGGTCATTTGGAGTTCAACATTTTGGCATGCTGTAATCAATTAAAAGAAGAATTGTAACAATGCAGCTGAAACACGCTCATTCACATGCTCATCCATTTTCAGGTCTGATCGGGTCGCTGTTTTCTCTGCTGCAGTTCCTGATGTCGCCTTTAACCGGCGCTCTCTCAGACCGACATGGCAGACGACCCATGCTCCTTCTCACTACGGTGAGTAGCATCCCATATTACCACTTTTTCATGACTTTATTAAAATAACCGCACTGTTCTTCACATCCATCCCGTGGAGGAAAGAGCAACAGTGTAATAATATCATCATTGCTTGTAAAAGTCATCCACTTGTCACAGTTTGTTCTCCACTTGTGTAAGATAACGTGCAGCCTTGCACTCAGTGTTGATTCATTCGGGTTTAATTTTTCCAGTTGGGGCTGATGTCCTCCTACGCAGTCTGGGCCGTTTCCCGGAGCTTCAGCATGTTCCTTTTGTTTCGAGTAATTGGGGGCATTTGTAAGGGCAACGTCAGCCTCTGCACTGCCATCGTTGCCGACCTGCCTTGCCCAAAAGCACGGAACCGGGGGATGGTAGGGAAAAGTTTTCTTTAGCCATAATTTAAAAAAAAAAGAAGAAAAAATTACTCTAGGATGTGAATGGATGTGTTCTGTTTATGTCACACTTACATGTAAAATGTTTTATTATCTCCAGGCCATGATCGGTATTGCCTTCTCCCTGGGCTTCACTGTGGGACCTCTGATGGGCGCCTACTTTGCTGTCAGCTCCAGAGCAACAGGAAATGTCTTCTTCCAGACTCCAGCTCTGCTCGCTCTGGCCTTTAGTGCTGCTGATCTGCTTTTCATTTGGCTCATGCTGCCAGAGACGCTCACCAAGGACGTCAAGGTTAGCTATGGAAACACTCACACTGCCAGCTGACAAATGTTGTTTTAATGACGTGTTAAATTAGACCCTTTGTCGGGCTGAAGGTGGGTGGATTCACACTGGATATGTCACTCGACCCTCTGAGCCGATAATGATAATGTTGTAAACTGAATAGCAGGTACCAAAAAGCTATGAGTGTTAGTGCTGTCAATCTAAAATGGTCCGTACATGCCCACACAGAAGAGGTATTAGGCGTGGACATCCCTTTGTGGGGGAACAATGGGTGAGCAGGAGCTTTAAAACGTATAAATAGATGAGGTGGGAGGGTTTACCAGTCAATAATTTACTCAATTCATTACTAATATTACTGGTTTTATTCTAAATTCTTCCTCAGTATTTAAATATTTATTTTGTGTTCTTCAATTCTGGTCCTCCGAGCCCTCTTTCCTGCATGTTTTAAATGTTTCTCTGCCTCAGCACACCTGATTCCAATGATGGGGTTGTTGTCAGACTCCAGCAGAGCTGATATTTTTGAAATTTAATCCAGATATTAAAATGTGAGATATTCCAGATTAGATTAGATTAGATAGGCTTTATTTATCCCACAGCGGGGAAATTCACTTGTTGTAACAGCTCAAGATGCAACAAGTAATAGGAATCAGAGAAATATGCTTAAAGTTAAATAGAAAATATGATATTAACAAAAAACAATAAGATATGATATTGAAAGTGATTTCTCAGGTGGTGCTTGAGTTACACAGTCCGATGGCTGTGTGGATGAACGATCTGCAGTAGGTGATTGCAAACTGCAGTCTCACCGCTAGATGCCAGTAAATCCTGCACACTTGACCTTTCATTTTCTAGCAACTCAAATGCCACATGCACAATTCTCAGAGCCATGATAATGAGTCTTGAATGCATAACCCTAAACATTTAATATACATTGTAATACGTCTGCTTCATCTGAATACCTTTCTTATTTGTTTCCTGATGCATCCCAGGCTTCATCTTCAGGCTTCGGGGACTCCAGGGACCTTCTGCACCCGTTATCCTTGTTCCATTTTTCAGCTGTTACCCGGGTGAAAGATTCACCTGCAACAAAAAGTGAGTACTGCTCTCACAGGATTCCTCTGTGAGGCAGAAGCTGACACCCATTCAACCCATGTGTGAGGCATGAGTGAACTTTGGCACGCTGATAAAAAATAATGAATGTCTTTACAGGAATGCTGAAGCTTCAAGTGTTGGGCCTGGTTTATTTCTGCTACCTCTTCCTGTTCTCTGGTCTCGAGTTTACGCTCAGTTTTCTGACTCACCAACGCTTCCAGTTTACAAGGTGTGACCTCAAAGATAGAACTGTGTACTCTGTCAGTTACAGTAAGCATGTCTGAACAGCAACCTTGTGTTTTTTTTACAAGCATTTATTTTTTTTCTCTCATTAGTATGCAGCAAGGAAAGATGTTCTTCTTCATTGGTGTCATCATGGCTTTGATCCAGGGCGGTTATGCCCGCAGAATAAAACCCGGGCACCATATCAAGGCTGTTCGTATGGTAGGAACACCTTCTCTTTACAACAGTTAACATTTTGTGCTGCTGCTGATGCATCACATTGAACTTGTCTTCTTTAATCAACCATGTTTCTCGATTTCAGGCAATCATAGCATTAATCCCAGCGTTTGTTCTCATCGGGCTGTCATGGAACATAACAATGCTTTATGTCGGGTTGGCGTTATACTCATTCGGTGAGTACAGTTTGTTCAGTGTGTCGTGTTAAGACAAATTTAACCCTTTTATATTGCCCAGAAATTTGCCTTATACATGATTGATTGAGGAGCATAGTGCATACAAGTAGAGTCCCAACAATATAAGTGGACCCTGAGTAAGTGATTTGGTAAATTAATGAAAAATGAGTGATTGGAGCTGAAAATCACCCCAAAATAATTTTTTTAATCATTTTGAGTAAATTAAAATAAGCTGAAAGCCAACACAAGTAACCCTAACCAATATTATTTATTACTTTACAATCTGTACAAGAGACAACACATTCTACCCCCAGGCCCTCTAAAAACAAACCTTTAATTGGTTGTGAATGGAAAGAAACCTCAGGCAGAGCAACAGCAGAGTGATCCCTCTTCCATAATGTCATTATATGACACATGACTACATTTTAACTACCCCACAGACATTTTATCAGGAGACTTCCTGGTTAAATAGAAACACACCACCAATCGCACACGTGAATTACAGTTAGTATGCAGCAGGATAATAACCACAGAAAACACATGGTATGAATATGTGCTAAAAGATGAAACAAATCTACATCTTAAGGATCTATTTATGTGTTATGTTTAAAAAAAAAAAAAGTATTCTGTCTCTCATGTTGTATGTCATCCCTTTGTTACAGCTGCTGCAATAGTAGTCCCATGCTTGTCTACGCTTGTTTCTGACCACGGTAAACCTCTTATTCATTCCTATTTATGATAACTCACAGACCGTTCGGATTTTATGGTATACTGAGCACACTGTTGCTTATTATCTACTGTGGATATTTCCTCCAGGCTCAGCCAGTCAGAAGGGCACAGTGATGGGCATCCTGCGTAGTTTGGGCGCTCTGGCCAGAGCACTGGGACCAGTGGTGTCGTCCTCCGGTAAGGAAGAAAGACAACAGTACTGGCGCCAAATGCATCTGAAACTTGTCGACAGTTTATGAAGCATTAGCCAGAACACAAAAGCCACTATATTATAATCTTGCTTGGTAAAAATTGCTCTTTGCTTTGCTTGTGTACTCAAAACCATTGTGTTTTCTTTCGCAGTTTACTGGATAGCTGGAGCTCAGACCTGTTTTCTCCTCACATCAGCCTCTTTCATCATCCCCCTGGCTCTCTTGAGAATAGCTGGGAGGCTAAAAGAGGATTGAGAGACACAAAGACTTTTGGATGTTCCATAGTTTTAATGAATGTTTTATATGTTTACATCTGCCTGAAGAACAAGCACTACTTAATACGTCGACACGAACAAAAAAAACAAAAAAAAAAAGAGCTGTGTACTTAACTGCGCTGTTCGCCAAGGACCATCTCGTGAAGCAATGTATATCGCAAGATGACGATGCACCTGCCACAACAGAGGGACGTGACTGGCTGGGCTACAAATAACATTTGTTCTTGTGAAACATGAATATCATTTTATACTGCTATATTTTATGAATCACTCAGATTTTGTATTTTACAAAGAAGCATTTTATTTTAGGTCTCTGTAAAAATGTGGATATTCTATTTTCTTGTATAAAGAATAAACAAGAAAGTCAACATGTCTATGGAAAGTAATTCCTTTAATTGAACATTTTATAAAACGGTTTTCACTTAAGTTATTCAGTGGTTGAAGTTACCTTGGCAGTTGAGTTAAATTTTGAGGTGCTTTTCCCATTTTATGCTGCTACTACATACATTTTACTCCTCAACATGTATCTGACTGCCCCAGATGTTTATGCAGATTAAGATTTCCAATAAAAGTATATGATAAATATATGCTACAACCATAAAATAAGGTGCATTTTTATGAATTAATATATACAAATGAGTAAAACTTCGGCCACCTATAACATTAAGATACTGCTTGCAAAATGTATAATTTATATCACACAACTACTCTAAAATGGTGTAGGATTACTTTTAAACCGGAACATATTTTTTTTAAATATCTACCAAGGATATACAAAACCAAGCACAAAATAAACTTAAATACAAGGCTAAGAGAGTTACAACCAATCTACAAGACAGGCCCGACACATTAAGTAACCATGCAAGTAATAATGCACACTTGATATTACACTTAAATGGTGCAAATGTACAAATATTATTACCAAAAGCAAAGTGGTAGTTTTGAATCTGAGATTTTGGCTGTACGTTTGACTCAGTGTTATTTTTTTCAAGAGAGTTAATGTTAACATATTGTCATATCCTTGTTAAGAAGTAACCAGAAGTAAAGCATTTTGCTGTAGCCCTCGTATAGTTGAGTTGTCCTGCTGTCGGCCTGTAGGTGTCGCTGTAGGCTCTCTGCACAGCGCACACTGTAAACATCAGCTGTGTCAGAGTCGGTTGAGCTAGCTGCTACTGCTATGCTATCAAACAGGTTTGTTAGCCTGGATAGCCAACACACTATGGCTGATTAATGCAGCACCTTCGTAAACGAGACTTTGACAACAACACCTGCAACATCAAGTAAACATGCGGACATGTGATTACATATAGGAAAACCTGAAGATGGACAAGGTAATTCACTAAAAGTAAAAGTAGTTTGTCACGCTAGATAGCAGTGCTACTGTTAGCTCGTGACGCTAACGTTACCGTACGCTGATGCATGTAGCTGAGCGTAGCTAAGTTTTAGCTAGCTGTAGCTGTTGTAAACCTGGTAATGGTATTTATAATTATAAAGTTAGAAGTTGGTTGGACCACACCAATACGCTGTTGGCTATTGGGTTTTGTATAACACAAGTTACCTCTTTGACGAGTTTGGTAAAAATTAGATATGCTACCAGCGGTCAGATGGCTAAATAACTTCGTCGTTAACTCTAAGTTGCCGGAAACAACAGTTGAGTTTAACTCATTGTCTGAGTTTGTAGTTTGTGTGAGTCAACAATGTAAATACAGCGATCGCATGGTGAATCTAATACTGAACTAACTGTGGCGATACATGGTTTCACTTGAGCTGTCAAAGGTCGTGTTTCAGCAGACAGATGATGACAGACAATCTTTACTCTCCACAGGAGAGCAAACTGTCATCCGTCCGGTCTTTGGACCATAAACAACAGAGGAGACAGAGGACGGAGCCTCCTGAGTCATCACCACCTCTGATGTTACCAAATCCTTACGGGTCCGATAAGAGTTTGAGAGGGTAGGAGGAAAATCATAGTTTGACTTTGATATCAGTCAAGGTAATCATTCACATGACCAATGGCCTGTGAAACCACTGTCATCTGAGGACTAAATCACAACAATATTTCACAAAACAACAACATACACGACAACATTTCATTTTGACCACATTTGAGTAAAATGTTGTGTCTTTTGAAATGTTTTTGCGTCTTTTGAAATTTTGCACAAAACACTGCAACCTTCCTTAAAAAACGTAATTTTTTGACAGACACAACATTTCCCCGAGCACGACAACCTTTCACCAAACATGACTTTTCACAAAACGCAACAAATCTGAAATGTCGTAGTGTTTGGTGAAATTTAGCAGCATTTTCTAAATTGTCACTGTGTTTTGTAAAATGTTGCTTTGTATTTTGAAATGTTGTTGTGTTTTGTTTTCCCTCATCTGTGTAAATTTCTGAACTTTGATAAGGACCTGGTCAGGTGTGGGCCCAAATCAGAATCCATCAAACACAAATGGAGTGTCAGCAGCAAAAGGAGATGTGCCGAGGAGTCACGGCTACAGCAGCAGCCGTCGTGTTAGAGAGACCAATCAGGATTTATGCAGAGAGAGAGGTCCACATGGGATCCACAAGCAAAGGTTTGTTTCATCTTTAGAAACAGAAATGCTTGACGAAATAAACTCTCTACATGAAATTAATTTCAGTGATTTCTCCGCAGGCATTGAAAAGCAACAATGACTCTCCTGCACAAAGCAGAACCATGGGCAAGAACTCACAGAATTTTTCACAGAATTCCCTGAAAAAAGGTAGATCACACCTGGTATTGTTAACTCCGTCCTGAATGATCCCTGTCACCGCAACAGGTGTTTTTCCTGAACATAATTCTTCTGTGTGAACCTGATTTTCCTCACTTTTAATCATCTTAAATAAACTTTCGCTTGCAATCGGATCACAGGCTCTCGAGGTGCTCGATCTGCCCCGACCTCTGCAGGGAAGACAAAACCAGCACAGGCAGACATGACCCCGTTTGAGGTTAAGATGACTGATTTCCCAGAGTTAGCAGGTCCTCCTCTGGTTCAGAGAGTGTGCTGGGGTCCAACCCCTCCATCCACTAGCCCTCTAACGCAAACATCAGCAATTTCCTGGAAGGTGAGCACACTCAATATCACACACACACACATTGTGCATTTTGTGGTTCATGCTTCTCATAAATGTAATACTATTGTAATTTGTTATGGAATAGTCTGGAACAAGAAGATCCTCAACTCAGCCTGACCCCCAACAAATAGCTACAAATGCCTCACCAGGTAGGTGAAAGTCCCTCTAGTTCCAATGACTGTACCGAAGTGGAATAAAAAGATATTAATCACCTCATTTATTTTTTCTAACAGGTCAGGCAGTGGTCACTTCATGGGCAAATGTCGCATCTCAACCTCCAAAGAAACTTGTCCCTAAAGAGTCCACAACTGGCAACGACCATATGCAGGTGAGAAGACATGTTTGATTGAATTTCAGCATAACCGCTTGATTTTTTATAGAATATCTGCAGCTGTTGAACACCCTTACATTTGAATTATAAACTTAATTATACAGGTCTTCTTGTGTGTGACTACAGGCTGTTGAGATACATTATACCTTTACAAAATAATTTATATTAGCGTGACAGTGGATCGTGCACACAGGAGGACGTTTAAACCTCTTCCAGCACCATCAGACCTATAGCAAACACTTTATAAACTGGTTCATCCATTAAGCCATTTTCTACCACTTACCTTTTTAATTGTGTAAATCACAGGGACATAAATGTGACCAGTATGACAATTGAAATTGCATTCTACATGGTATAACATCGCTTTGTGTCCCTCTACTTTGCCTCAACTCAGACGGACGAAACTGCTGCGCAACATGAAGATGGAGCCCCAGGAAAGAAGAAAAGGAAGAAAAAGAAGAAGAAAGCTAAAGGTGTAGATGCAGAAGCTGAGTCAGAAGAGCCAGCATATTATCAGGAGCCTCCAAAATTTGAGGTAAACAAAAGTTTTGTTTTTATTCCCTTTTCTGTTCAAAAGGAAAACCCATTTCAAAGCATTTAAAAACGTATTGCTTTTTGGTGTCTTTTTGTCCCGTCAGGATGAAGAAGAGTTTCCGGGTCTGACTCCTTCTTTGACTGGGATTGATAGGTTGATAACCAGCAACAATGCAGCAAAACTATGCAATGAGGTACATATCAGTTGTTATTATTATTTCTCCTCGCAGATGTTTTTTCACATTTGATTTATAATTCTGTGTCTTTAGCATAATGTAACATGTTGTCTGAGTAGAGAGTCATTAAAATTGACAGCAAGTCATTTTTTTGTGTTTTTCTCAGGAAAACCAAAGAGAAAGTGTTCCGCATCAGTCTGCTGAACAAACCAAGGAAAAGTCACCTGCAGCAAAAACTCAACAAGGACAGGTTTGTATTTTTCTGTTAAATGTATATACATGATATTATACTGGAGAAAACAGTTTGGATTGAACCTGAATCTGTTTTTCTGACTTCCAGAAAGCTGAAAAGGTGTCTGGGAAGAAGAGCAAAGTTCCCGTTCAGCTCGACATCGGAAACATGTTGGCTGCCCTGGAAAAGAAGCAACAGTCTCAAAAAGCTAAGCAGGACGCCAAACCAGTCATTCTCTCAGGTGGGTTATGGTCACATTCTTGACCTCTGCTACATTATGTTCCCCATTTATCTTTCTCTTCATGATACATTTTATTTAAAAGTATATTTAGGCTGATTACATTCACTTAAAAACCTACTTTGGTTACTGACTATGGTTACTGATCCACATTTGTTTTTGTAAATGATTTTTCTTTGTAGTTGGTGGAGGACTGCCTGTTGTCCAAAAGCAACAATTAGTCCAGAAGAAGCTGCCCTGGCAGCAGGACAAAATTGCCCATAATCCCCTTGACTCCACCAGTCCTTTGGTGAAGAAAGGCAAGCAGAGAGAGGTGCCAAAAGCAAAGAAACCCACTCGTCTTAAGAAGGTATGTCCACCCACTCGCTCTGGAACTAATACAGGCACACTGCATTTTTTGTAAAGAATGTGTTTTAGCTGTACAGACTTGTTTATTTCTCTCAGGTCATTTTGAAAGAAAGGGAGGAGAGGAAACAACGACGGTTGCTGGAAGAAAGAGGTCTGCTGCCTGAAAATGAGCTCCAACCCACTAATGAAGAAGAGATGGGTGACACTAATGCCACAGGTCAGAAAAAGCATGGGAGACAATAGAATTTATTAGATCCTGACTCCAAGTCATCACAGCTTTAAGTAGACAAGGAAATTCATTGATTAAAGTCGATATTTCATATTCATTTTGTGCTTAAGAACACTCAGATGAAGTAAGAAGTCCATCAGAGGAACCTGAGGATGAGTCAGAGTTAAATGGCACAGATCAGATGGTGAAAGAGGATGATGAAGAAACTGAGAAAAATGAGACAGTAGATCAACAAACCACCTCACCTGTTCCCTGCCTGGCAAACCGACCCAAAATCCACAGCAGAAAGTTCAGAGAGTAAGACTGTAAAATCATAATGACTCACTATATACACAGTTACAAGTTATCTTTGTTGGTTGTCTGATTGTCAACTGTGTGTGCGCCTGTCAGCTATTGCAACCAGATGCTGAGCAAAGACGTGGATGAGTGTGTGACGAACTTGCTAAAGGAGCTAGTTCGTTTTCAGGACCGCCTGTACCAGAAGGACCCAATGAAGGCCCGCATGAAGAGGCGCATCGTCATGGGGCTCAGAGAGGTCCTGAAGCACCTTAAACTCAGGAAGGTCAAATGTGTCATCATCTCACCCAACTGTGAACGCATCCAGTCCAAAGGTACTGGTACTTTTTTCAATTTAAAATCTTTTTGGTGAGGGATGAGTGTGATGAGTGAGCAGTTTGGGCAAGAGGTGACCAAAAGTTAGCTTTAACTGCTAAGCAAGCTTGTGTTTGCATTTTCTAAAAATGTTTTCTGATTTATCCACATTTTCAGATTTATCCAGCTTAATGTGTACATAGTTTGGCTATATAGCAACAAGGTTTAGACATGTACACGTGATCCTGACATTCATAATAAAAACATCACCTTTCGCAGGAGGCCTAGATGAAGCTCTTTACACCATCATCGACACTTGTCGTGAACAGGGGGTTCCATTCGTGTTCGCCCTCTCCAGGAAAGCTCTGGGTCGCTGCGTCAACAAGGCAGTGCCTGTAAGCCTGGTGGGCATCTTCAACTATGATGGTGCACAGGTCAGGTTTATCACTAAGACAGTTGTTAGCATTAATGCAATTCCAATGAGCATATCAATACATTATTCATGACCATCGAAGGTGTGAACATGCTTAAAGCGCTCATCATCCCCACAGGATTTCTATCATAAGATGATTGAGTTATCGTCTGAAGCCAGGAGAGCCTATGAGGTGATGGTGACGAGTCTGGAGCAGACGGACCAGGCAGAGGCAGAGCAGGCAGAAAACACTGAGAAACAGCTGCAGATCAGCAGCTTGGCTGAGGAGGCTGAGCTCAGTCCCGACGCCACACAGCCAGAAGAACCAGAATACAGTAAGTTACTGTCCTGAGCCAAGGGTTGTGTTACCTGCTCTTTAAGACCAATTGCTGTAATTTTGTCACTTTACGAATAAATCCTATTTTACAAGAGATGCCGAGTTTTAGGATGGTATTACAGATTTCACAGTCGAAAGTCAAATAAAACTCAAATAATTATCTTTTGTTTTTCCTTTTCTAGTCAAGATTTGGAAGAAAATGTTGGAGAAGGACTGCAACCACAAATTTCTGAACTTTGAGGAGCAGCTGAGCACCATGTGCTTGGAAAGTGAATGTACTGAAAACGCTGATGAATTGGAGAAAAGCTGACAGTGGCAAAGCCCTTTGTGCCTCTAAAAACGAACCCACGTGTCCTCAACGCCAGCACAGAAGAAACTAGGATTGACTCGAGTCAATTGAGTCACACACGCAAAAAGAGAGTAATGAAAGGTGCCCTGCTGCTGTGGTTGCCAACATGGGGTATTTGTCAGGAAACGAATCATGTTCCTAATATTTTGCAATCAATCATAATTTCCCAAGTCTGATTTTTGTGTTTGAGTTGAAGAACATTGGGCACAAGTGTGCATGTGTGTGAGGGTGTGCGGATACTATACTGTAGAGATAAACCACTCACGTTTTAGGACCAAACTTGAACAGATTCCAGATCCCACAACATGAATTTTCAACCAGGTTGTCTGTGAACATGCCAGACGAGGATGTGCCGGTGTGTGTATATATAGTGAATGTTTGTTTAACATCAACCAGTTACACAAGCAGCACTTGGCGGCCTCCTTTGCTCAATTAGGTTCAGTATAAAGTTTCTTTCTGGCATTGTTTTGCTTTATTTGACAGGGACAACAGTGAGCTGACATGAAGTGAATGTTAGAGAGAGGATGGTACACACTTGTGGGCATTATAGTCACATGGTCAGTGTCTTGTACGGCCTCAGATAAAGGCTATTAGATTCTTAAGCTTGTGAAATGGGTCGTTTATCACCTGTTTAACTGTCAAACAAAACTGCATGAGAAATCAGAGCTTGTGAATGTAGAAGTGCCCACACTGCCTGACACTGACGGCTCCTCGTGCCCTCAGATTTGTACTTGAGTGTTTGACACAGTGTGGAAAATTTGAGCGCAGAGTTCCACACGCAGTTTTGAGTTCGTACTCCGTTTCTGTTTGTGTTGCCTTATTGTTAATGTGAGGTTTACAAAGGTTGACACACAACAGGAAACTTTTAAATCATCTCTGAACATAATTTCACAATCATGTTGACATTCATTTGAGCCCACAGTCTTAAACCGCTCGGCCACCACAACTCAACTATGTTCAGTATAGAGTTAAAAATTAAGCTATGCTCTTTTTTGCATAAGAATTGATATATATTTTTGCTTGACAAGTCAGAACTTGTAATTATTTGTTTTGTTAATCCTGATTGCACTACATGGTATTTTTTTATTTGTGTTAGACTACCAAAGAACTACGCAGTGTTTGTTGTACTGCCTGTGATTAGGTGTAAATGGTAGCATTTGATTTTCTTAGAAGAGGAAAAACAGCTGAATTACCAGCTGTTAGCTGGACTCGTTTAGTGAGTTTTCTGTTTACCTACACCGTGAGGAAAAAATACTATAAAGTGACATAATGATAAAATAGGACAAATTACAGTAATCTAAATTGCTTGGTAAAAATAACTGATGGACACAATAAACAATTTGAATTGGACAAAGTCAGTGGTCAGAATTCAGTTTTCAGAGGACTGTGACCTGACTGAATTCTGTCAAGGAGAGAAGACTTGGGGTTATGGCATATGAAGATCTACGAGTAGAAACTGTTCATTTGAACAAATTCAAGTTGATAATAGAGAGTTTCATGGCTCATATGTTACAACAGGGAAAGCATAGGTATAACAAATGGCATTATTTGTTGCTGCTTTTCTCTCAGTAATGACAGTTTCCAAGACTCAGATATATTATTGAGAATCAGTCATCCTTGTGCTTTTCCTGCTAAGTAGAAATGTCAGTTGTTGGGGGAAAGAAGATGGTACACAGTCTTACACATTCAGTCATGTGAATTTTACAACATAAGTTTGATGTTTTGGTAAATATTCTTATTTGCTTCCAGTTTGCGTTGAGAAGAAGACAGCTGTCAGATATTGCATACCTGTTTCTATGCTAAGCTAACTAGCTTCTGTATAGAAATGTATTAGGTATATATTTTCAACTGCTTGAAAAAAAAGCAAACAGGCTCATTTCCCCCCCAAAATTAATTTAAGTAGTTCAGTAAATTCTGTGGTAGTGAGAGACCAAACTGTGAAACAGTAGGATTTAAGAAACACATGATGAAAGGCTGAATGTTGCTGTAAACATCTATTTTTTGATGATTAAGTTTTTTTTAACAAATCCTTGAATATGAACAAATCTCCTTAGAGAACGGATATATTAACAATACGTTATTTTTTTAATACATTAATTGATGTGTCTGTTGTAGCATGTTACATAGGACATTAAAATCAGATGAGAGTTTGGAGTAGATTAAGGATTCATCTTCTTGTTCAATTAAAGTATTAATGAAAAGCATCATTGGCATGAAGAGGACAAATGCAGTATTCATCGTAAATGAGATTGGATCATGAATATACAAGAGAAAATGAAGGGGACCAAGAATGCTTCCCAGTGGCACTTCAGAATCACAGAGAGTCTACGAATGACTGCAATGTTAATTCTGACCATCTGTTTGTAAATGTGAAGTAAAAAATGAAAATTCAACAAAAAAAATATTTCTGTAACTTTAAATGATAAGCTAGGAAAAATATTTGGTGATGTCTGATGCATTCAATTTAATAAAACATTTTTATTTGAGTTAAAGAAAATAAGAGAAATGTGAAAACACTTTAAAACCATGTTTCACAAATAAACCAGTGACAAAAAATAAATATATGTTTTTACTCTTCAATCTTTTGTCCTCAAGCAGCAGAAGAAATCAGTTTAATTGTCACTTGCACAGTGAAAATTAAACTGATTTCTTTTGCTGCTTGAGGACAGAAGATTGAAGAGTAAAAACATATTTATTTTTACATTTTACATGTGTGCTTTCTTTGGTTCTATTAAGCAAACACAAGAAAAAGTAAAGTGTACAGTATCAGTTTTATGAGTATGTATGACCAGATCCTTAAAACAAGTCCCCATCTTCCTTCCATTGTTTCGAAGAATGCTGCAATGCTGTTTTGCTGTGAAGCTCCAGAATTTTTCTGTGGCAAGGAGATAATGACTGAATTTTTCATTATTGGTTGAACTTATCGTTTAATACAGCAATAATTATAATGAATAGGACATTTACGTGTACATGGTATTTTACACTGTAGTATTGCTATTTTACCGAAGTTCAATATCAGTACTTCCTCTACAACTGAAAAAGTACAACAGAGTAAAAAAAGTATTTTCCTCCAAAATATATTGGATTGGAAGTAAAACAGGTTGTACTCAAGTTCAGAGTAAGGAATCCATAGTTTCACAAGGAGTAAAATACTCCTGTCTGAGAGTAATCATCTTATCACATGGTTTTACTTCACACCAGACATGACCTGTGCTTCAGTACATCAATATGTTGTATAATACATCAGGTGTCCCAGTAGTGGTAAGGATCCAAAAAGGAGTGGCAGAGTTTTTTTCTTTTCAGATTTGTAAAAAGTTACCTTAGCCTGAGCCCAAAAAACTTACATCCTATTATGTAATGATTACAATTCAAACTACTGTTATATACAGTAAGTCTGGTGATATATTTATTTTACCAAAGTATTGGACAGATTGAAACTTTGGCATGATTATGGGGCTCGATGGAGAGTCAGGATCACCAAAGATCTTAGGTTTATTCTCTGGGGACCCTGAATATATGTAGCAAATTTCACAACAATAAATTCAGAAGTGTCAAGATATTTCACTCTGAACCAAAAGCGGCAACTTCATGGTGCTGTAGGGAAGTTCAGGGTATCACTGAAGTCGGTAAGATTTATCTTCTGGTGACCATGAATGTCTCTGCCAAATGTCATGGAAACTCCTCAGATTATATTGAGAAAACTATGGAATACCTTCGACCTTTTTATTTAACTCTGAACAGTAAATCATAGGGGACATCAGCCATTTGTATTTGGACATTGCATGTTAAACTAAACATTACATTAAAGGTGGTGCAGGGATGGTATCTATATATTCGCTATTGATGAGTTCTGTGCACACCCCCATTTTGTGGGCTCCAGTCGCATGAGGATTTTTAGTGTCAGCTGACATGTCTTGTATCTGCAGGACCACCACATTGTTACTGCCCACCTCTTTCACCCTGCTGTAATCCTCTGATAGTTTCTCCTCTTGCCTCTGAAAATCCATGTAGCCAGAGCTGTTAAATGCAAGATTTTTGTTGTTGAGGATGAACACATTGTCACCATTCACATCTTCCACTCTGCTGTAGTCCACCTGTTTCACATTCACCTCCTGCGTGTTCTCCACATGTTTCCGAATATCCACATAGCCGCTGTTTGTGAAGGGTTTGACAGCATTGTCGTAGTTCAATGGACTGGGATCTGTTGCTTCTGTGTTCACAAAGTTTTGACCTAAACACTGCTGTTTCTGCAGCTTGGATGGCTCCATGTAAGATAAACTCTCCCCTGAGAGAGACTTATTGTTCTTGGGAAAGTTACCCGTTTCATTCTTTGTTCCCCCTGCACAGTCATTCTGAATGTGGGTTGACTTGCATTGGATTTCCCAGTCTGAGCAGAAGCCAGCCGGAATAATCAAGCTCTTTTTCCTTTTTTGACAATGGGAGGCATCCGACGGAGGCCCGATGTCATTCTCTGTCACGATGAGGTACTCCTCCATCTGGTCTTTCCAGCCCACAATGAGAGGAAAGTTCTGGTTGATGATCAGGGCATTGGTGCTGTCTTCAGATTGTCCACTCTGAAATGGTTAGTTATGAAAGTTAACGGTGCAGGGTCAGGGTAAAAGTTTTTATAGGTAAAAAATGGCAACCTCTTGAACTAACTGCTATTAGCTTTTGAGCTCAGTTAGCCATGCAGGTAGCGGTCCAAACCGTTAGCTCGGTGTGGTATTTTGAAAAAGAACGGGCCTAATAGTTACCAAGTAGACTCATTAAATACTGATTAACTAATCATTTGTTACTAGTGAGGAGTAACTCAGTGGCTGGTTCATGGCGGCAAGTACATAGATTCACAGATATTTATGAACTAATCACGACCTAATGGTCATTAATATAGTATCTCCCAGTCTGTTATCTGGTAACTCGTCATTATCTACTGTACAGTCCTCAAATCACAGTTCCTCAGGAACAACTCATTAACAATTCAAGTTGCTTCTAATTCCTTCCTTTCTCGCTCCTTAGTAACTACTCATATTTTTGTGTACCTTATTGTGTTACGAATGATTTTAGTACATTTTAGTACATTTTTAAATGTTTCAAACTGAAATTCTTACAAATTGTACCTTTAATTCAGTACTTTAGGACCTCACCATTGTTATCATGCCCAAAGCAACTTTTTGGATATGTTGAAAATACAATGGAGATGTTTTATTACCATGAGGAGGTGAAAATCAACTCCTCTGATCTTTGGACCAGGAACAGGAGGCAGAACACACTGCTTCACACTAGGGAAAAAAACAAAAGTCAGGAGTCAAATTGTCCTCATCATCCTGGCTTTATATAAAAATGTATTTATCTCTTGTTGCAGCAGATACATACTTTTCCCTCTTCACGATCAAGATGCACATTGCTGCCATAAATGGAATTGCAGACAGGGTGGCGACCAAGATCCAAAACGATCTCTCATTTTGAACATCTAAAACAAAAGGTGATTTTCAAGTTAATAATAGTGGCCACCTCACTGGTGAGTCAAAGATGGAGGAAAGACTTTTTGACACTCACAGTTGGGAACCTTCACGTTGGTACTGTTGGTCCACTCACTCCAGGATCCGTGGTCCAGTTTACAGCGCACCTGAACTGTGTAAACCCCTCCAGGAGCGATGCTGTACAGGCTGAAATGGCTTTGTGTACCTGACATGTACTCCTGAAGAACAAATAATGAACATTGTACGCAGGTTAATGATATGTGGGTCAAATGTGTGTGGGTGTTTATAAAAAGGGTAAAGTATGGAATTGGATCAACTTGACTGCTGAAAGTTCTGGAGGCAGCCCTCTACTGGCTGGCTAAGTAACAACTTGAACATTTACTTTCAAGAGAAGTTATAGGTTGTTAAACTCCTTACTGTCTGGACAGCTGCGGTTAAGTTCCTATGAAACCCCTCATCTTTGGATCACACTACTATGACCTCACCTTGAAATTCGTTAGGCACTTCTTTAGTCTTTTCAGTTTTTAAAGACTAGTTATTTTACTCCAATACTGAAGTAAATTACATCTATAGCATACAGTTTGTTACCAGACAGTCCCTTGTTTAAATTGTGAGTTGTTGCTGAGTCAATTGATTGTTTCAGCACTAAAATAAACCTGTAACAGACTCATAAACATTTATAACACGGAGTTAACTATTGTCTAGTACCGACCCCTGTCGTAAAATGACCTATCCGAGTGACGGCTTTAGCACTAGCGGATCCTTCTGTTGGAGATTCTGTTGATTAAAACTCATTAAAACTCACCTTCCACTTGTTGTTTTTTTCTTGTTTGATTCTTAGTTCATATTTAATGGTGACCCAGCCGGACTCGGTGTCTGTGTTACGGGGATGTTCCCATCTGATATGGAGATATGGACTGTCCTCCGTCTCCACCACCAGCAGCGTTACATTTTCAGGAACATTGGGCTTCACTGTGGAGCACAGAGAACAAAACTCAAGCCCTGTTTACTCCAGGCATTGAAATGATTCCTGAGTGATCCAATCACAAGTGAAGAGCTCTAAATACCGCCTACTCAACTGACGTCTTTTGCAAAACAAGAAGAAGAAGAAGCCACAGAAACACGCAGAGTGGATCCTCTTAACATGAGACGCACTGTCATGCAAATTGCATGTCTGAGCTCTCTTACCTGCCAAGGCTTGTCACAGATGTCTGTAAACACACTGTGATTCAACCGATTTCACCACTGAACTTTATTAAGTTATTACAATTCCTCTTCAGAGGGACACAAATGTCTGTATCAAATTCCAGTTCAATCCATTTGATTAATTTGACCAAATCTGCCATCACCAGGGCGGTTTCACTTGCATGGCAGAAAAAGAAAAAGAAAAAAAGGATTCTTACAAGGGTCAGCCAACAGCAAGTGAACCAAGAGTAACCAAACAAAAGGCGTGAAATTTGATCCGAGACTCCACGCAAGTTTTCAAACCGGTCACAAACCAGTTCCACCTCATTTTGCTCCGGTTCATATCTGTCACTCAGTACTTTTCCATTCCGTACGAAGCCCAAGGAAGCTGCATGACCAATACCACTGTTCCAATCATTACAGATAATTTACTGCTGTGTTATCTTTTACTCTTACAAATACATCGATCTGTAGTCGCCAATAGGTCAGAGCTTGTAACACCTTATCTGACACTGTTGAGCTAAGCAGACTGAGCTATTTGTAGTTGTAAAATTAACAATTACTTGTTATTTGTTTTCATATTTTTAATTAAACAGCCATTTTGTGCAATATCTGATCATTGCTGAAATGTCCTCAATATAGCATCTATGGTTATAAAGCAATATAGACATTGCAGACTAAGTAGAACAGCACAGAGACCAACCCACAGGAATTATACACTACATATTCATAATCAATCCAATATTTTTCAGTTTACAAAAGTTTGCTCTACTCTTCAGATCCTCAGATTGTGTTAATTTGCATAGCCTTTTATGTTTGTGTGCTCAGTATGTTCCTGTGAATGGTAATAAGAACAGATTTAAAGGTGCACTCTGCAACATTAAGGCCTATAAACAGACAGAGCTCTTGATACAAGGAATAGCAGATTGCAAGAGCTAGTTTTAGAGTCTTAATTGCACTATAAAGCCAGGTCCTACAGTTCAAGGCACCTTTAATATCTGTCTCCTGGTGTTTTTCATCTCATCTAAATCCCCCCTTCTGTGTGTAACAACTTACTGATTTCCATCACGTCCATTTTAAAGATGTCTGAGGTGGCATTCCCGAGGGCATTGGAGGCCACCACGGTCAGGTAGTAGTCCACCCAGATTAAGGTGTGGGTCTTGTTGAAGAAACAGGAGTTGCTACCTGCTGACCAATAGTCCGGACACTCGTGCACTCCCTCCAATCTGTATGTGGACAAAACACGTTGCTCAGGCTGTTCTAAGCATGTATGTTTTTTTCAACATGTTCAGCTTTGTAAAACTGTCCGTTGGGCATATTTACACTAAAAGTACATCGCTTGACTGTATATCAAACTTGACTCTGACCACTGACAACACGATACCAAATGTCACCTGAAAAACTACAAAGGATAATCAGATTTCCTGACAGGTTTTATGAGCTCTTGTTGGAGAACCTTCCGGATCGGCATTTTGCCCTCAGGCCAGGGCAAGTGGGGGTCACACAGCGTTTGAAGTCAGCAGGTTTACCTGCACTGCACCAAGGATTTGCGCTCACTTGACCGTGCACAAGTGTGTGAACAAGGGAGCTGGTGGTTTTCCACTCGCCTGTCTACAGCGCTGCACTAACCACTCCACAACAACAGCTTTACTTTCACTCACTCTGAGTGCGGGTGTTACCCTGGTTTGATTCCGACCTTCGTTGAAAGTCATTCCCCTCCCTCACCATACCTGTATCTCTACGGTGACCTGTTGAACGCAGAAAAAAATAAAAATGTTTAAAAAGCCCTCATGATGGACTGACCTTTCTCTCTCATAATAGAGTCGGTACGTGGTGGGAAGCCCTCCATCAGAGCCTGGCTCCCACCAGCAGGTAAACGTCTCCTTCTCAGGGGACCTGCAGCTGAGCAGGACCGGTTTCCCTGGTGGAGACGTGCCTGACAACATGTGACAAACAACCGTCAGACTTTAATTCCCAATCCAGCTCTTACAGAATAAAAATGTTTGGTATATTTTTGTTCTCACTCACCTTCAATGCTATATAGCCTTGCAGACAGTTTCTGGTTTATTTGCCCACATTCTTAGAGAAGTCTATCTAAGATTTCTTAATTTAACCCTGTTCACTGAAGCAACACTAAGTCACTTGGTTTTACCATCACTTGTTTCTCCACTATGTAACATCAGTGAGAGGGCAGGCTGACAGCGTTCCATGCATGTTTACCTCACCATACAAGTTTTCAACACATTACATTGTTATGATGTAATGACTTTTGTCTGAAGTCAGCACCTACAGCACTCTGAAAAGGGGAATTTTCTACCTAATGCTAATTTAGTTTGTGCTGTCAGCTTTGAAGTATTGCCCTTGAAAGATTCTTGCAAACATTTTCCATATTCAATGTTGTGGCTATCCTGGGTAATCCACCTGAGATGAGTAGCTGCCAGACCACCAGCAGGGTTGCAGAAAGTTACTGCTCCAAGCCAAGAAATAGTCAGTCACATAAGCCTCTGTAAAAAGGTGGATCATCATCTTTATACCATGTTTTTTGCACAGATCTAATGTATTAATTAGTGAGAACTTGGAAATACTAGTAGGGGAATTTTGTTACCTTTAGTTTTAGTGTTTCCCTCCGTTTTACTCTTTGCACTTAGCTAAGCTAAGCTAATGGGCTGCTGGCTGTAGCTTTATAATTAACAGATGTGGCAATAAATGCAGCTATTTTGAAAGTGTGTCACAAGATCTGAACTAGTGAGATTGCCCTTGTGAATGTTATAATACTTATTCAGACATGAGACCGATATCATCTGTAGTAACAGATACACTGTTTCTGAAAAGAGATTTAAAAATGTGTTTTTTCACTGAAGGCCAATCTCCCAAACTGCACAAACAAATAAAACCAAAACCACCTGCATGTCCAGCTCTAATACCACTATTGTTATAAGATAAGATAATGCACTGAAACCTTTTAACTCACTGTTGGACTCTACAGCTGCAGACAGCAGCACAAGAACTGCCAATCCAAGATCTCTCCACATCCTGGCGCCAACTGTCCCGCAGTGTGTCCTGAGAAAAGGAAGTGACATCACCAGGTTGTTGTTAACGAGGTGGTGTAGACCCGCGGTGTTTATACATATTGTAGCCAACACATGAAGGCCATCAACGTCACATGCTTATGAAACATTACATACTGTAACAACAAAATATCTGAGCATAAATATGAACAACATATGACCCTTTAACCCCTGATGTCACCCAAAATTTCCGGATCTATCAACGTTAACAACATCTTTGTCTTATCTGACTACACAACTTTTAAAATACACCAAATGGACTTTAGACAATTTTTTTTAATGTACTTCCTTATTCCTGGGATCTCATCACACAGTGCACAGACCTCTGAATCACCAGCATTAACCTGCTGGAAACTCTAAAATGCAGATCAGTTCTGGATAAAACACTCAGCTACTGTATAACATGCTTATTGGCCTCAAAGGGGCTAGACTTTGGACTAGTGTAAACCATACTTAGGTCATGTAAGAAACCATCTGGCACGTCAGGTTAGAATTTTACAGGTTGATTCATTGGCTCAGAGTGAGCACCTGGCAGATTTATGCTCCCTGTGTCAGACCCCAGCTCTCGGCCACATAACGACAGTGAAATGCGTTAGCGGATAGTCACCTGAGGAGGTGTGGGAAAGCTTCACTTCACTTTTCACTAATTATTCTCTTGTCTTGTGCACGAAATATTGACACAAGGACCTCTGGGTCATGCTTCTGCTGCGTCGATGTGTTTTCACATGACTGCTTGAGTAAGGTGGGATCTGGCTAAAAATAATACTTTTACATTTAGCTACATTTTCAGCTACTGACTTACACTTGATGATATTTTAGATTTCATAATATATGTAGTTTAATGAACTTCAAGACATATCTAAATGGCTAAAGTGTAAAAGGGCACTATGTAGTTTTAAAGAAGAAATTCACAACTTTACAATATCAATGGTGTAATAACACAAAACTCTGAAATATTTATTATTCCCATAACTAAATAAATAAGCTGTTCTCAGAGGAAACCAGTATGAAGCTGTGTTTAAGGACAGTTTGATTACTCAGTTTATTCAGTCATGAAAACGAGGACAATCTGTCAGTCAAAGAAGATCTTTCTCTTCTGATTAAAATGTCTTCCCCAAAACTACATGCAGCTTTAAGAAACGTTAAATTCAACACTGAAAAATATCAGTATCTTTAATTTGGCCCTACATCTAGAAAAAAAAAAAAAAAAAAAAAAAGTAGTAGGATCTTTGAAATGTCTCCTTATTATACAATATCTTGGGGAAAATGGCATTCTACACGATTATGATCTGTTCCAAAACTGAATAAATATACAAAGACTACTGTAAAGATACACAAACACCCCTCTGTTAGTATTATTCCACTTTGTAGCATTTTATATGCTGCTGTAAAATAGAAGCAAGTTCACCACAACATACTTATAACCCTTATCTTATATATACCTTCCATTATCGAGTCGCTTCTTTGAGGTTGGTGGTGGACAAAATAATGGAACACACTTCACTACAATCTATTATCCCATCATATAGCCAGCGAAAATAGGTTAGATTAGGACAACTTGCAGTAACAGATACTAAATACAACACAATTAAAGGTTAAGGCGGCTCTGGTTTTCACTCACCAGCTGAGGACGAGTGTCGACCTACACGACTGAGTCACTGAACTCCATGTTGCGAACAGAAGCCTCCTACGGCCACAACATTGTCGTGAACGACCTTCTCACACCTGGTTACCCGCGCATCTGTCACCTCAGGTGGGGTTTGTAATGAGGAAGAGAGGAGAGCTGAGCCATGAAAGGGGAGGAGCTTGATTTCGTCACAATTTCGTCTACCTGAGGGAGCGTGGCATAACCTAGATGTGTCACTCCTGCTTTATTCTGTGTTGTTATAAACCAAATTTCTGCTCCACTGGCAGATTATACCTTACCCATGGAGCTGGTACAGAGCACCAAAACTGTCCAAATTAACATAATAATAATAATAATGATAATAATGATAATTAAAATAATAATAATAAATAAGTAAATACACGACTCAATAAATAAACTGGCATGCTGTTGAATGCACCAAGAATGACTTAAAAAATAAACGTATTCATTAATTATTGTTTGTGTGTTTATTTACCTTTTTAATTATCTAATTTATTTACATTCCAATTAATAGTTTTCATTTTTTTAATTCATCTGTTCTTATTTATTTCTGTGTTATTTTCTATCTTGCATTGCTTTCTATCTTTTTCCTATCGAGTGACTTACAACACTGAATGAGGTGGCTGCTGCCATGCAAGGTGCCCACATGCTTAACAGGAGCAATTCGATTTTCAATTTCTTGCTCACGGATGCTTCGACCTGCAGCCAGAGGATCCTGGGAGTTGAACCAGCGACCTTCTGAATTCTGGACAACCCGCTCTACTTCCTAAGCAACTGCCACCCCATTTTGCCCCCTTTTCATCCCCTCAAACATATTTTTTCTGTAACGTTTTTATACATTTTTGCTTTATTATTCGCTTGATGTTGAACAACCAATTGGCAAAGAAAGTTGACCACAAGAAAAACTCATATACAAATAAATAAATGATGCACAAATGTATGGAATTCATGGAAAATCAAATCATCTCTGGTGCAAAGTTGTTCATCAGTACTTTTTATTGATAATTTACAGTAACAAATGCAGTGCAGAGCTAACAAGACTAAACAAGACTAATGCCATACCAGCGACTGTAAGCTGTACTTTCTTACAGAGAAGTTTTGGCAAAATATCACAAATAAATAAGTGGGAAATAAATGCAGCTGCAACATTTTTTCCACCTTGATAAGAACAAAAAGTGTGCACCACAACACAAAATCCTTTTTGGCTGAAAATGGTCAAATTAAAAATGACTGAATATCAGCTGTCAGTGATAACTGACTTTCTTTAAAGCCAGGGTTGAGGGTCACACAGGTTGACTTGCACAGCAGCAAAGATTTGTACACAGCTGACTGAGCACTAGCATGTGAACAGCAGGCCTGGTAGTTTTCCACTCCACCCTTCTTCCAGGGACGGAGTTAGCCTGTCTGGCCTGAGGGTGCAGTGAAGAGGGCATATTCTTACAGTCAACATGCATGATTGTTTTATCGTTGTGGTTTTATATGTGTGCACATTGTTGTTAATCATCTTCCACAATCCACACCCGCATCCCACTACATACACCGGCTGGTTTCATGACAATGCATGTCTGTATTCTAACCTGACCTGTTGAAAAAAAGCGAAATGCAAAGAAAATATATATATGAATGCTACAATGTACAAAAGTAAATCAGCTAAACATTGCACTGACCTCTCTCTCTCACTTGGTGGAGATGGAGTGTTTGAGATGGCTCTCATGGGACAATGAGCAGGATTCCCTATTTGTAAATGTAAGACCCCTAGGTTGTTTCAGACTGTTTTGCTGTGACGCTGTAGACATTTTTGTGAACTACAAAATCACATCCAATTTTTAACATCTAACTCACTGGCATGGAGTAGATAATAAATTTCCATTTTTGGGTGAATTTATCCTTCAAATTTTCAAGGTGTTGGCTTTTCAGTTTTAGGGGAACATCTTAGGCAACCTTTGCATTTTCAGGTGTCCTTTCTCATTAGAATAAAAAAAGTTTGAGGAGGACACTCAATCTACAAAACAAAATATTGACTATAAGAACAATATTTATCAAATTTCCAGTTACTTGTGACACAATCCGGAGAGATCCCTTAAGCTTCAAGATTCAAGAGGTTTATTGGTACTCATGTTGTATAAGTACACCACATTATTTTTGCTCAGAGGCTCCACGACAGAAATGGTAAATAGTAATTAATAGAATAGAATCTCTATAATAATAATAATAATAATAATAATAATAATAAGAAGAAGAAGAAGAAGAAGAAGAAGAAGAAGAAGAAGAAGAAAGAAAGAAAGAAAAACAAAAACAGGGTACAGAATAAAAAATTCGGACGACAAGGATAAGGTATATATCTACATATGTGTGTACATAAGAGAACAAATATAATTACAGAATGTAAAGACCACAATCTATTTATTTATTTGTCTATTCATTTTTCTTGTGTGGCAGGAATATGCTCCCGTAGTTATTACTTACTTGTTCTCTGCTGCTTCCTGATGCCTAATAATGATCAAATGTACCGTGTGCTTGAGATAGCCTATATGATTTTGTTGCTGCTGTAAGTAATTGAACGGCATTAAGTCTGTCACTGTTCTTTATTTGTATGATAAATAAAGTGACATGCAAGCCTGTGCACAGTTTATAACTACAAACAAAAATGGAACGTAAATCTGAACGTTTACCTCCGTCGTCTTATCTTGACGCATATATACTCTTTGGCAGAGGCAGCTCCGGGGGGAAACCCGGAGGGAGCGCAGTCACAGAGCAGTCACAGAGCAGTAGGTGTGTCAGTATCACTTTCATGTATTCTTCCAGGAAGTAGACTTGTTCTGTGTCGATGTCAACTGTAACGCCAGCGCCTGCACTCTTAGAGAAAAAGCGTTGATGGTAAACATTTCTTGTCTGCTGCCATGTCGGAGACTTTGGACCGGTCCACGAAGATCAACCTGATCAGGGAGCCAGTGGCGAGGAGGCTCTGCGAGGTGCTGGACAGATCCAGCAGCAGGGGATGGCGAAAACTTGGAGACATAGTCAGCAATGACCGACGTTTCAAAGTCAGGTAAGCTGGGATCAAAACCCACAGGATGCCACCGTCAAAGTGTTCAAACAGTCCTGTTGTGTGTGTGACAGACAGCGCATCAGACTTCCTGTGATGCTGCTTTAGAATTATAATACTAGGTAAGTACTAACAGGTGGGACACGAGATTATGAGATATGAACACAATAGGTACGAAGGACATTGTGATGGTGATAGGAGCAGAAGGCGGCTTCATACTTCGGGTATGCACAGCTACTGTATGCACAAATGTGTGGTTATGTAGAGAGAGACTACTTCGTGATAGAACAGAAGTTAAGAATTTGATAAATAATAGTTACACTTTGAATTAGGGGACATGTATTAACCATGAACCCAAGTCAATGAGTTGGTTGGCTGGAGAAACTATACTCACATAATAGCCATAGAATATGTTTATTATGGTTTTAATAAGCGTCTAATAATGAGCCAATATGCTACTAATATGGGTGCTACTAATCAGCTAGTTGATTAGTACAATGTGTTTTACTATAAAGGTTCACTGATAAGTGACAAATGACAGAAATTAAAGGCCCAGTCTGATATATTTTCTTTACTATGAATTAAAGGTTTATTGTCACAAAAATGACAGAAATGACAAAGAGAGTTCATTCACATACCTATAATCTATAGATACTTTTTTCAAAAGTTAGCTTTAAAAACACCAGAACATATGGATAAGTTAATTTTTTGGTGTTATTCCTTGTTTTTAGAATTCTGTCATTCATTTTAAGATTTAAAAATGATGGTGCAACCGTACGAGATTTTCACAGTACAACAACCAATATCATGTATCCGTATATACATTATTTTTGTTGTTATTATCAGTCACAGTGACCTTTAAATGTATGAAAATCTGAATCTAGCTATGAATTTGATATGTTTTTAAAAACACTGTGGTAGAATTCAGTACCTCAGATGAATAAATGTGCCCAGTTTGGTAACCGTCTGTTTTAATACTGCGGTTTATCTTAAACCAGTATACCGCTCCAACCCTAGGTTGACAGCAGTTTCCTGTCCTGTGTTCTGAATTTGTCTACTGAAGCTCACATCCTATTGTTGATCATTATTACAAGATCTAAAAAGCATCTAAAGCACAAAATAAATCCTTGTGAATGGTGTGCTTTCTGTCTCCTGCGTCGTTCTCCAGCTCGGACGACATGGACGAGTGCTCTCTGAAGGTGCTGCAGGTGGAGGGCAGCCCGAGCCGCATGCTGCTGAGGCTGATGGGAGAGCGAGGCTGCACCATGGGTCACCTGGTTGACTACCTGCAAACTCTGGGCAACTCGGAGGCCCTGCAGTGCCTGAAACCACCAGGTAGAGTAAAACCACCCGAACCAGACAGATGTTTGTTCTGCTTGTTGTATTTTTCGCTCAGGGAGGGATTTTGACTCACGGTGTTTGGGTAATAGTTACTTTTTATTGCCAGTGTTTATTCCAGAGTTGTTCCACTTTGCTCTGGGTATCTGAATCTGATATCAGTGTCATAAGTGTGAATTCAGAGTTTAAGTCTCCTCTATGTACAGCCTTGCAGATCTTCATTCAGCCCCAGTCTGTAGCTCTGATATCTGGCCACAATCTGCGCCTCAGCTGCCACGCCGTGGGAAAATCTCCAGTACAGTACCAGTGGTTCAAGACCAAGGAAGAGGTGAGACACACACACACGCACTTTACAGGGAAAAACAGTGAGACACAAAATTCAGTGGAAGTCCCAGATTAACATGTTCAGGCTTGAAATCTTCTTCCCCAGCACCTTTTTTTTTTTTTTTTTTTTTATGGCTTGATGCACATAAACACTGTCAAAAGCAATGCTTCCTTGTGGCTCAATGCTGCGTCTGTAATAGTGTAGATTTTTAAAACTTTATGGTCCCATTGTGTGATTCCCTGGATGTACAACAAACATACGAGACACCCTGATGACAGGTCTGCATTCCTAGATTGAGAAAACATGGCTATATACATTCTTTATTGGTCCATTTGGTCGACATAGTTTTGCATTGAATCATCTTGTGCAAGCAATTCATCTCCTTTCAGCCACACAGCTTGTCCACTGCGGTGTGAGAAAAGCAACCTAAATGCAAGAAAACATCAGTTGAAGTATTTTTAGCTCTCCAATTCAAAATGTTTACTATGAAATATACTATAAATCACAGGCCCTGACTTTAACAAAACATTACAGAGTACTCATTTTTACATTCTGCTGATGACCCTGTGAGACTACTCACTGTTCCCCTTTTTACACTAACATCAAACATCTTGTTTAGAGCTGATCATCTTGACTTTATAAGCGAAAGTTACATATGTAGTACTTGCATACAGTACGTGGTCATCCACAAGCTTCTGCTTTTTACCTGCAAGTAGCGAGTCTGAGTGCTATGTGTTTTAAATTACAACACTTTGTTTTGACAGTACTCTGTATCTTTAAATGTGTTAATTTTAGGGGCAAAATTGCTTTCCCCTCAAAAATGTTCCTTAATTTGCTGTTTGGCAACAACGCTGCAACGCAGAGAGACCCTGCCATTGCCAAGATGCCATTTTAGGGTTCCTACGGGTGCTTAAAATCCTTAAAAGTGTTTTAATTTAAGAACATTTTGGGAAATTATCCATTGTGGACCATTGAAAGTGCTTAATTTTGAATATTTTGTGCAAGAAAAGAAATTATAGTTCTTTTGATTCTTGGTGTTGTAATGGTAAGTAATGTGTGTGTCGAACTATGCTGTGTTGGTGCCTTTAATTTGAGTGTACTGGGCCTGGGAGAAGGAGAGTGAAAATGACGTGAGATACAGAGACAAGATGTCAACCTGCAGATGGGGGACTGCTGTTTTTCCTCTCAGCTCCAATGATGTTACAGCTGCCATACTGATAGGTGTGATCACATTTCCACAACCTCAGGTGCCGAACGGCCTCTCTCCAGACCTGGTGATAAGTCCAGTCCAGCTGAAGGACGCTGGCTTTTACATCTGCAGGGTCAACTGTGGAGATGCTTTAGAATTCAGCCAGTGGGCTCAGGTGGACGTCCTGAATGTCAACATGTTTTGCGGTAAGATATCACAGTCTCACAGTCTGTTTTCTCTTTTCGTTTGAACCACTTCTGTGATTTTACATATATTTGAGGTGTCTGCAGGTGCCTACATCTTTAGAATAAGTAACTCCACTGGGCTTGAACCTTCAACTCAGCAGGCATCTGTTGGTTGGATGAAGTAGATGACACACTTACGATGTCTCATCTCCTCCACCCACCAGGGCAGAGTTATCATTCCTTAGAGGGTCGGCTGAAGTTGGTGATCCAGCCTCAATCGCAGCGGCTGAATGTCGGGGAAAACCTGCAGCTGGAGTGTGGAGCGGTGGGACGGCCGATCCCTCGATACCAGTGGCACAGAAATGGAGTCCCGATCCCTAGCGCCACAAAGAGGAAACTCATGGTGAGGAGATTGTTGTAACAGAGGTTTTATGATATTACAGTCCCAAATATCAATACTATTGTATAATTAGATGATTAAGGTAATAAGTACAGGGCTTGAAATCTGTAAATATATGTTTTGTTTTGAGGTGAGACATGATGGGTGAATAATAAGTCAGATTTTTAAGAAATACCAATATGAACCCAGTGTTTAGATTTCAGGTTTGTTGACACATGGGAGTCAAAGGTTTTTTGGAGAAGACATTTTGGATATCCCTTTTTATAATTCCAAGAAAGATTGATGGTACAAACTTGAGAAAATACGCCAAATATGTTGAAAAAATGTGCATTGACCCCATTAACCCAGACTGCATCACGCTGCTATGTCAAAATTTAATATATGATTCAGGAGAATTAATTGCAAACAAAAACTTTGAAACATAGCCACTGTTATTTCTCCTAGTTTGCCCTTTTTTTAAAGTTATATTGTCCGGACTATTTTCTCTAAATTGCTCCCATTGTTGCTCCCATTTGTCAGGAAGCATGGCTTAATATAAAAGTGCTTGTGTGTTTCAGATTCCTCACGTGATGCAGGATCAGCACGGCAGGTATCGCTGCGAGATCAGCAGCAGCACCGAGCGACTGTGGACCAATGAAGTTGACGTCGTGATCGGTATGTCGCACTACAGTGCATTTCTCTGCGACACTGTTATTACAGCCCAGTAAAACCAGCTTTCTTGTCATTACGTCTGAGTGATTATTTGCTCTGTTCTTGACTGAAAGCACCGAGGATATCTGTCCAGATTTCAGGGGCAATGGAGTGCTCTGAAGGTAGAGTTGAAAGGGCCGGTGCATGGTGTACATAATAGCATTAGGGTTAGGATTAAGTGCATGGAAATATTAATCATAACGATTGTTCCCGTGACTGTATGTGGGATCACATTACCACTAATTCACAGGGTTTGATCTCCAGGTTTCAAACACATTCATTTTGATTTAACTAACATCATTTCTCTCAACCAATTATACCTAACAGGGTGGCTATATTCTGGATGTGTCTGTCAACAAATCCCATGAAAATACCACAACTACAGTGAACTGATCCCACTAAGCTAATGTTGTCTTTGCATCATACTGTAAGAAACACAAACTGTTGACACTATCCACTATAAAAAAAAACAAACATTATTGAGCCTCTAGGAGTGACACGTTCCACTGCTACAATGCAGCAACACAGCAACTGTAGTTTATTTTGAATAAGTCTCAAACACTGCTCTAAATAAATGTGAATTTATATCAGCTAAAACATAGTCCCCAACAAAAGGCACTGATTACCTCCATGAGATAGATGGACTTGGCAGAGACACATTGTTGGTGTTGGTGTTTTCATGGGATTCATTTACAATAAGAAAAATAACACAGAATCTCATAATTTGATTATAATTAGTTGACTTGATCGATCGCATGATTACTGACCTTCTCTCTGACTGATCATTTCTTCCAGAATCAAAAGAATATGATATAAACACTGATGTAAAATGTTCACCTTACATGAAGCATTTGTGTTTCTGATTCCTAGATGATATTTACGCCATCGGAGGAGGTAAGAGTGATTTATACACATCCATTCAAACGCACATTTTCCTTAGACAGCTCGTGCTACGTGGTCATTTGTTGTGTGTTTGCTGCGACATTGTAGGTTTAGGATCCAGTGAATTTTTCCTCAACAGTATTCCAGAACAACTTTATGGTAAGTCTTAGTAATTTATTAAAATATGATGTTCTCAACTGTATGTTTTCTACTAATTCTAGTGATTGATATGGCTTGATGCAAGAGTTATGCTTCATGTGGACAGTGTTAGTGATACATCTGACACTATTAGGACCTTTGTCATGAGTTCCCTTCTCACCATGAACACCAAATGAAAGATGTGAAACTTTTTCGTCACCCTTGTTGTCATTTACACGCGTAGACAGAATAACACTAAGCATAATGCCGCCCAGTTACACCAAGCAACACATACAAATAGCAGCGAGTATACCCAACACCCATGTCATCAGAAGGAAAAGTACCCAGCTTCACAGAGGTCTGATCTATCACATGACATCAAACAGTTATTAATATCATTGGGTTTTGTATTCAGCACAATAGGATCCACTTACTTCCTGTCTGCTTTACTTTGTTTTTCTGATCTGTTGCACCACTACTTGAATGACTGGTGCATCTGTCACAAAAGTTGTGAATTAATGTAAAGTTCAGTTCTCTCTTTGCTACAACAATTCAAGTGTAATATACTGTATGTTGTATGTGTCATTGCTGCATACAATAATGAGTTTAACTGTTGCGTTTACTCCCTCTCCCGCATCCTGTCCCAGCGACTGACAAGGTGGCCCTGCTGATCGGCAATCTATCGTACCAGAACCACCCGCAGCTCAAAGCTCCCATGGTGGACGTGTACGAACTCACCAACCTCCTGCGGCAGCTCAACTTCCAGGTGGTTTCGCTGCTGGACCTCACGGAGTCCGAGATGAGGAACGCCGTCGATGAGTTCCTGCTGCTGCTTCACAAGGGAGTCTACGGTATGTTGAGACTTTAGAAACCTGCTGGTTATAGTTCCAGATAAAACCCCCAGCCCAAAGCATGACTCGTGTCATTTTAGGTTTGATAAAGGAATGATTTAAATACACACGTCCTTCTGTAGGTCTGCTGTACTACGCTGGTCATGGATATGAGAACTATGGCAACAGTTTCATGGTGCCAGTGGACGCACCGAATCCGTACCGCTCAGCCAACTGCTTATGTGTGCAGAGCATCCTTAAACTGATGCAGGAGAAGGAGACGGGCCTCAATGTGTTTCTGCTGGACATGTGCAGGAAGAGGTGAGTCCTTGAGTCAGCAGGTCAGTCCTATAACTTCTAGTCAATTAACTTTGATTTGACTAATTTTCACTCTCATACAGAGCAGTTTAAAATAAATGTAGGTAAAATCAACCACAATTTATGAAATCTCATGGATATTCAAATTTCCCAGGAATATCCATGATGACAGCACTCCAAACATAGTCCTGAGGGTCACAGCCAACATCGTCTTTGGATATGCTACGTAAGTTTCGACATCAACTATCATCCAAAACTAAACTTATACACTTAACACAAAGTGTTCCACTCTATGTTTGGCTGTTCAGGTGCCAAGATGCTGAGGCCTTTGAGCTGAGCTCCAGCGGCTTCACCAACGGTGTGTTCATCAAGTTTCTGAAGAAGCGACTGCTGGACGATGAGAAGATCACCGTGGTGCTGGACAAAGTCGCAGAGGGTGAGAGAGCAGTAGAAACACAAGCTCTGCAACATGCACTAAAATGAATAATGGCAATTATAGTTTTATATAGTCTTATAGTCTCAAATCAGAAATATCATATCTGTGTTTGTGGCTGAGAAGATTATTAGGCTACCATGAAGAATAATGATAACAGAATTAAAAGACCATTTTGCTGCGTCTGATTATGAAAACTGATGTCTCCCACAGGATGTGTTTCAATTTAATTTTAATAGAAAGGCAATAAAGTTAATGAACTGTAGCTTGTCTTGCATTATTAATGACAAAATTGTATCCGTCTGCTTGGTGGGTAATACATTTTCCTTTCCAATGCACTGTTAATGAAGGACAATGACTTGAGGTTGCTTTAAGATGCACTTAATATTAAACAATGTTCAGGATTTTAACAAGATACGTCTTTAACATTAGTTCAGGGTGGGTAAATCAATCGAACTTAAAGTTAATCGCCCCTCACAGCTTTACAAATGCTATTGGTCGGGGAAGCTCATGTGATGGAGTTTTGGATCATTTGAGGTGAGGTGTTACAGCCAAGACTGGCTGTTGCTGATGTGTAATTCATAATTTCTTGTGTGCAGACATGGGTCAGTTTGATGCTACGAAGGGGAAGCAGGCTCTGGAGATCCGCAGTAGTCTGTCAGAGAGGAGAGCTCTGACGGACCCTATTCTGCCCGGTGACAGCGCTGATCTCGCTCACGCTCACAGCCGCCAGTGGGCGAAGGCTCACGGTGAATTTGAAACTCTCTCTGCCATTTTAAATATTTGTTTGCACCTGTTGTTACTGTACTGGGAAGTTCCTGTTTGCCTGAATGTTGACTCACTCACATTATACACTTCAGACACGTGCTGGCTTCCCAGGGCAACCACACTGTTATTGGAGCTTGGCACCCGGTTGTAGGAGGGGAAAACACTCAGTTATCACCTCTTCCTTTATCATCAGATAATAAATATTTGCTTATGGAAAACAAAAGCAAATGTCTTGTTATAGTTTTGTTGCAGCTGTTACCAACCTGGTAGACAACCAAACTACCAGAGGATTGTTCCTCGTAACAGTCGTTCACAGTGTTTTTGACTTGTGACCCCATAAATGAAATAATAACTTCTTGTCACAGGTTACAGCCTCAGTGTTGACATGAGTTATGAAAAGTACAACACAGTCACATTTTTCCAATAACATTATTTAATTTGAAGAGTCTTAAGATACCTCTAAAGGTGAATATATCCATTATTCCACACAAAAAGTCTGAAAAAAAGTGTTTCTTATCCCTTTAATCATCTTTTGATGCTTCAGTTTTTTCTCGGGGCCCAACAATGTATAGTGTTGGAAATGTCTGTCTTTGTGTACGTTATTCCAGAGCTTCCTGAGAGCATGTGTCTCAACTTTGACTGCGGGGCTCAGATCAAGTTGGGCTTCGCTGCGGAGTTTTCCAACGTGCTCGTCATTTACACACACATCGTTAAGAAGCCCGAGGACATGTCCTTCTGCCAGGCTCACGTCACCGACTTCTCACAGGTCAGCACGTTGTCATGAACACTGGTGATTAGGAAAAAGCTGATAATTTCTTAGAACATTGTAGAGAAGGAGGACAACTTAATCAGAATCGGAACAAATACTTTGCATGGCCACATGTCTCGTTTCCTTGCTGCAGGACCTTGATGTTGATCCTAAAGAGATGAACAGGGAGACACCAGAGGAGACGGGGATCTACTTTCTGTCCAGCAGCCTGCCGCAGCACTGTCTTTACACCAGAGTCAGCTCACTGCAGAAACTCAAGGTAACAAACTCTACATGACTTTGGAAAGGAGTATAAATAGAGTCACTATATGTAAAATGAAAAAAGTTAGAAGCAAAAAAATTATCTTTCCTTTTATGTGTGTTTGCATATACATAAAGTATCTGTTATTCTGTGATTGTGTATTTGTTAAAGGATGTATTTGGTTAAATTGAGCTCAGGAACAGTGATTCTCGGCAGTGAAAATTAAAGATGAATCCCTTTGTGTTTCTTAATACTGTTCCTCCTCTTACCCCACGTACATCAGGACGAGCTGGTTTTCACTGTGTGCCTTCAGGGCACCTTCAGAGCCATGGATGAAGATCCTGTCCACTGGTCCAAAAGCATCAACATCGGCAAGCCGCTGATCGCAAGGCTGGACCTGCACCGGGCCATGAGGCGAAACAGCTGCCTGCAGACGTGCCTGATGCCCCACAGCCCGTCCCACAGCCCCTGTCACAGCCCCGGGCCTGAACACCGCCTCCACCTCCATCATGGGCTGCACCAAGCCCAGGACTACAACCGCCTGTCGCCACAGCATCACTATCTGGACGTGTACGAGCGTCTGCAGGGCGCAGTGGGAGGCTGTGGGGATTCCTACTACGACAACCTCAGCCAGCCTCGCTGTGAAGCTGCGTGCGACTCGGCCGGCGGGCTTTCAAGCTCACCGGGCCGGCACAGCATCCCGATAGAGACCACTGAGGACATCGCCGAGCTACAAACCGTGTTCATCAACAGTCTGCAGCTTCAGCAGCAGTAAAGCTCTGCTGGATGTCATTAATACCTCTCAGAAGAGAAGCATTCAGTGTCTAATGTTGTATTTGAACTACTGCTGCTCTTTCTGTTACATGTTGTGGTTTGGGGAAGAAATTTTAATCAGAAGAGAAAGGTCTTCATTGACTGATTTTTTTTAATGCCTACACAAACTATATAAACCAACTGTCTTTGTTTTCATGACTGATTAACTGAATAAGCAAACATCTTAAAGGACCTTAAAGGACAACACAATTTCATACTGTATGTTGTTTATATGTGGCGGACCCTGCCACCTTTCAGCTTCAAACAGTGGTCTGTCCTGAGAACAGCTTGTTTATTCAGTCATAGCAATGATACACAGTTCTGAGTTTGTATAATTACCTCATTAATATTATACATTTTAAAATTCTGAGTTTGAATTTCTTCTCCAAAACTACACAGTGTCCCTTTAACAAGATTTTTTTAGAATATCATATTCACATAGAATATCAGTAGCATTATTTGTCTCAACAAGCTGTACACTGACTTTTTTACTTGATTTTTTAAAGTGCAGTTTTTAAAATAAATATTTGCATCATATGGTCTAATTGCTGCAAGCATGTTTTGCAAAGGCATATTTTTGAAAAATAATTCTGACTTTTGCTAAACAAAAAAGCAAAGAAACTGGTCGGTGAAATAATTTATTTCAAAGCCATAATTGTGCTTGTTTGGCTAAATTCAAAAGTATGAGCCAAATAAAGACAAATTAAAGGAGGATTAGGATTTAAAAGAAGGAAGCAATCTGCCCTTGAAAAGCATTATAAATAGTTGTTCCTGTTAGTAGTGTACATTTGCAAGAGCTCCCTCTGCTGTACAGTTGGAGATTTTAAAATGCAATTTACCGGAGGAGAGACATTCATGGTGTGAAAACCTCAACCCACTGAGAAATTGTCCATATATCTATTATTATTCCAGCTGTCTCCTCAGGAGGGCAGTGGAAGTTCTCTTTATTATGTCTCTGGACCTGCTACCTGCAGTGACCAGTTTCATCAACTCCTCTTATATCCTTGTTTGGCAGAGGTTCGTTCACTCCTCAGTGAACCGTTGAACTTTCCAAAAGAGTTCCACTGTCATGGTCAGTGACCCTCCTGCTGGGGTTTAAGTCAGTGTTTGTTTTATTATCCTCCACAGGTCCATGCTGCTACTTTTGGATGATGATGATAAATCACAGACTCAGAAACGACAGTCCGCTGCACTATTGATCGACATTATTTATGTGGTCTGAGGTCCACTGCCACTCTCATTCATTGCAGTTAGCGTAACATAAGATTACTATAGCAGGGGTTCCCACAGGTCCGTGAAATTATTGAATCTGTGAACTTGAGGTGAAAATATTAAGGGCTTGAAAGTTTTTGAAAATGTAAAGGATTAGACATGGATCATTGAATGTGCTAACATTTCTTCTCTCTTTTTAATTGTTGTCTCTGAGCTTCTGTAAAGCCTGCTGGTACTCATTCTAAAAAAAATCTGTTTTAACAGTAAATCATGTCATAAAATATCCCACGCTCAGTCCTTGACGTTAAGGAATTGGACCTGAAAAGTCCTTGGATTTGAAATGTGTGGAAAACCACAGTAATAAGAATGTTAACTGTGCAGCTCCACATCCTACTTTCTCCTGATATTTACATGTGACAATGTAGCCCATGCAGAATTAATCTCCTTACATAAGAAACCAGGAGTCCTGTGGCAGGATGTCCCACACACAGACAGAGACAGAGACAGCAAACTGCAGAAAACAGTAAGAAGAGAAAACTGGTTCAACTCTCTACGCTTTATTAAGAAATGCTGGAGAGAGATGAAAAGAAAAAAACTTTAAAGACAACAACAAAATGTATTTATGTGGAGAGAAAGGAGAACAAGCACTAGAAAAGAAATGCATTACTTATTTTTTATGAATGGATCCGAGGATTGTGTGAGACGAGGTGAGAACTGTGTGTGCTTGTGTGGCTATCATTGGAGTATTTTGCACGTGTTTGCCTGCACATCCACCCATGAGGTTGTTTAGCTCTAAATATTATTCATGGGGGTTGTTTCCAAAGCTAACACTCAAGCAAAAGGACACCTAACGGAGTTAATCAAGCAAATGTGGGAAGTATTTTTGCTGCAATCTGCGCAAGTGAATTTTACTCTTGTAGAACGCTATCTGTAATCCACTTAAAACATAACATCTGGTTTAAGATTATGTCCAATGAAGCAGAATTGTTTGAAAAGGAGAGTCAATTACGGCATCAGTATTACACTGGAAAACATATCACTCTGTGAAAAAAAGTGCAAAAAAAAACATGGAAAAATGTATATCACTGAAATGCAACTCTTTAGGTCACTGTATCTTATATAGTTTATTAATTAGACAATACTGAGGAAAAATTGACAAATATACTAAGTAAAATTGAATGTTAGTAGTGTCCACTCATGGTTATTTGCATGAGGGCAGGAAGGTCATGTGACCTTCAGCTGTCAGATCCTCTCACATAACAGGATAGGACACCTTGCAGAAAGCTCCACAGTAGCAACAACACAGCACTCAGGTCTGAAATAATGTCTTCTTTTTAATCAAAGGACACATGCAGATCGACATTTTGCTTTAAAGCACAGGATCTTTTTTTTTTATTTTGCCAATGAAGGACAGGACAATGCAGCACAACACCGAGATATGAACCCCGTCCGGATGAATAATGGATGTAGTCGGCCACACACAGGCTGCAGGGTGATATCATGGCTGCGTCATTTGTGCAGCTGAGGGGGGAGGAGGAAGAGGAGGAGGAGGAAGAGAATGAGGAGGAGGAGGGCTGGTTAGACTATGCAGCAGCAGGCAGAGAGAGGGTAGAGAACGAGTGCCTGCAGAGGGGACAGAGGGATAATAATCATGACAGCCTCCTGGAAGCAGCTCTTTTTTCAGATCCTGCTTCTCGTCTTCTGCAGACACATCAATACAAGTAAATGACCATTTGGGTTTAATTTTGACTGTGTGTGTATGTAGTTATGTTCAAACCATATTCTGCCTTCTATTGACGTTCAGAAGAAAAGTGTCACAGGATGTCCTCACCGTCATGCACTACTGTCTCTGCAGTGGTTTAGTTTAAGAATGCAGCTAGTTGATGTTTGTTGTCTCATTTTGTCTTATTCTTAATCTCCCCCAAAAGTGTCACTGTCCGGATAGAAAATCCACAGTATTTACATCATGATGGGGCGCTGAAACTCAGAGCCATCAATTATTTAAGGATTCAAGATAAAAACGCTCATGAAAAAGAAAAAATAAGAAGATAAAACTGTTTTTTTATTGTTGTGATCAGAGATATCACAGGTGCTATGATGTAGACAAGCCGATCATTCAGTTTAAAGCATTATGTTTTTTATGGCGGTACCCATTTTGATTTAATATCTCATATCTTTTATTAAAGAGTATTAAAAAGGACAGTTTCATTGCTCATTTCTACAGGCTTCCGAAAATGCATGATGTATTTTTTATACAATAATACCACAGCGATTTTGGAACAGAAGGAAGCCTTTTTTTGGACTTATTTCATCTATTTCTTCTATTGTTGTCTATTGTTCTTCTATTCTGTCCTTTATATCCCCCATAGAAAAAATTCAGTTGTTACAGCAGCACAAGGGAACAAACAGTTTGGGAAACAATAACAAAAAGTAGCAGCATGAGAGTAGGTATGTACTTAGAGAAAAAAAAAAAAGTAGAATAAAATAAAAATATACTGTAACATAAAAAAAAACAGAAATGCTATATACAGTAGCTGGATCTGTGTCGGCCTACATATAACTGTGTAATGTTCACTTAAATGTGCAATGTGCATAAAACTTCCTGAGAAACACATACAGTGTATACAGTGCCTATTTGTTAGAATTTTTATGCTGGTTTTAGCCTGTATACATTTCATCTTCATCGTTATGACTCAACAATAATGCTTAGCGTCATCCCTTTGTATGAAAGTGCCTCATGAATATTATCAATTCATATAAAAATCATAAAATGGATGAGCATAGAAATCGCCCAGTTCGCCTCAACAATCACTTAGCACCCTAGGAACCACCTCAGGAACCCTACAACTACGATCCCTGCCAGCACTCAAGTAAACAACTTTGCTTGCTTTTTTCGAATAATGTAGCCTGTTTTTACCATTCATGCTGTCACCTAGTGGTAAATTTTAATCATTAAAGGAGCAATTTGGAAGATATGGCCAGAGTTTTTGTGTAAACAAACAAACAAACACTATCAAGAATAAAATATGTTATCGTGAAGAGACTGGGGAGAAACAACAGTGTTCAAGTTATGTCAAAGATGTCCATATGGTATTGTTGAGATTTCTCCTTACATTAACATGCTTACCAGCTAACCCCACCCCATCTTTTCTCCTTATACCACAGTAACAGGTGTTAATCCAGTAGCTGCGTTAGTTTCAGCTGGGAGAGATATGCTATCCATTAACGTAATAAATTAACACAATAAACTCAGAGGATGTCAGGAAATTAAATGCCTCTTGCCTCTATTTTCCTTACACACCGTACCCTGCCTGAATTCAAGTTTCTGCCTTTAACTAAACTAAGACAAGCTAATATTCCTTGTTAACTCATCATAAAACACACTTCATTCAAACTCAATGAATCAATACTACTCACCAAGGCAGTCATTCATCATTCCACAAAATCATAGTCGTGGTCACCGCTGCTGTAAATCACCTCCATACTGCAGCCCTGGTTGTCAAACTAACCCCCGTAGGTCTTGGAGACTGTGGTCAATCCCAGTTTGGTGTCCAGCCTTGTTCACTCTTTGGCTATCAGATTAAGTTGACTGGTCGTGATCCAGACAAACTCTTCGGCCTCTGGCTCCTTGGCTAACTGAGCTCATTAGCTAATGGGACCTAGTTACAGCCAGCATAGCAAAGGCTAGCAAAGAGGAGCAGTTGTTGGTGATATGCTACCTCATCATATGATCATCATATTACGATACAGGCTTTTGTGTATTTATATAAAGAATTTTCTATCTTTTCAGAGACACCTGGTCCGACACCTCCGCCACTGGTTGCCGACAGCCCCCTGCCAACAGATGTCAGAAGTGCTATTTTGAAAGGTAACTATTTTAAAACATCAGTCTATTTAACTACATGTCACATTGATTTGTCTGTATATCCTGTCTTCTTTAAGGCCATTGTGAGTGTTTGAAATCCATCTATGACTCTGCACACAGGTGAAAGTCACACTGAAAAAGTTGAAGTGGTGAACCCTGTCAATCTGACACTGGAGTGTACTTGGGCCGGTAATCGCGACAAACAACCAAATATAACCGGGCTCTGGAGAAAAGACGGGGAGGAGATTGAGAACAGTCTCCTCATGGTGCAGCTGGAGAATGAGCAGTATAATCTTAGACGAGTGTACGTACATCATGTCTTCAGTATTCCTCTATCAGCTTCACAAAACAACAATTATTTGGGAATCCTTGAAAACGTTAGAATGAGGTGTTTTCAAGGTCTGTGAGGTAAAATAACTTACTTCAATACTCACCTTCATTATATATTTTGTATCAGTTCAGCTGAGTCTGAACACATTTTGAAGCATGAAACTTTTTTGTGTTACCATTCACAGCACAATAACATCTGATTAATGTGACAAAATGACACAATTATTTTTGTGTATAAATATTTAATATATGAGGCACTGGAAAAGCTTGAAAATGTAACTTGAAAATGTTTGAAAAGTGATTGAATTTGACCAAGGAAAAGGTGTAGGAACTCTGTTACAGGAAAATGCTCCTGTCAGCTGTTTGTTGTTTTCTCTGATGAGTCATATTCATAATTCATATGTGCATCATGATTTATATTAATATTTAGTAATATCCATATTTTCATTATAATTTATACAGATGATTTTATTTTATACACATTTTGATTATTATTTCGAATAGGGATTCACAATATATATCGGACCGATACATTTTGAATTTAAGCATATACAATTTTGAATTTTAGCATATAAATAGAACAGATTAAACAAAGCCAAATTGCACCTGTAAATTTGGTTTAACAGCTGCCAAAAAACAGAAAGAAAGAAGCAGAACAAAAGAATCACATATTGTGGAACATTTTGTTTTAAGTAAAATTCAAAAATCTATTTTTTGATTTACAGGTTCAACATTGTAAACGAAGAAAGCCTTGGAAACTACTCATGCTTATTTGGAAATGAAGCAAGAATAGACTTTGTTTTGGCAGGTACAGGTCACATCCTCTTCGAGCTAACATGTGTGCTGCTGTCAGATTACTGAGCCTCTGCTGCCTGTTCATATTAACCATCAATATTTACACTGTGTTATTATGTTTGAATGGTGCAAAATGCAGCCTTCTCTCATTATTATTCTCTTTGTCCGTGTTGTCTACCAGCTCCACATATCGGTGAGGTGCGAGATAAGCCGATTGTCGGCTATGTGGGGGACACTGCAGTGATTCTATGCAAAATGGAGGAGAGCAAACCAAAGCCGAGCACCTGGAACTGGTACAGGACAAATGGTACAAACAAGGTGGGTGAACTGCTCAGAAGACATGGTTTTCATAGTTTTAAGAGAGATTTGTGTCCTTTGAATTGAGACATCAACGTTTATTTTACTGTTACATTCTGTTATAGAATCATTGGAACACAAATGGTTTGATTTGAAGCCCAAACACACTTGCTGTGTCAACACACAGGTTCACCTCAGGAGATTTCTTCTATGCCTTGTGAGATAGGGGAGCTGTTATCATTACGGGTCAAATGTGTGGTATTTGGAGGATTATAGGGACAGAAATTGAATATAACATTAATTATTACTTTTTCATTAGTGTATAATCACCTGGAACTAAGATCTGTTGAGTGTGTGTTACCTTAGAATTAACATTTTATATCTAAGAAGGGAGTGAGTCCTCTTCCAGGGCTGTTGATTGTGATTACATTTTACACATTGCATCTTTAATGCATACAGTTTGATGACTCCCCCTTAATGTATAGTTCCACACCTGAGCAGAGATGCCCAAAGGTCCAAAAGTGACAACACCACTACTACAGTCCTAATCTTGTCATGCTAAATGTTAAGATCAATATTTGAATACTTAACATTCAATTTTTTTCAAAAAGAGGGAAGTGGTTCAATGACGAGGCAAAAAGACTGCACTTAACAGATTGTAGCTTCTGTAAACACGTTTAAATATTTTCTTTCTTTTTTTTTAAATGATAGAGCTTAAAAGTAAAATGTGTCAATTATTTAGTGGCTAGGTAATATATGATAATCAGAATATTTTCAGCAAACAAACTGCATTAAGTGCCATCAAAGAGTTGTAATTTCTAGGTTTAAAATGTAATTCTATATTTTCTTTCACTGCTAAAAGAGCAAAGCATTAACCTGTGTGTTAGTCGTGAACCCCCCAACTTCCTGTGGAAAATTTGAAATCATACAGTTGACTTCTGGCATCACATCATTCTGCTTTTTTTTTTTTTTTTTTTTTTTACCCCTGTCAGAAAGGAAGTGTGTTTGCTTTTTTCTGACTGGCAGCAACCTTAACCTCAACTTTACTTCTGCTATTATTGGTGGTGTTATGGTTTGTAAGCAGTGCAAGCTTGAAAAGCTCTTCAGCATTCACACTGTGCTTTAATGACTTTCAGTTGCTTTAAAGAGTCCCTGCAGTAACATGCTGTCTAAAAATAATTTCAATTTCTTAATTTTTTTTAAACCCTCACATACTGTATTCTGCTTTTTTACTGTAAGAGAGCAGAGCAAAATTATTTTCTTAAAGGTCCCATATTAGCACAGTAATTGAGATTTACTTGTAGTTTTTCTTTCTTTCTTTTTTTTTTTACAAAATACTGTGTGTTGTATGCACTGGCAGTAACTGCTCAGGCTTGTGAAAGCTGACCAATCAAAGCAGATTGGGCTTTTAAGGGATGGGTCCCTTTAAGAGACGGGCACTGAAATGAGGTGTTCAGCCAGAGGGTGAATAGCGGTGCTGCAACAATGAACCATATAAGAAAATTAATCAGATTTTTTTTTACATTAAAGGGTGTTAAAATGTTCTTATAGTCACACAAAATGACATATAACTTCAACCTGGCAATGAGCAAATTTTGGGGTTTTTAATCCTAAACCCTTGAGAACGCAATAGAAACAACCACAATCGAGATGAGAAATGTATTTCATTTAACACATTTCTGACATGCAGCACTGATATCTGTCCCAGGAGCAGATTCTTACTGCTGCAGAGCCTCACCGGTATAAAATCGTAAATGAAGGGGAGAAGACAAAACTGCTGGTGCACAACCTGACAGAGGCCGACTCCGGCTCGTACTACTGTGCTGCGGTGTACCCCATCGGCACCACAATGGGCCATGTGGAGCTAAAGGTAAGTAAATACATAGATTTATCTTGTAACCCTTTGGAGGAGCCCAATACCTATGTTAGGAACCACAAGACCAAAGTACCTGCACTGTACATAAAATAGTAATAATACATCAGTATTGATCTAATGCGGTCATAATAAAATGTCTGTTATATGATAAGGTTTTCATTGCAGTGTGATTCTGTTACTGTTACTCAAAGGTCATCACCTTCTTCGAGCCACTGAAGCCCTTTTTAGCCATCTTGGTGGAGGTGATCATCCTGGTCGCCGCCATCTTGCTCTACGAGAGGAGTCGGTCCAAGAAGAACTACGCAGCAGGTAGTCAGACAGCACACAGATGCTCCTGTTCATGTCAGTGTTTGTTGCTGTTATGTTGTCTTCTAACTAGAAATTATCTGCCTAATTCTCAGGAAATGAGACAAATGACCAAAGTAACACACTGTGAGTACTATAGACAATGAGCTACCTTTACTTTTTTTATGTTTGATGCATGTATTTGCTGTTTTTCATGATACCTTTGTTTATGTCTTCACCAGGACGCAGGGAGAAAATAACGAATCAGAGGGAAGTTCTTCAATGAGACAACGGAAAGTTTGAATCCTTTCGACGGATCGCAGTTTCTTTAAAACTTGTTTTGATGACAGAGCTTAAAAGCAATATCTCACTGACTATTTTTGTGAATATGAAATCTAATACAATCTAAATATTTTCAAGTGCAATAACCAACACTTAACAACAATGTCACCTGCAGCCTCTAACACACAACGTGACGGTGTTGTCATGATCCCCAAAAGAACAAAGCCTTCACTTGTTTTTGTTAAGTCTTGAACCCCTCACTTCCTGTGGCAGAACAAATACACATCACTCGCGTTTCTGTCAAAACGGAAGTGCTTTTCCTTCTTTTTGGCAACACCCTCAACTCCTCCTCTACTTCAGTTTTTAATGCATTATGGTTTGTTAGCAGTGCCTTACACTCTTACACTGTGCTTACAACAACTTTTTATCACATTTAAGTTTGTTCTTGCAGCAGTATGTGTCGAACATGCTGTATATTACCTTAATAGCATGTAATATCAAGATATATTATCATAAATGCAAATGCTTATGTGTCTCTTTTCATGTTAATGTGACAGAAGATGGTCATAAAGATCATATTGTCTGCTAACCAAGACTTCAACTGTGTTTTTGGTTGTCAACCTGAATTGAATCTATAAGGTGTCACTGTACATGTAAACGAGCAAAATTAAAATGATACAAGGTCACTGTTACTGTGTTTGTTTCAGTTACAGCCAACTTGCTTAGCACACATTATCTTGGCTATTAAGGAATAAGTTGCATAGCAATGTCACACTAGTCAAATTGAAGTTTGAATTATTTTTTTTTTAATCTGGTGATTTAGACTTGGGAGACATCCTTCCCACTGTCTTAATCTCTGCTCAAGGCTATATTTAAAGATACTAGCATCAGCACTGCACTATGGGTAATGTAGTCTAGATATATATGGTTCTGCTGCATCAACTTGGGAACTTGTGAGCGACTTTGTAAGCAAAACTTTGTCTTACGTTATGTTAAAAATGTTACATTTTTTGTTGGAAGCACCGACAAACACGCTAGACTAGAGCATCAATTTGAAAAGTAGGGTTTTATTTTTTTTGCATGACTACAGTCTGCACAATAATAATAATAATAATGAGAGATGTGCATTTATTTTTTTTTCAAGGACTTTGTCACATAGCTAAAGACAAATGTTTCTTCGTAAATTTTATACAATCTGGCAAAGCTTCCTCATTTCTGCCATGTTAGGCTCTTTAAAAGGTCTTTGTCTTGATATCTCGCATTGTTCAATGCCTTGAAGAACATAAACTCAAGGATTTATTTCCTCAAGACATTTCTTCAAAGAGGCAAACACTGATTCCTAAGAACTCTATGGCTGGTTCATGAGGAACTGAACCAGGAGCTTGATGACGCTGTCGTTCAGACCCACCACCTCTCCGTCCTGCACACTCTCATACAGTCGCAGGCTTTCAGTGCCCCACAGGAGGTTCTTTCTGGGGTTGTTCGCGTCGGTCTCCACAGAGAGGGCCACCGTGTTGAGCTGGTAGCAGAAGAAGGAGAAGAAGTGGCCGTCTGTGATCACAGCCTGGGACACGAAAGGCCTGGTGACATCCTCATAGTTCCAGAATCCTGCAAGAAGCAAGAAGGAAAGTCCATTTTAACGTTGTTAAAATATAAACATGTATTCGGCCCGATGTGGACAGTGAGATATCAGGACATGTTGAACACTGCACTGCTGAAATACAGTTTTTTTTTAATCATATATTTACAAATCAGGATATCAACTCATATTTTAAAAATATGTCACAAAAGGACAAAAAAAGCTGTACGAGAGGGCGAGAGCATGTTGTTTCTGTTTTATTGACTCACCTTGGTACATAGCCTGGGCTCCCGTCCAGGCAAAGAGGCTGGCGAGTCCATTGGCTCTGAGAAAGACCTCCACCTGATCTGACTGCTGCTGCCGTGCCATCCGGTCTCTGTGATATCGGTCTGGCACCAGGTGGAACTGGGTGTGACCATAGCGCGCTGGGTCTGGTAGCTTAGATCCTGACCACGAGACCAAGAGGATGGAGTTAAATTACACAGAGCCCACTGAAAAGATCATGTTTTAATTTATTCCCACCAAGATTACACGTTTTACATTCTTATTTGTATATATATGTATATATTTTTTACTTTTTTAATGTTACCATTTATGACAGACTGTCTTAGCTGGAAAAAGGTAAGCGCTGCAACAATAAATCAATTAGTCAATCAAAGGTAAAACAAAAATCAGCAATCATAATCAATATGGTTTTTGATTATTTCAGCTTCTCAAATGTTACAATTTTAATGATTTTTCTTGTCTTACATTACAATTAAGTAAACATCTTTGGGTTTTAGGCTGTTGGTCAAACAAAACAAGAAATCTGATGTCATCAGTATTGATTCTGGAAAAAAGTGAAGGGCATTTATTGACCAAAGAATTCAGCTTTCATTTTTTATTTTTTTTTGCAGCGGCTGCATATTTAGTTACTAATTTAAGCAGGACATCAATTAACTTTGAACATGCAGTATACAAGAAAATAAAAGTGGAAATGTTCTCTGAGAAAACAACCATCTCATACTCTCTGACTTGGAAAAAAGTACAATTCCTCAAGTACAGATTTTTTCATTCATATGAATGAACACTCAACATCTGCATGATGGAGTCCCCTAGTGACAACAAGAGGTAACTGAACAATAAGTATTCAACTGTTAACATGTGGCCAGCACACAACATGCTAAATCAGTCAGTGGATGGGACTGATCAGTTGTATATTATATTACCTGTGAAGATATTGTTGTCATACTGTCTTCTGAACATAGGCATAAGGTTGGGAGCTAATGTGATCTCTGGAACTTCTGCATCATAGCTGGCCTCCAGAGGGGCAAACTACGAGATTTTAAAAAAAGACAAAAAGTGATTGGCAAAAAAGTGACATGAATGACATGAAATAGAAACAGTTACTGATACTTTCTCTCTCTTCTGTGAGATACATCACAGAAGTGTGTCATGGTCAATTTTGGGAACAATTCATAACATTTCTAAGCATTTGTTCAAACTATTTGTGTCCTTAAATAATGTGCTATGATTTTGAACAGAGGAATCAAATATAACGATCACTTGGCGCAACCCATGATCATAAGGGCTTTAAGAATGAAAATACCATGAGATTTTCTTCTACATTAACTCCAAATGAGTTCTACCTCTGGCAGCTGTTGAGTTATCCTGATCTGAGTGTGCGGGTGGTCATCGATCTGGAACCTGGTTGGCTCTAGCCGGCCACTTCGGTGCCCCCTTGGGATGATTCTCTGTCCTCTGCTCCAGTAAAAGTTGACCTGGGGATTAACATCTGACAGAGAAACACAAACAATGTGACTTGCAGAGACTACGTCATGACTGTGGAATAATGCTGAGCCAAATATCACTGCACAGTAATCCAGCTAATTGCGATGTGAAGCTAGACAGATAAAAGCTGGCACCGAGCGTCTGGCCATATTTGTATTTTTGTTAACACACAGACACATGCACAGTATTACCTAAAAAGTATTTTAAAAGAAGCAAATGGTCCTGAAATGATGCTTAATTTCAGGACCCAATGCTTAAAAAAAAAAGGCAAAAGTGGATGACAAGGCAGTTTAATAGACCACACTCACTCGTCCATACCTAGGCTGCAGAGGGGGAGCAGTGGGTTGTATTTGGCCAGACTGTAGGTGAGACCAGACACCAGGTTTCTCAGTAAAGGTCCGACCATGTGCTCCTGTTCCCTGAACAGGAAAGGTCTGCGTTTCTTTTGGTACCAGTGCTCCTGTAAAATCACACGACTGATCAGGGACCGGATGTCCGCGAATGCATCATTTTCTATCCCGGGTACTGTGGTTTGAGCTGCGGCTGGAGGCGAGCCCTCCTCCCCCCCGGTGTGCTCCTGGCCCCGGGTGAATTTTTCAGGCAGGCCCGGGATATATGCGGTCTTTGTAAAATGCTGGTACCATCTGTCTGCGTCCCGTGCGAAAGTCTGAGGGTAAACCACAAATTTCTGCCGCTGGATACGAGTGATGAGGGCGAGCTTCTCCTCCACTGGAGACGCACGTACCTTTTGCACATGTTCCTCCACCTGTCGCCGCAGGGCAGATTTGCTCTTAGCCGTGCGAGAGGGGACGATGGGGGGATACGCGGGGTCCTTGGCCGCAGCCTCGGTCTGAACAAGCCTCTGGTTTCTAAAAGGAGGCAGGTTTTTGGGGAACAGCAAGGGCAGCCGTGTGCGGGCCGCCATGTTTCTCGTGCGACCTCAACTTCCGGTCCGTTGACATATGAACCAGCAGCCGGTCACACGAGCGCCCTCTACTGTGCGGGAAGCCATAACAAAAATGAAATTAATTACATTTTCGACCATGTTTCTGTCTAAGGATCTACCCCCGTGAAGGAACTAGCACATGAAAAGCGAATTATTCTAGTTCGTTACAATTAAAGGCCATTCAAAACACGATTTAATATCACGTAGCTAATATTAGCATCATAGCTAGCATTGGAGAACGTTGAGGCTCTTGAAGCGAGCCTGGAGCCCGTTAGACGCCTTCAAAAATATCGTAAATTTGAGAATAGCACAACATTAATACTTGAAATAATACGCTTTAAAAGACCCTAAATGTTCATGTATAAGTGATAAAGTGAGGCGACGATGAGCCATGGAGTCAAACCAAACAATCTATGGGAAAAGTGTCAACATTTTGCCCATTAATTTACGTTACAGTATATTTTATCCGCCTGATCAATACACTGTGGATCAAATTACCCCCTTTTAGATTTAGTTTTGATAAAACAATAACTTAATACTTTTGAACGGTTTTCCGTTTTTCGGTAGCCTTTTGTAAACGGAGAAACTTAATTGAGACATTATTCAGGACAGGGCAGGGAAACGTTACACAGGGTTACGTGAAGGCAACATTAACTTCCGGTACAGAGTTTTGTCTGCGTGAACGAGATTGTTGGACTGAACTGGTGTGTCAAAACCTACAACTAGTTAGCTAGCTATGTATTTGCGACAGCTTTTGCGGACGGGGTTGGTCGGGAACAGAACGACTCACCTTAGTCGTTTGCACCGTGTTTGTCGAGTCGAGGTAGCTGCTCTACATATAACCTGTCTTGCTCTCTTTTTCATGAACATTTCACTTTCGATAGCTGCAGCAGATAACAACTATCCTGCTTCGAGCCCTGGTGGTGGCTGTGGGAAGCCTGCAGAGCCCCACCACCAAGAGGTTCGGTTCACTTTGCCACTCATGGGTTGTTTTGACATGTGTTGTTAGCAGCAGATATCAGCTCAGAGCTTTTATTTTCTTCCTCTGTGTCATGTGTCAGAGAACCCTGTGCACCAAAAGTGACGAGGTGAGGCTGGCAGAGGAGGCCAGCAAGAAGTATGGCTCCCCAGCCCCAACCATCTTCTCCAAAGTGATTGACAAAAGCATCCCGGCAGATATCATTTATGAAGATGAGAAGGTAAACAAACAACTTCAAAACATGTTGGGGCAGTGACATTTGCTCTATTTCACGTGGAGTCTGTCCAGAGATAAACAAATCATGAGATCTAGATAAGAGGACTCAGGTTGAATATGTGCAAATCGACACTTCATACATGTTGTTTTTGTGTGTTTATCAGTGTTTGGCTTTCAGAGATATCAGCCCACAGGCCCCGGTTCACTTCCTGGTCATTCCAAGGGTCCCTATTCCAAGAATAAGTGAGGCCAAGGATGACGACGTTGAGGTAAATTCACTCATCCATTATCTATTCCTGCTGAACCATGTCCATCCATCGACACGTCTCGCTGCAGTCCTCAATCGAATATTGAAGCGTAGCATCAACCTAAGTCAGTTTTATTTTTGTAGCCTATTTCAAAAAACAACAAGAGGCGATAAAGATTAAAACTACTACTATCCAGGACAAAGGTGACCCAACTTGGTTGCAGCTACCAGGGATCATGTCTAAACTGGTCCAATTACACTCAGTATTTTATCATTAAAATAAGTAATAGCTGCTACACCACCAACTCAATTATAATCTTTCTTTTTTTTTTTTTTATCTTATAGCTCTTGGGACATTTGTTGGTTGTTGCCAAAAATGTGGCGAAGCAAGAATCTCTAAATGAGGGCTACAGAATGAGTAAGTTATTTGATTTAGTAAATGACTATTGGCACATAATACAAGCTGTTCATTTACTTACACACTGAGTTATGGGTATGTTTCTGTCCTCTGCAGTCATCAACGATGGAAAGCACGGTTCTCAGTCAGTTTACCACCTTCACATCCACGTTCTGGGCGGAAGACAGATGAGGTGGCCACCAGGATAATGGGCTCATCCTTGTGATAATGTGTCTGTTAGTCTATTCTGTCTCTTTGCCTTTTCATACTGCTTTCATGTGTTTAATCCCACGAGCATAACATGATATATGATGAGTGTCGTTCATCCAGACCTATATATTCTTTAAAAAAAAGACTCACTTCAAAACACAAGCCATGATTTGTAAATATGTTAATCTTGAGTAAAGAGTTTATGTTGGATACAGCTTCAAATAAAGGCACTATTTCTAATATGGAGAGCTTGAAAACTTGATTCAGTTCTTTAATCTGATTCTTTCAGCAGATAAAACATCTACCAGTTGTACAATACAGTGATGAGTTAAATTTAGAGAGCAAGAAGACTTTTTAGAAGTATGATTCCCCTCAGAAAAACTGATTACATTCTTTTTATGTACATGTTGCGTTACATTTTCAACTCATGTAGAAAACAAGGATGAATTCACAGACATGACAGGCACTACATTTTAGAGACGTGAGGTTTCTGTCAAGGACCTCTTCTGGTATCAAATTCTCAATGTTAAACCACACATCTTACAACACCTGAGCCGAATAAATACCAGTCATCATAGACGATTACCACATCAGTAACAAATTAAAACATCCTGAAAATGAAACAAAAAATAAATGCCAAACAGAAACAATAGCAAAACATAGATGTATATCAAGTAACTCCATGTGGAAGCATTAAAACTTAGATGGAGCACTTTTTATTTAGTGTAATAACACTCTTGAGGTATGTTTGTTCTTAATCAATACACTTTTATATCCCCCTCTAATAATCATTAAGCGAGAAATGATCTGATGATGATTAAAGGGACAGTTCACCCCAAAAAAATCAAAGGTGGATATTCTTCATCTTTCCTGCAGTGCTATTTATCCATCTAGATCATTTTAGTGTGAGTTGCCTGCCTTTTCTCTGATATAATGTAACTAGATGGCACTAAAAATACATTTGAAAAACACAACAGCCATGTCTCTTTCTAGATGTCACGACCCGGTTACTTGAGGTGAGCTTGTTGTGAGCAACTTCATGTAGAAAGTACTCCGTCTCTACCCAATTACACAATATCCCTGTGCAGAAGAAACTGTGCATCTCTCTCATAGAGGAGAGGCTCCAGTGCATTGGAGTAGCACTTTAATCACGATCAAACGGCTAAATATAGACATTAACACTGCTATTACTTGCAGCAGAACAGGAACCAAAACTGAAACCAACAGAGACACATGCGGAACAAAAGCCGATTCACGCTTCCTTCTGCAATATGATATGAAAAGGAATAGTTCCTACGTGAATGTGCTCTCACAAGGTCCTTGTATTACCTTGAAAAATGTGTAACGGGTCTTGATTTGTGTAAAGAAACGTCGCTCTTGAGTTCTTTTAAATGTATTTTTTGGCAGTTTTAGAAACTGCACCCTTTCTCGTTCCCTTTTATTGAGATGATACAGTCTCTGCGTGCCACATTTCCAGTACTCGGCAACTAAGAGCAATCTATCAATCAATCTACCATCAACCTAACAATCTAGAGGGATAAACAGCACTACAGGTAAGAGAATACAAATGTTTTTTGGGGTGAACTGTCCCTTTTTAAGTATGTATTTACTTAGGAAACATGATCTTGAAAAATATTTGTGAAAAACTGAATGAAATTCAACGGAAAAATCTTTAATTTTCACACTGAGAACCCTGTTCTAAGGCACACGGCATAATATTTATTACATGCAGCACATGATTTAGAAATACTGTGCTCTTGAAGAGTCCTTGAGCTGTATCACTTCACTGCCAACACTGCATATATTAAAACACAACTTGTCACATGTATTCTATACTGTAGGTTGTCAGTGTGAAAGAAAAAAAAAGGGGAAGCCCCACCCACTGGTCTGTCTGAGCAGATTTGCACAGGCTCATTACGCAGTCATTTCAAGGCAAATAGGCTGATTGAATATTGGGCTTCCTGGGTAAAAAGATTACACTCTTGATTATTTAGGTTGCTGTTGTAATGATGAAAGAGCGAGAGGAAGAGCAGCTGAGATCATGGAACAACTTTCTGTCTGTGATTGTTAGGGTGTGACTCTTCACAGGGTGTGCCTTGGCTTTAACAAAAGTTTTAATCAAAGGGGCCGTCCTCACAATGTAACTAGTGATTTAATCACGTAGATCAGTTTATCAGTGTCGTTTAATCGGTGAGCTCACTGCCATAAAGAAGCGAAGGCCGTAAAATCATAGGAAGACAACGTAACTGCAAAAATGAGAATAAAAGTAAAATCATTTTCTTGTACATCAGTGGCTTTATCTCAGCTCTTATCTCCCTAAAACGTCCCCTACCTCTATACTGAGCATTGCTGACATCGATCGAATCCCCCTTAGGTGGCATGTGCCCAGATGTTAGATCAGTGAGGGTCGGGTGATGGGGACAGACGTGGTGTGACTGGGTGGTGTGATTCATTGACTGTGAATATGAGGTTACTAGAGGTCATTTGAGGAATGGGGTTGAACTTTCCCTTTCATTGACTTAAAAAGTCAGATACACACTACTTAGCAGAAAAGTGGAAACAGGGTCTGTGTATTGATTTATTGAGGAGAATACGGAGTTCGATTTTCGGTCAATGATAATCGTCCCTTACTGATTTCTCTTATGCAAAATTGAGGTTAAAGGTGTCTCCAGCACTGTCAGAAAAATGTGATTTCTTGAGAGTTGCACAAGTTTTGTCCAGCTGTTAAATAACTTTTTTTACGGGTCAAAGTCTCATCTATTCTCATAAACCTGAGATGGTGTATCTAGGTTTATCAATAAGTCCCTCACAGGCCTCATTGTGCTTGCGTTTGATAAGACGCTTGATTTGGGGGATAATAAAACCCCCTGCAGCCTAGTTAAGCTTTATAAGATCCTGAGATCTTTATACTGGTAGATGTTTGGACTGTTGCCAGTGCCAACAGTTGTCAGCTATATTAATTACTGTAAACAAACAGAGTCAGCTGCAGTCTGTATGTGTGTCAGGTTCCAGGTCTTCTTCACCTCGGGCGGCCCTAACCTTCGGTCAAAGTTGTCTGTGGATCTTTAACAGGTCGTGGCAGCCTGTGATCACAGTGATTGCGTAAGTCTCTATCGCTCTTGATGAGGCGTGAGTGCAGGGGAGCCTGGTGTGTGTGCTGATGCAAGTCCCCTATAGGCTGATATTTTCTTCAGGGGGGCAAAAGGCACCGAGCAAAGGTTGAATCCAGTCTGTCCTGACATCTATTGTCAAGTTGATGCACATCAGCTCTGTCCCAGGAGAAGGTAGCTATCATTTACAGAATGTTTTCATGTTGTGTTGCGGTGTAAACAGACTTCTGCAGGGTGTATTTGGTTGTCATAAACTGCCATAAGGACTGCATGTGTTGTATAAAGATTAGCATACAGAAAATTGTTTGTTCTTTGATTCATTGCAGCTCATTTTCTGTGTCAGATGACTCTTTAATTCTCATAGAGCATGAAGGGATTTCAGTTTGATTTAAAGTACTTAGCCACGGACACTTAGAGTGGATTTACATGCTGACAGACGCAGACTGTATTCACCAGCCTACAGGGATGTACAGTGTGTTGTTTGAGACAAACACATGACTTAGAGATGGGATAGCCTGTAGCCCCCATTTGATGTAAGCAGGCTCCTCGACTTTTACTGTTTGCTCAACAGAGTCATCAGAGTTGGTCATCTGCTCCTCCGCTGTGATTGGCTCGAGCTAAAAGCTAAACAAACGGCTACAAGCATGAGTTGTCTCCTGGATGTCATCTTTACAAACTGAGACTTTACTGTGGATTTTCAGTTTTTCCTGTGGGACTTCTCATGTTTGACTAGAACATACAACTTAAGTTTTTTCAGAGGTAATGTCTCCTTTCTCTAGACAGAAATGTACTTTTTGCGGCGCTTGAATCTAAAACTGTGTAATCCAGTGCAAAGACTTCGCCACTTCATATTACCACACTGCAGTTTTGTAAGTCTTGTGAACTTTGGTCCACAGAAATCTTGACCAAAGTTATCTGAAAAATCAGAGGTCAGTCTGGGACTCTGCTAGATGAGCAGATCTTAATCTAATACGATTCAGTGAATGTGTCACTAGTTTATGCTCTAACCTTGTATCTCTACAGATATGTTGAACTGATTGATAACTTTTGGCAGTGTTGTTATCTGAAGGTACAACTTGTCACCACAACAGACATTTCAATAGTTGTCTAGCGATGTGAAACACACACACTAGATGGCATTATTTCACTGTCTGCGGTACATGTACACGACATAAGGAGGACACATTATTAAATATCTGTGTGAAGTTGCCATTTAGTCTTTTAGTGTCATTATTTGGCTCAGAGGTTCTGACAATGTGGGGCAAAGAGAATAAATCCTGTCCCAATGCTCTCTGGCAAAAGTTTCAAAGTTTCGACACTGCTGACGGCTGCTGCTCTGCGTGATAACTTGCGATGGCACTCATTGGCTCTGACCTGTTGCAATGACTTTGGTCAATGTCAGTCCCATATAAATGAGCTGTTTCATAATAGATGATCTTATCTCTGCGTAGGACCCTCTGTGGAGGACATCTGGAGTGTTTTACTTCATGTCCATTCAAGATTTTCTCTGTATTTCCAGGTAACACAAGATGAGCCTCCAAGAAGATTCGATTCAGAATAACAGTGTTGAAGTCATGGATGTTAATTGTGAGAGGTATGTAAAATGTAAAATGTAAAATGATGCATGTTCTGATGTGGAAAACAAATCTTTTACCATTTTCAAGTTGATTATTGTGCATATAGCTCATTGGTGCCCTCTCAATGACTTCCACAGCCTCTCTGTTCAAAAGCCACAGACTCTGTCAGACTCCACAAACTCAGAGACCCACTCCCCTGTCATCCTCAACGGAGAAGCCACTACAGCTGAGCTCAGTGCAGTTTCAGCGTCAGAGGACCAGGAGACTCATTCTTCCAGTGATACAGAGGCACTGGCCGAACCTGACACAACTCCAGAGCTGGATGAAGCTCTTGCAGAATTTTCCCTAGGTAAGAGTCTGAAGTTTAACATCAGGAGAGAGGGACAATCTTGAAAGCTTTTGAACAATACAAACTGCTTTTTTTTGCTTTTTGGTTTTCTGACTCTAGAGCAACGGCTCCCAGAACCGTAAGACAAATCTGAGACAAGACAAGTTTTTAATTTTATTTATTTTTCCGGATTTCTTTTATTGTGAGGCTTCTAAAAATATTAAAACAGCACAGTCCTAGAAGACAGCATCACATGCAGAAACATGCTGCCTGTATAAAAGGGCTGTCCATAGACATTAAAAGATGAAAAAGGCCACAAAAGCCACTCTATTAGCTGCTACAGTGAACGATAGAGTTTGTAAAATACAGAAAATCCTTTAAAACAACATTCAGAAAGCCTGTTGTGGCAATAAAATGCGGAAATATAAAGAGTTTAAATGTAATGATTGTTACGTAAAACAAAGTTATAAAATGGGGTTTCCTGGAAATCTTTGTGGAACTAACTGATTAATGAGACCCTCATCACCCTTTCCACAAATTCAAGCTTCTTCTGAGCAAACAGGAAACAGGCTTAAAGAAGGTAAGACTGGCGTATTATAATCCGCTTGCTGCCAACACAAACCCTGAAGCAGCATTCTGAAGGGGGGCTGCATAGTGCAAGCCTCAATTGACACCAGAGCAAAGACAAGTGCAGTCATTTAAAAAACAAAGACAATAGCAATGTTTTTGTATGTGTGTGTTGTGCAAGCATTTGTTGATAATATAAAGAAGGAAGAGGAAATAGGTCAAAGCATAATTACATTGGGTTGGCGGAAGGGATAACAGAAAGAAGCGCACTTGGTATTTAGAAAATTAAATCTGCATCGGTCTAATGGTGCATCGGAAAAAGCCCTGTGGGCATTTCCAGATCCAGTAAAGATCTGTTGAGTAAAACTCACATGATTCACCACCAAGAAATGATGCACCTAAAGTTGTTTGCACGTCTTTGTGCATAAATTGACAGAAATGTGTGACCTGAAAACACAGAAATAACTGCAGTTCTGTGAAGTTTGGAAATTAGGCTTTACCTCAAATTGACACACTTAGAGCCACAAGTGTCACTGTGAACAAGAAGCGGCGCCTGAGGTCAGAGAGCTGTAACAGCAGATGAAATGCCTGAGGGCTAAAGCGTTGCTGGCAGCATGCTGACAGCGAGATAAAACAGAAGCACAAACAAAGTTAAAGAAAGGAACAAAAAGGATAAATATCATCCCAGGAGCGCAGGCAGGGAGACGGGAGCATAAAATAAAATAATGTACAATATAATAATTAAAGTAATAAAAGCAAATAACTAGCAGGAATTTCAGCCTTACAGCATAATTTTTTTTGAAGTAAAGTCTGTTATACTTAATTATAATAATATAACTCAACTACCGGAACCTGATCGGCAGGTAAACATCATCAGTCCCCAGCTTCCTGTTTTGTCTCAGGTGACAGCTTAGTCTTCCACTGTTCGCTGCGCAATCAGCAACTCGAGTCAGTAATGGCGGCTAAACGCAGCTGCCCCTGTTTTCCCGATACAGAAGAGCCCAAGGCGGTTCCCCTTTCAACGGCGAATGTGGCGACGACTTTAACCCCAGCTGACCAGCTGTGGTGCACCAGCAGTGACAATGCAGTCAGGCTGAGGATGGAGGGCTCAGGCCCAGCCTCGGAAACTCCCATCACCATCCATCAGATGTTCCTGGAGACGGTGGAGAAGTACGGGGATCATCCAGCCTTGGCTTCCAAACAAGAGGGCCAGTGGGTGACCATGACATGGAGGCAATACTATGAGCAGTGCCGGGCAGCTGCTAAAAGTTTCCTCAAGGTTTGTTTGCAAAGTGACTTGTTCTGCAAGAGTATACTGTTACTCCTAAGGAAATGTTTGGGCAGCGACACAATTGTATGCCTCTCTGCGACTTTGCCTGGAGGAGTTATGTTTTCAGGTTGTACCTTTAAAACAAACTGGAACAAGAAATGCTGTAAACTGTTGATTATACTGTACATTAATTACTTCCCATCTCTGATGTGTGAATAGGCTGGTAACTAACACTTGGTTGTGTGAAGTTCCCTGCTTGTGTTACCTCTCCTATTTCATGAACGTGTTCATGGTTTGTGACATGTGGGTCAGGAGTAACAGAGGCTCTGTGCCACAGTGTCAGTGAAGATGCATATTCTGTAAAAAAAACAACAACACACAAACACAATTTGTGTTCTTGTAGTTGGGGCTGGAGCGTTACCATGGCGTGGGGATTCTGGGATTCAACTCCCCTGAGTGGTTCATCGCAGACATCGGCAGCATCCTCGCCGGGTAAGATCACATTTACAGATCTTCCACTTCCACACATTGTTTCATCAGGCGCTGCACGTTAATCTCCATCCATGTTTATCTCAAAGTCCATCTGTGTGTCTCTGCCCACGCCTGTTTGTGTTGTAACAGTTTAAAGTCTCGGGAAACATGACACAGGTGTGAGGTTCACCGCCCACGCTGTTTTGTTGAAAAGGAAGGACACAACAAAATACATTGTCTGGATATTCAGTCACTTCTCTCTGGCACTGGACATGTGATGTTTATGCACCTATTCAAAGACTTTACAGTACCCCAAAATGTTGCTTTGGCACTGAAACTTTAGTTTTTGTATTGATATGCAGTAAACCAGTTTGAATGATGAATACAGAAACTGTGTGCTCTCTCCTCTGGTTGTCGATGTTTCTGAGTACTTTAGATTTAATGTTGCTTTACGTGGGTAGTAATGTCTGCTTAGTCAAAAAATGATCTCTATTTATCTAAAATAGTGTGTAATTATGAGCCCGTTATTGATACAAAATGTAGCAATAATCCACAGCAAGTCAACTGTTTTATTCTCCTGTGTCTGATTTGTTCCTTAGTGGTCTGGGAACTGGAATCTACACGACAAACTCTCCTGAAGCTTGTCAGTATGTGGCTGCCAACTGTGAGGCCAACGTCTTGATTGTGGAGAACCAGAAACAGCTCGACAAAATCCTGCAGGTCAGGAGCTTCACTACAGCACCAGCCCTCAGTGTGCCTCGGATAACTGTTGGCAAAGAAAAATCTGTCCTCACATGACTTGAATGTGTTGAATTTGTCTTTCCCAACAGGTTAAAGATCATCTACCTCATCTGAAAGCCATTGTCCAGTATAAAGGGGAGCTGCAGCAGAAAGAACCCTTCCTGTATACAGTACGTTCACTCAGCAGACATACTGATTACGCTCATAAATCACATCTGATAGTTTTCCGTACTTTTCTTGTGGTGTAAGAATTGCAATAAGATGAATGTTACTGAACTTAAATGTTCAACATAATGTGTGTGTTTCTGCAGTGGGCAGAGTTCATGAAGCTGGGAGAGGACGTGCCTGAGGAGCAGCTGGATAAAATGATTGACAGTCTTCGGGCCAACGAGTGCTGTACTCTCATCTATACCTCTGGAACCACTGGCAATCCCAAAGGAGTCATGCTGAGCCATGACAATGTGAGTTATTGACACAAGATACTTCCCTTTTATTACACTTCACACAATTGAACTGCTTCAGGGCTGCAGCTCATCTGCAAAATATTGCTCAGATTTATCGTTTAGCTTATTTCTAAGAAAAAAGGAAAAACTGTGATGAAACTGCTCATCACAACTGCCCAAAATTAAATAAAAATGTCTCGTTCTGTTCCACTAAAAGTAAAAAAAAAAAAAAAAGATAATAAATGTATGATGACATATGATTAAGGGGAATGCTTGTGCTTGGAAAACGATTGAAACAATCAATCGATTACTGAGCTGCAGTTGTGGCCTCGTCTTCACTGCTTAATCGGTGGCTGATTGTCCTGAAATGGACAAAGATTCAAACTTGAACAGCAGAACGATGCTACCTTTGGCTTAAAGTTTTATAAGATCTGGCGACCTTACTTTTGAAATGTTTGTTTTTCCTTCCTGTCTCCCATTTGTCCTGCTAATGCCTTTTCTCCTTTATCCACTGTTGTCTTCTTAAAGGGCTCACTTTGTCACTTTGACAGCTTATAAAAACTTACTTCTCGGCTCTTTACGCTGTTGGCAGATTCAGGGTTCCCACAATTTCTTCAACATAAAATTTAAGGCCTTTTTAAAGGACTTTCCAGGCCAGATTATGGCCAGGTTAATAACTATAACACACTGAGGATTTTTTTAAAACGAGAAGAAGCAGGCTTTAAAGCTTGCTTAACCGCCTAATTGTGCTTTTCTCTCTATTTTAAAAATTCAAGAAAACATTGAATTACAAAAGTTCTTCTCCCTCTTTTTCCCCTGCAGGTGACATGGACAGCCCGTACCGCCGTCTCCGTGGTGAATATTAAACCTGCCGAGGAGTTGGTGGTCAGTTACCTGCCGCTCAGCCACGCAGCGGCCCAGATGTTCGACATGTGGATGTGTATTTGTTATGCCATAACGACATACTTTGCAGAACCGGACGCCCTTAAGGTAAGAGTGCATTAGTTGTATAAACATGAAACTAATAATGAAAGTTTTTTCACCTTTGACCCTGATCCTCATTCATCTTTACAGGGCTCCTTAGGAACCACACTGAAAGAGGTGCGTCCGACATGTTTCCTCGGAGTTCCTCGTGTTTGGGAGAAGATGCAGGAGAAGATGAGAGCTGCCGCTGTCAAGGCATCCCCAATGAAGAGGAGAGTGGCGGACTGGGCCAAGTCCATCGGCCTGCAGTACAACCACAGTGTCATGAACAAGTGAGACAAAAGGGATCTGTTGTTTGGACTCAGCGTATTGGTTGTTTGTGCCATTAATGACGATATATTTTTTATCGTTTTATCCAAATACTGTTACTCTGTAGCAAAGATCATTAGAAAATTAGACATAATTATGAGATTCAGCCTCCAATTTTTTCCGAATTCCTAAAATCTCTTTAGATAAATTTCCAATGTTACTTTTTTTGTGTTACAGGGAGAATCAGGTCCCGTGGGGCTTCATGTTGGCGAATAATCTGGTCTTTAAGACGGTGCGTGCTGCCATGGGCTTAGACCGCTGCAAGTTCTGCTTCACAGGTGCTGCCCCCATCACCAAGGAAACCCTGGAGTACTTCATGAGCCTGAACATCCCTGTGATGGAGCTATATGGCATGAGCGAAAGCTCCGGTCCACACACCATCTCCTGGAGTGAAGATTACTGCATCACAAGGTCAATAGCAAAGTGTCAGCTATAAAAAAATGCTTCTGGGATATGGATGTTACTACAGCACGCTGTAACAGCTTGTTGGTAATCTTTTCACTGGTTCATTTTTGTGTACTGAATGTTAAAGTCCAGGAGAAGGTGTGACATCTGGTCAGCACCAGGACACATGAGGTCTTACCGTTTTCATGTTGTTGACTTATGACTGGTCCTTCCAGCTGTGGGAAGGTGATGCCAGGTTGCAAGACGAAACTGGACAACCCAGATAAGGACGGGAATGGAGAGATATGTTTCTGGGGTCGACACGTCTTCATGGGTTACCTGAACATGCCCGATAAAACAGCAGAGGCTCTTGACCAGGATGGCTGGCTGCACTCTGGAGATCTGGGAAAACACGACCAGCACGACTTCCTGTACATCACAGGAAGGATCAAGGGTAAGATCCTATCAAAACAGCTTCTGAAATCATCTGTTATAAACAACAAAGGTCATTAAGTTTCTGACTTCTTTACAAAGAGCTGATCATCACCGCCGGTGGAGAGAACATCCCTCCTGTGCCCATCGAGGACGCACTGAAGGCCGAGGTGCCCATCATCAGCAACGCCATGCTGCTCGGAGACAAGCTCAAGTTCCTCTCTATGCTGCTCACTCTCAAAGTAACAGGACCTCCATTCCTGCAGACACACAGCTACTAAACAAATAAAACAAACACAGTGATGACCTTTCTCTCTGCTTCCTCAGTGTGTCGTGGACGACAACGGCGAGCCCACAGATGAGCTGAGCCCCGAGGCTTTGGCCTTCTGCCAGCAGCACGGCGTCACAGCGACCAAAGTGTCACAGATCATAGCCAATAAGGAGCCAGCTATCTACACGGCCATTCAGGAGGGCTTGGAGCGCGTGAACGCCAGAGCAACATCCAACGCCCAGAAGGTCCAGAAGTGGATCATACTGGAGCGAGACTTCTCTATTGGAGGAGGAGAACTGGGTGAGTCGCTGAGTTTTTTTTTGTAACTCTTCCTTTTGGCATTAAAACAGGGGCAAAGGTCAAATCAGGATACTATTATCAAGGATGAGGAAGGATTCACTACAGATACTGACTACATGTTTGATCAGCAGTCAATCAAGGTTGTGTGTTGAACAGACACCAGGTGACTGTGCAACACGCCAGACAACATTCCAGTGACGAGCGATTAAATCTCGCCCTCAGAAACATTTTCAAACCTTCCGTGGATCAGATTACATTGAGATTAAATTGAGTTAACCTACTTTTCATTTCTTCCTGTGCAGGACCCACCATGAAACTGAGGAGGCCCATTGTTGTGAAGATGTACCAGGAGAAAATAGATGAAATCTACGCAGTGACGAAACAGTAGACTGAACTGCACGGAGATAAGATACTACTGAAGAGAGAAGCTTGGTCGACATTGTGTTGTATGCAGATGTTGAGCTGGGAATTATATAAACCTCTTTTCACCTGAATGTTTGAAGTGCAAAAGAGGTTTAAGGGAAAAAATCTGATTCTGATTATGTTGTAATGGAATAGAGGTTTGTGCTGCTATGTTTTATCATGTCAAGTTTCTGTTGTCTGTTCAAATCGATATTTAAGTTGTTAGATGTACATACGGATTCACAGCAGTGGTGCACATTTTGTACATAAAACATCCAGATCAGAGCCAAAGTCTTTCAGTTTAGTATGTGGTGAATTGTACATGATAACTCAGCACCAGAGCCATATTCAGGGAGGGGCACTCCTTTTTAGAAGTTTTACATTTTCACAGTTTTTAAAAGGTAACGTTGTGAACTATAATCCGCTGTGGCCTTAAGGATGACACTGTCCCATTTCAGAAGCATTGTCAGAAGCACATGTACTTTATTTTTTTGACGCAGCATCTTTTACAGCATCGATTGTTTCCTGTCTCACGTTGCAGTACAGATTACAAGATAATCCTCACCTGGCAGAGCAGCAGACATCTTAAGACTTGTGGTGACGTTTGAATAAGTATTTTTTATAACGTGATATGCTTGAATTTTTTTTCCAATCACAAGCATGTGCAAACTGTAAAGCATACATTTCAATTTGTGCTACTCCATGTACAGTTTGACGAATATTTAAAAGGTTTATTTTGTGATAGACGTTTCCATGATTGTTAATAAAGAAATCTTTGATGTCTAGAATTTTTTTTCAATTACCCATTTTTGATGTATTGAATGTGGACGATTTATATACAGTAGGAGTGATCTGAACAAGGGTTTGACTGAGTACTCTGCTGAAACGAGTGGTAAACAAGTATGATACCATCTGTAACCATTCTGTACTCGTGTTGGAGGAAAAATAAGAAAAGATCTGAAGCTGAGCTCTGAGGTTGTAAGAAATAATAGGTACAGCAACTTCTGCCCAACCTATTTCAATTTCAGGCCTAAATGAACAACTTCCTGTCAGACCCACATACTCCCAGCCTAAGCCCCGCCCATCCCAAATACGGACACGTCATTTCGTTGGTTGAACAGATATAGATAATGGTTTACTTGCTCATCCCTAACGGGTCCCTAAGTTATCTGACATCTTTCCATTTTTTCGGTGATTAAGACACTTATTTTCTTTTTATTTCTTTCTGTTTTGGTTTGTTTTGTCTGTCCAATGTGACGATATGTAAGTTTACAACAATCCTGTGCTGAAGTGAAACCACTCTCTCAATATCAAAAGGCTCCTGAACTACAGAGTTCAGTCCTCCGTCTCCTTTTTGAGTCATTAGATGTTTTTCTTGAAATATTTTTGGAGAAGGCAAGTAAATTGAGACACACTTTACAACACTTGTCACATTCAGCCATTCACACACACACACACACACATTCATACACTGATGGCAGAGACTTATCGGGAGCAGTTTCAGGTTCAGTATCTTGCACGAGGATTCCTCGTCGTGCAGCTTGGTGTCTGAGGGTCGGATCACCAACCCTCCGATAAGCAGAGCTCTACCTTCTAAACCACTGTTGCCATTTTGAGGTGGGATCCTCAGACAATGTGCCAGAAAATATCAAGCCTTCTCTCCCATTCACGGCCCTTGTCTAAAATAAACATTAAGGTCCAGTTTATCTTCATTGGGAGTACATTTTGTGTTTTGTCCAGACAGTCTGATAAATATATTGGCATCCTTACTGTTACATCGGTCTCCATTCATTAGGTTTCCCCAGGCAGATCCATCCCATTGCATAAACCTGTTGATCTGCAAGCTCCAGTTTTTCATTCATGGCTGTGATATCCCACACCTAAGACGGATTTGCTGCTAACAGAAGTTCAATACAGCTTGTCCTCAAAATTGTCAAAATAATACACCTTTATGAACTCAGTTTGGTCAGTTTACCCACATCACAGATTTTTTTTATTGACAATCATGGAACATCAAACAAAAAATACAAATGTCATTATTTGTCAAACTGTACATGGACTAGCACAAATTAAAATGTATGCTATGTCATTTGCACACGCTTGTGATTTGAGAAGTTCAGGCTATCAATATTCATATCACATTATAAAAATACTTATTCTGCAGCTCTGCCAGGTGAGGATTATCTTGTGTACACAATATGAGACAGGAAACTGGCAATTAATGCTGTAAAATCTTTAAATACTAACAATTAAAAATAAAATACACTTGAGTTTCATCTTCAAGGCCACAGTGGATTATAGTTAAAAACATTAACCTTGAAAAATGGTCAAACTAGGAGATAGAGAGGGTCTACCAGTAATCAGAAGGTTCGTGGATCAATTCCCCGGCTCCACCAGCTGCATGTCAAATTATCCTTTAGCAAGACCTGATGAGCCGGTCCGACCCTGCATGGCAGCCTCCGGCATCAGTATGTGAATGTGACATGAGTTGTAAAGTGCTTCGAGGGGTCAGTAGACTGGAAAAACGGTATGTAAGTCCATTTACCATAATTGTTTCCAGTGAGCTACTGAACCTGATGCCTCACTGTAAACAGCAATATTTGGCTCTGATTTGTAATGTTTTATGTACAAAAGGTGCACAGCAGCTGTGAAGCCGTGTGTGCATTTAACAGCTTAAATATCGATCTGGAACAGACGACAGAAACTTGACATAATAAAACATGACTGAAGGAGTGTTGAATAAAGATGATTAAGTGGATTTCAGCTGCTTGGTGTTTGTTTGTATGTGTTAATAGAACTCAAAGGAAAATTCCCACCAATAAAGTTCACCCACAGTATGCAATCAGGACACTTATACATACATATATCCTGTATACGGAAACAAAAGAGGTGAATAAAGAGGAATCCTGTATATTTCTCATCAATTTGAGGCATGACTATGGTTTGCATGTCCGACATTTTAGCATTAGTGTGTCCTGCCTTGGTCTTAATATTGCCTTTGTCTCAACACCCCGAAGTCTTGGCCTTGTCTTGGTTGCGCTACACTCTGGTCTTGATTATGATTATGATTATGTCTCGGTTTAGGTTGTCTTGGCGACATCAAGGATTTAGACATAGCAGCACAGACCTATATTCCTTTGCAACACAATCAGAATCTGATTTTTTTTCCTCTTATGTCTCTTTTGCACTTTTATCAGTCAGGTGAAGAGAGATTTATATATTTCCCAGTTTGACGTCTGCGTACAACACAATGTCGATGAAGTTTCTCTCTTGAGTAGTATCTGATCTCCGTGCAGTTCAGTCTACTGTTTCATCACTGAGTAGATTTCCTCTATTTTCTCCTGGTACATCTTCACAACAATGGGCCTCCTCAGTTTCATGGTGGGTCCTGCACGGAAAGAAAGTAGAAGCAGGTTAATTCAATTTCATCTCAACGTAAAGATTCAGTTTCTACTGAGCAACACCTGCAAGATAACAACATTTGATCCACGGAAGATTTGAAAATGTTTCTGAGGGCGAGATTTAATCGCTCGCCATTGGAATGTTGTCTGGCGTGTTGCACAGTCACCCGTGTCTGATCAACACACAACCTTGAATGACTGCTGATCAAACATGACAGTAGGTTTAAAAATAGCTGTAGTGAATCCTTCCTCATTCCTTAAAGGAGAACTTCGGTCGATTTAAACATGCAGCTTCATTGCTCAAGCTACCCTTGACTTGCCAGTACCGAAGACGCGAACACATTTGGTCCAGCCATTACAGAGCTCCGTGAACGGAGATGTAGCATTGAACGCTAACAGCATGGGGTCAGAACTTTGCACTGTGTTTTAAGCGTCTTAACATGCTCCACATCTCACACCAAAAGTTATGCAACATCAGCAGACACCTTACAACACAGCACTGTAGCGTGTATGACTCAAAATGAATAAAAAAGTAGTTAAAACAGTGTGTTTGTGCAAGGAGCTACTTACCTGTTTGTTGACATCCGTGTGTTCCGGTAGCTAGACCAAACTAGCATATCCATCGAGTGTGCACTTAACAGGCTTAACAGGCTATTGTAAGGCTCATGGCTCATGACAGGCTGTAACATGGACATGTACATTATGAACAGAAACACTAAAATGCTGGATTACGTTTCTGTCTCCGCCAGTGAGGGAGTAAGTGCATGCATGACGGATTGAGTAGTTTGGTCTAGCTACCGGAAGACGCCGATGTCAACAAACAGGTAAGTAGCTGCTTGCACAAACACACTGTTTTAACTACTTTTTTATTCAGTTTGAGTCATACATGCTTCAGTGCTGTGTGCTAAGGTGTCTGCTGATGTTGCATAACTTTTGGTGTGAGATGTGGAGCATGTTAAGACGCTTAAAACACAGTGTAAAGTTCTGACCCCATGCTGTTAGCGTTCAATGCTAAGTCTCCGTTCACGGAACTCTGTAATGGTTGGACCAAATTTGTTCGCGTCTTCGGTGCTGGCAAGTCAAGGGTAGCTTGAGCAATGAAGCTGCATGTTTAAATCGACCGAAGTTCTCCTTTAATAATAGTATCCTGACTTGACCTTTGCCCCTGTTTAATGTCAAAAGGAAGAGTTACAAAAAAACCTCAGCGACTCACCCAGTTCTCCTCCTCCAATAGAGAAGTCTCGCTCCAGTATGATCCACTTCTGGACCTTCTGGGCGTTGGATGTTGCTCTGGCGTTCACGCGCTCCAAGCCCTCCTGAATGGCCGTGTAGATAGCTGGCTCCCTATTGGCTATGATCTGTGACACTTTGGTCGCTGTGACGCCGTGCTGCTGGCAGAAGGCCAAAGCCTCGGGGCTCAGCTCATCTGTGGGCTCGCCGTTGTCGTCCACGACACACTGAAAAAGCAGAGAGAAGGGTCAACACTGTGTTTGTTTTATTTGTTTAGTAGCTGTGTGTCTGCAGGAATGGAGGTCCTGTTACTTTGAGAGTGAGCAGCATGGAGAGGAACTTGAGCTTGTCTCCGAGCAGCATGGCATTGCTGATGATGGGCACCTCTGCCTTCAGTGCGTCCTCGATGGGCACAGGAGGGATGTTCTCTCCACCGGCGGTGATGATCAGCTCTGTGTAAAGAAGTCAGAAACTTAATGACCTTTGTTGTTTATAACAGAACATTTCAGAGGCTGTTTTTATAGGATCTTACCCTTGATCCTTCCTGTAATGTACAGGAAGTCGTGCTGGTCGTGTTTCCCCAGATCTCCAGAGTGCAGCCAGCCATCCTGGTCAAGAGCCTCTACTGTTTTATCTGGCATGTTCAGGTAACCCATGAAGACGTGTCGACCCCAGAAACATATCTCTCCATTCCCATCCTTATCCGGGTTGTCCAGTTTCGTCTTGCAACCTGGCATCACCTTCCCACAGCTGGAAGGACCAGTCATAAGTCAACAACATGAAAACGGTAAGACCCTATGTGTCCTGGTGTTGACCAGATGTCACACCTTCTCCTGGACTTTAACATTCAGTACACAAAAACGAACCAGTGAAAAGATTACCAACAAGCTGTTACAGCGTGCTGTAGTAACATCCATATCCCAGAAGCATTTTATTATACTGACACTTTGCTATTGACCTTGTGATGCAGTAATCTTCACTCCAGGAGATGGTGTGTAGACCGGAGCTTTCGCTCATGCCATATAGCTCCATCACAGGGATGTTCAGGCTCATGAAGTACTCCAGGGTTTCCTGGGTTCATATCAGTTAGCAGAGATTTTAGCTGTCCTATTTCGATATATTTTCAAACTCGAGGTTTTTCGCTGACTTGAAGGTCATATTGATCACATTTTTATATAGACAAATCTTTTTTTTATAATAGCTCATAGAAAGTAGGGGGGAAAATGTATGTTATGGTGTCTGTTTTTTCAGCGATCATGGGTCTTGGTAGTTGGGCAGCAGTGGCCCTGAAGGTTAGGGAAGCATGCTTTTGACCGGAGGATCGCCTATGCATCGTCGGATATTTTGTGTCAAATATATAGGGTATAATAATTCCCACGAAACATTTGGATGACACTACAAAATGGTGAAGTCACTGTATATTTAACTATATAGTGGGTAGGGAGTGGTTTCGGCTAGCTCGTGTTAGCAGCATTAGCTAGCGCAACAAACTGGTAACCACTTGAGGAGGTAGATGTTTCGAACAACAGTGGTGTTGTTAAATGAATGTGATGGTAGGGGGGAGATGGTCTGCCATATTTAGTGACTGGATGTTAGCACCACTTGTAAAAGGGAATGTTTCAAACCTGTTTTCAGTCAAACTTTCACCAAAGGGAAAAGTTGTCGTAGCATCTTGTTAAAACATCCATATCAGCAACACACTTTAATTAATGGTGACTCTTCCAGAAGGCTTTCCTGCTGACCTTGTGATGCGGTTTTCTTCGTTACTGGAGACGGTGTGTGGACCGGAGCTTTCACTCATGCCGTATATCTCCATCACAGGGATGTTCAGGCTCATGAAGTACTCCAGAGTTTCTTTGGTGATGGGGGCAGCACCTGTGAAGAAGATCTTGCAGCGGTCCAAGCCCAGCGCAGCACGCACCTTCTTAAAGACCAGATTATTAGCCATTGTGAAGCCCCATGGCACCTGATTCTCCCTGTAAAACAATCATTTATCATTTATCATTTGGAGGTGAGAATCTTTTAGTAATCAAGAACTGGGACCAAATTGAACGTGGCACATTGTCATCGTCCACCACTGTGGTCCAGAATAAAAAATCTCAACTGTTTTCTATTTTTTTTCCATGAAAATGTGTTATGACTGGAGGCTGTTTCTCATAATTATGACTCACTATCTCATGATCTCATTATTACTAGAAAAGGTTTGGACATGGTTAAACAGATCCTGTCTCTTCTGGGTAAACATCCTCATACCAGAAATGTATTAATCCATGTCCAGCCTGTTACACTTAGCCTGGGCAGTCTCCATTAGAGATCTTGCAGTGTCTGATGCTATGTGTATCATGCTTAATTCAGTTCTCCATGTCATTTTAAACTCCTAAAAGCAAAAAGCACAGTTGGTGCTCTTCATGAACACACAGCTCAGTCTTTATCCTCACTGTTTAACAAAGGTAGTGTCAATTTGCCTCTTCAAAAGAGCAGTTATTAGCCTGGATATGGTTACTGTCTCACTTGTTCATTTTGCTGTAGTTATACTGCAGACCAATGGCCTTGGCCCGGTCTGCCACTCTTTTCCTCATTGGGGATGCCTTGAGACCAACAGCTCTCATCTTCTCCTGCATCTTCTCCCATACACGAGGAACCCCGAGGAAACAAGTTGGACGTGCCTCTTTCAGTGTGGTTCCTAAGGATCCCTGTAAAGATGAATGAGGATTATGGTCAAAATTGGAAAAAAAAACTTTCATTATTGATTTCATGTTTATACAACAGAGGGCATCCTCACCTTGAGGGCATCTGGCTCTGCAAAGTAGGTGGTCACGGCATAACAAATACACATCCACATGTCGAACATCTGGGCCGCTGCGTGGCTGAGCGGCAGGTAACTGACCACCACCTCCTCGGCAGGTTTAAGATTTACAATGGATAGAGCCATGCGGACTGTCCATGTCACCTGTAAAAAGTTTTTTTTTTTTTCTTGAGCTCTCACAACACATATCAGCAAATACAGACTCACACACACACACACACATCAGCATCATCATGCATCTGTCCCACACACAGATCTTATGAAACGTTCATATTGAGCCAATAGTCCACAAGTAGTATGGTTCAGCTGCAGCTTTACAAGCAGTGTGGAGGAAGCCACAACTTCAATTTGATAATCAATACATTTCCTATGCCAAATATTATCTGTTCCCAGCTTCTGAAATGAGAGGATTTGCTGCTTTTTTCATCACACATCATTATAAATTGAATATCTTATGGTTTTGGACTTTTGGTCGAACTCACATTGTCATGGCTCAGCATGACTCCTTTGGGGTTGCCAGTGGTTCCAGAGGTATAGATGAGAGAACAGCACTCGTTGGCCCGAAGACTGTCAATCATTTTATCCAGCTGCTCCTCAGGCACGTCCTCTCCCAGCTTCATGAACTCTGCCCACTGCAGAAACACACACATTAGGTCTGAATATGGACTGAATCTGGGCTGAACTGCAGCTGTTTGATATATTTAAGTTCAGTCACATCATATCTTGTTGCAAGTCTTACACCACAGGTAGGAAAGATAACTTCGCATTTATAGGGGCAGCAGTGGAGGCATCACATAGAGGAAACTATCAGATGGGATTTAAGAGCGTAATCAATATATCTGCTGAGTGAACATACTGTGTACAGGAAGGGTTCTTTCTGCTGCAGCTCCCCTTTATACTGGACAATGGCTTTCAGATGAGGTAGATGATCTTTAACCTGTTGGGAAAGACAAATTCAACAAATTCAAGTCATTTGAGGACAGATTGCTCTTTGCCAATAGTTATCCGAGGCACACTGAGGGCTGGTGCTGTAATGAAGCTCCTGACCTGCAGGATTTTGTTGAGCTGTTTCTGGTCCTCCACAACCAAGACGTTGGCCTCACAGTTGGCAGCCACATACTGACAAGCTTCAGGAGAGTTTGTCGTGTAGATTCCAGTTCCCAGACCACTAAGGAACAAATGAGATACAGGAGAATGCTCATTTGCCTACAGTTTGTATCACAAAGTAGTTCATGAATACACATTATTATTAATTTAAGAGATAACTTTTTTGACTGAGAAGTAAAGAATTAAATCTGTGTTTAAAGTAATTATTCTTTTTTTTTCTTTTCTTTTTTTAAACCAGGAAACGTTTTTTTAAAGAGCTCCTGGCTGAAACAGCAGCATTCAAAATTAGTTCACACACACACAATACAGATAACAGTTATTCTATGACATTAGAATTAAACAGAAATGTGATCATCAAATCAGATATTAAGTATCTAACACAAAAAGACTTTTATCCTCGAAACAACCAGAATAGCATCTGTGAAACATCCTAAAGCAACACATCTAAACATCGACACCCAGAGGAGAGAGCACACAGTTTCTGCATCAATGATTCAAACTGGTACATTTGATTTACTGCTTGTCAAAACTGGAATTACAGCATACCTTTTTTGGGGGGTATTTTAAGGTAATTTAAAGTCTTTGAACAGGTGCATAACCAACACATGTTCAGTGTCACTATCCAAGAACAGTGACTGAATATACTGACAATATGTTTTGCTGTGTCCATAGTTTTCCAGAAAACAATGCAGACCTGGTGAGTCTAACATCTGCATCATGTTTCCTGAGACTTTAAACTGTTAAAACACAAACAGGCGTGGGCAGAGACACACAGATGAACTTTGCGATAAACATGGACGGAGTTAAATGTGCAGCCACTGGTGAAACAATGTGCAGCAGTGGAAGATCTGTAAATGTGATCTTACCCAGCGAGGATGCTGCCGATGTCTGCGATGAACCACTCGGGGGAGTTGAATCCCAGAATCCCCACGCCATGGTAACGCTCCAGCCCCAACTACAAGAACACAAATTGTGTGTGAGTTATTTTTGCATTATAAGAACATGCATTTTTAATGGCATAGAGCCTCTATTACTCTTGACCTACATTTCAAAAGTCACGAACCTGTCCATGAAACAGGAGAGGTAACACAAGCTGAGTATTTCACACACCCAGGTGTTAGTTTTCAGCAGCCCGTTCTCACAACAGAGAGAGGGAAGTAAATTCACTGTTTACACAACAGGTGCCAGGAATTTAAGGTTTTGTGTAGTTTGTTCATGCTGGAGTTCAAAGTAGTTATTTGTTTATTTAAATTAAACAGTGACTATGACTTTCTGACTTTAAGCTTTGCTGCTATTTGCTTCAGACCAGACTGAAAGCAACCTGAAACAAGCAAGAGGTGAAGGTGGCTGCAGTAAAAGTCTGGCAGAGTATTACAGGGAAAGATACCAAATATCTGCTCATGTCTGTGGGTCAGATTACATTTATGACCTTATGGTAACTTGTCACCTATCTGCTTTAAAGTTTCAGTGTATGCAGAACAAGCATGATACAACAAACACTGAAAAATGTAATGTCATATATCAAAAATGCCTTTTTGCAGATATGGAAGGAGTATATTTGATGATACATATCAATATATGGGATGTATATTATCAAATGATTTCAAGTTGATGATATACAATTTTATGTATTCAAAAGCCTATTACTTAAGATATATTTTGCATATATATATATAAAGATAATGTTTGGAAAACATAGTATGACAGTAATTGGTATATTTGTCAAAATGTAAGAAATGTATTCATAGAATCAACAGTACACTGCAAGTACATTATTATATATCTAAATATATACGAAGATGACAATAATTAAAAAATATAAGCCTGAGTCAACTCATTGTTTTCACCTTGTAATATGAAGGTGAAAATATTCTCATATCAGTGTTTATTGGCAGAAAAAAAACTGAATACTAATACTTTAGATCGAAATATAAATATATAAAAACAAGTCATATATTGCACGCAAACAAACCTTGAGGAAACTTTTTGCAGCTGCCCGGCACTGATCATAGTATTGCCTCCATGTCATGGTCAACCACCGGCCCTCTTTCTTGTAAGCCAAAGCTGGAAACTGTTCATACTGTTGCACCGTCTCCAGGAACATCTGATGGATGGTCATTGGAGTTTCCGAGGCCGGGCCTGAGCCCTCCATCCTCAGCCTGACCGCCTTGTCTCTGCTGGTGCTCCATAGCTGGTCAGCTGGGGCCAGAGTTGGTGCTGTGGTAGACATAGGAACTGGCTTGGGCTCTTCTATACTGGATCCACAGGGGCAGCAGCGTTTACCTGCCATTACTGACTAGTCAAACCCAGAAGACACTGCACCACACCAAGAGACAGCACCCTTGTCCAGAAGAGTCAGATGCTTGAGACGACTGAAGACATCTCTGGGCTGCCCATGTAAGTTTATTACACCTCCAGTCAGTACAACAGGATTTCCAGGTTGTGCAGTAAACAGGGAAGGCAATCTTGATACCTGAGACAGAACAGAAAGCTGAGGAATGTCCATGGCTACTAGCCAATCAGGTTTGGCTAGAGGGAGTAACATGCTTTCAATACAGTACAATAGATTAGATTTACTAGATTAAGAGCACAAACAAACACAGAGCACAAAACATATACAACACAAAGGTCTTGATTTCCTCCCAGTTTTGTACTTAATGTTATTTTCTATTCCTGCCATCCCTGTTTCTGAATCTCACCAGAACTACAGAATAGTACTGATTCTTTGGTTCCTTTAGTTTGTTTCTAGTTTTTCTAGTTTCTAGTGCTGATTGTACAATTCACCAGATACTACACTGAAAGGCTTTGATTTGGATGTTTTATTCACAATATATATATATATATTAATATACAGCTGGACCTATTTATCAAGCTGTATTCTGTTCTTCTGCTGACTGGAAGTGTACATTTACATATAAGCTTAATATTTAGTTTAACCAAGCAATGTGTCATTAAGACCTAATATTCAGGTTGGACATTGTAGTGGTAAATTTTAATATTCCCTTTTTACTTGAGATGCCTCCACACCCTGCTTTCCCCCAAGGTATCAGATCTCTTTGTTTGCTACCCATTTGTGTATTTTAATGTCTAGACCTTGTAATTGCATTTCAAGTTTCGGAGACACCCAACCTCTCACTTTCTCATGATATACTCAAACCCTTTTGTATTTTAAATTGTGTTGATTAGACCTCTCAATCACACTCCAGGATGTCGGTGCTGATACCTGTGAAAGACAAGAGTGTGAAAAGACATTCTGAGTAGGGGGCCGACCCCACAGCAGACAAAGGATGTAAAACACCCCCAAGGGGTGGGTTTTTCTTCAGGCATAAATGTTCAAGTTTCCTGATGTTCAGGGTCTTTCTTCATTTTGAACCGCTCGCATGTTGATTGACCTTTTCTTTGCAAAGAAAATAAAACTTTGTCGGCTGGCAACAAGTCTCTATTTCAATCTTCACCAAGAGCAGAAAATTTCCACAACAACATTTAGATTTAACATTCAAAGATTTAGATATAACTTTTAGATTAAGATTTTTTGCATTAAAGTTTACATTTAACATGTAGATTTAGATTTAGTTATAAAGATTGAGATTTAGATATATCAGGTTTAGCATTTAACATTTAGATTTAACATTTAGGTTTCATACGTAATATTCAGATTAAAAATTTAGATTTAATTTATATATCTACATGACATTTGTATGGGTCAGGTGACCTATTCCCATAAAGATGTGATTATGCTCATATTATTTGTCTACATTACGGATGTGTTGTGAACAAACTAACCAGCCAACAGTTTACCCGGCTCAGGTAGAAATACATGTACAAAATAAAAGCCTTCATTTCTTAATGGAAGGAGAAACACATGTATTATTATCAAGTCCTCAATGTTAGCATGGTACCATTTTCAGGTATTTATGAACAAATATCAAGGTGGTTGAAGGAATGCGACAGGGAGGTTGTGTTTGTTAGGTCAAAAAAGTCTGCTACCAGCTTCCATCATAACTTTAAAGATGTATCAGAGAGACAGTTTCAATCGTATCGGACAGACGTCACTGGAATGTTGCCTGGCATGTGGCACACTCGCAAGTTATATCTGGTAACAACTTGACCTTGATTAAAAAGCTGATTTTATTTGACAGAAGATGAAAGAGTTACTGGCCTTAACCCTTGCTCCAGTTTTAATATCAAAAGGAAGAGTCAAATTAGGTTTACTCTCACTCTCACCATCCAACCCTTCTGTTTGACTGTAGCAATGTCGTTACCACCACTGAAGCAACTGATGATAATTAAAGCACAAACAATTCCGTAATGACATAACTTGTGAAACAAGACAAATAAGTGAACAACAACAAAGTCTTAATGGAAAGAATGACCAAATAAAATGAAATGTAAGAAACCAGAGATGTTAAAGGGTGTGTGTGTAAGTGTGTGTGAGTGTGTTTGCAGGTGGGTGTGTCCCACGTGTTGATGTGTGAGTTACAATACAGTGTGTTGTGTATTTGGATTGTTTCTTGACGAAATGACTTAATAATTACGAATTGATTAATTATTAGAAGGATTGTTTCTGTCAAGTATTTGATATTTCTTTATAATTTCAAAGATCTAATTTATTTCGAATAGCATTACAAAACCAACCAAACCAACTTCTGACTTTTCACACAATATTTTGGGCTTTTCCTTTATGGATTAAGGTATTCTTCACTGCTACCTGTTTTAAAGGAGCCACAATTGACACATAAAATACAGGAGAACATGATGTATTTTCACAAACTAGTGCAGTGCCCGTAAGAAAAGTGTATTCCTATAAAATAGTGGGAGGTTAAGTAGCTTATTCATGGATGGCCAAATGAGGCTGTGTTTGAAAGTGGGGCGTCAGGGATATTTAGGTTTGTTGTGAAATCCGATATTCCAGGGTATAATTGGCCGTTTTTGACTATTTTTGGTTTTGCCATTACATTTCACCTTAAAAACTATTTACTTGGTGTCATTATTTTCATCACAACCTCACATGTATGACTGTACAGTCATTTTTTTTATTTTGACATACTGTATTAACACAATGGACCTAAAATCACAAAAAAAACATAAAATCCGAGTAGAAAAAGTTGGATTTTTTTTACTGTGAAAACCACAAATACGTTTAACAAACCATGTTTTATTACTTATAATGCAAATATAAATTGTTGTTTGCTAAATTTGTGCATACGTTTTAAACATTTACGAAGTTATATGTAACTATTTACATTTAAATGCAGGCAATGCTCCTTCCAGCTGAATAAAGAGCTGCACTGCCTGCTCCACATTCAGCTTCTCCTCATTGTTTTGACTCATTAAACAAAATACCGACTCCACTACACACTAAACAAACTACACCAAACACTACATAACACACTAACTACACACTCCAAACACGCTAAATGTCACAAATCTCTCAACTCTCGGTATCGCTGTCTACACACCGACCGTCGTTGCCTGTCAATCATCCGCCTAGGTCCCTCCCACAATTTCCTGTTCCTCAACAAACAAACTTGCTGCTTGGACACTTTCTTGACAAAAGCCCGTTTTTACCGTTTCTTCCAGCACCAGACACAAAGCAAACGTGACGGCAATGTTCGCTAAAAAGCGTGGCGGACATTATTTACCCTAGGTCCGGTTTTGGACGTGCCGATGCGTCCGGTCCGTCGCCTCGGGAGGTGGGCTGTGTAGCTAGCTACACAAGAACATCCACAGATTCTGATTCCACTTTGTTGTCCGCGCGTCTCCGGATCTCCTCAGATCCTAACAGACTCGGTCCGGACTCGTTTAATCTCATTAATCCACAGCAGTGAGTTTAGATGCACAGAACAGAACGGACCGAACCGCCGACAAAATCCCGTTCCAGCTCGCACAGCTGCAGGTATAAATCCGCTTGTTTCTTCAGGTATGTCGTGGGCTTGAGCTCTGCAATGATTGGCTCTGGTGCTCAGTGACTGTGGCGGCTCCGGTGGACAATGCTCAGCAGAATTTGTAAAGCATTTATGAAATAATTTATTCACGGTATCATTGCAGTCCAAGCAAATGCTTAGATGCACACCACTGAACCACGCAGCAGCCATGTTGAAAGTCTCAGGTCAGTGTGATCCTGATCCGCAGAGATATTTGACTAACAGAAACACACACTCACACTCACACACACACACACACACACACACACACACACACACACACAGATTCCTTGCTTTTATAGAGAGATAACAGTTTTAATCGAATGATCCTAGGAGCTATGTTGTCCGGGGCTTAATGTCCCTGGTAGGGTCTCCCAAGGCAAACAGGTCCACCCTGGAGCCAGGCCTGGGGTTGGGGCTCGCAGGCGAGCGCCTGGTGGCCGGGTCGGTGGGCAGTATTTGCCCACCGACCGGGCCGGGCACAGCCCGAAGTAGCGACATGGGCCCGCCCTCCAGTTAGATTCCAGTTTAGAAAATGAATAGCCTATGGGAAAGAGTGTGTAAAAATGCAGGAGGCAACAGTTTAAAGCATACACGTAGAAAACATGTAACGTACATCAACCATCATGTAATTGCAGGGTACCGTGGGCACAGGAAGCTCTTTATTTTGATTTATCTTTTTTTTTTTTCAATGTAATTCTGTTTCTTTACCATAAATAGTGGAGGAAACATCTAGAAAATGCACTTTTATGCACACCAACATATCAGGTTGCATTCTTGGACAAATGGTTGTGCTGGTTGTCATTTTAGAGCATCTTTTTCAGATGAATTTACGACGACATTCCACTCCAAACATTCCCAGTTCAGCTCGACGTAAAGAGACCCAACATCACCTTCTCCCACATTTTTTTTAATTTTTATTTTTTAACAATTACACTTGCTTTTAATATCTTACTGCTATTACAAGGCTCTTTGATATGTGTCATAATGTACTGATCATAATCATTATGACCCTCGTGCTGTCATTCCAAGTCCATGTCTTACCTTAGCTCATAGTTCAATAAAAATGCAGTAAAGCAGCACGTTAAAAAAACTCACTGTCTCTAATGTCTGGAGAACAGTTGTCTAACTGGTGGACACTGTATACAAAACACTTCACCATGACTAGCAAAGTTATTTCCTTTTTAGCATAAAATGTTAACGAGAGGGCACTTCTTGCGTTTAACTCCAATGAATGGCATTTTTCTGTCATTTCATGTAATAATTTCTATGTTGCACTCCTGACCACACCCTGATCACTGGATTGAAAGCCATCCAGGGGTTTTATCTGTAACAAACACACTGTATTAAAAAAAAACTTCACATACAAACATTTATCTCATCAGTGCAACAGATTTCAACATTAATCAGAAGTCAAAGGGATTGTTGAACTGGGATTTTCCACAATGTCTAAAACCCCAAATCGTCTAACTTGTTGGGTACTTTCCTAAAAACCATGGAAAATATAAATTATTCTTCATGCCCAGAGCAAATGATTCGACTTCAATTTCATTACTGTATGTTTATTTTACAGAAATAACATAGTACAGACTTGAATATAAAGTGCTCACATAAAAACATGGTGCAAAAAAAGTAATTTCTTTCATTCCAACTTATTGAATAGTGGCTGAAAGTGGCAGATAGAAATGGCACAACGCTGATCTCATGTGGCGGAAGTCATTCACTACAATGTGTAATTGTACTCACCTCATGAGTAGAAAGTAAAACCAACATAATTCAAATGGTACACTTGCTAATGAAGATCTTTAAATGTATAAAAACAAGAACATGTTAAACTTGGTTAATCAAAAAGACATTCATCAGACAGAGTAGGCTGTATGGTAGCTATGTCATTATATCCAGTTGTAGTGAAGGCTGGAACAAGACGGGACATTTTGTTAAAGGACCAGTTCACCAATATTGAAAAAGAGCACTTCTTGGCACCTTGGCACCAGTGATATCTAGCCATGAAGATAGTTTGGGCTTTATTTGCACTGTAGTTCCTGTTGTTCTTCCTCAGACATTAGAAAAAAATAAATAAGGATAAAGACATATCTTTTTATAAGTGATTTCTTATTAGGCTGCATAATTCACTGAACAACCGATCAACAGTTTTTATAAGAACTGGTTGTTTTTGTAAAAAGCAGTTCCAGTGAAAACTGTTTATGATGAGATATACGGTATGTTAGATTATTCAGATATAATGGAAAACAGTAACTTATTAAAGAGTTTGCTGCTGTCGTTCATATTTTCCTCTCCACCAACTTAAGAGGAAAACATTTAGCTCTTAAGCTGCAAAATGTTATCTGTTATTTCACAGAGAACAGTGTCCTGCTGCTGCTGCTGCTGCTGCTGTAAACAAGATTAACAAGAAAAGTAAAGTCGAGGACATCTGCATGGCTAAATACCACTCGAGATTGGTGAGTAAGTATACTGTATGTTGTACTTTTGGTGAACTGATCGCTGGCTGCTACTTTCTCATTTGGTCGTGATGGCGACTCCCCCCTTGATCCAGGCGTTGCTGTTGAGAAGAGAGAGCATGAAGCGAGCCACGTCTCCTCTCGCCACTGCGCTGCCCACAGGGTTACCACTGCTGTCGGGCACAAAGTATCCGTCATGGGTCAGAAACTCTTGAGCTGTAGAGGGACGCAGAAGTGAGAAACTGTGAATGAGAGGCATTACATTACAACCATTTGTTCCTTCAGGGAGTTAAAGGCTGAGAACATTACAGGAGATGGCCTTAACAGAAAAATGAGGCCCATTCATTCATTAACATGAAGCTAATAAGCTTGAACTCTGAGGCAGAAAGGCTTTACACTTCAGCACCTCCAGACTAAATGAATGAATGAGCTGTTTGCTGGTTAAATAATGTGCTTGAGTCTATTTATAGGTTTGCTTCTGCCCCCTGCTTGCCGCTGCTTGTCTGCTATTACCTGAGGCCGGCAGGTTCTTGAGACCAGGAGGGCGAACCACAGTCCAGTTGATGTCTTCAACATTCAGGAGAAACCGCTCCATCTCATGCATGTTGGTGAGGACGCTTCGGATCATCGGCAGCAGGAGGAACCGGATCAGATAAGATGACTTCGTCCCAGAGTTGGCTAACAACAAAAGAAATAAACAATGAAACTCAGAGGTATATCTGTGAAATCTTAATCTCAGATTTCACCCAGAATGTGCACGGAGAGTACTTTTAATTCTGAGCAAGTCAAAATTAATTAAGTAAAAACCTGATTCAGACCATTTCTGTGTTAAAACTCCAGGAAAATAATGAACTAAATGAAGGGAGAGTACAAACAGCAGGCTCCATCTATGTCTGTATCCATATCTGTATCTGACATTGAGAATAATGAGCCCTAATACGACTAAAAACGACAACACAAACCAAAACAAAACAGGATTTGGTGTCAGAGCCTTAATTTCTGATATTTCAGTGGCTGTTATCAACGGGCACAGACCATAATGCTCCTGGATGCAACTGAATAGACCTACAACCAATCGAAGTAACAGAACGCGTAAACAATCAAACGTTCAGATTTGTTCAGAAACTGTTTTTTGTTGATGTAATAAGTGAAATCTTACGTAAATGTTACACTAATTCATACAACAGTACCCTACTGCATGTTCAAACCTGTTACATATGATATATGAACAGTTGTTAACACAGGCCTCTCTGACCGGCTTGCACTCATTGCCTTTGTTGGCTAGGTTTGGGAAGGTTAGGCATGAGCAGTGAAGATTGGTTGTGTGCTGTCCTTACGGTCAGTGTACCAGGAGGTCATGGTGATGATCCTGTTGACTCGGACCTGTCGCATGGCGCTGATCATAGCATTCATGGACATCGTGTAGCCCGTCACTGCCGAGAAGATGGAGGCCGGGAAGCCGAGGCACGACATGACCACATCCTGTCCTTTGAAATGAGTCTTCAGAGCGTCTACTGAGAAAATATCAGCCTCCACCACCTGAGAGCAGCGAACAGGGAAACATGAATAATGTGTGACTTTTAGTTCCTTTTACTTTTGTCAACACAGATGAAGAGTAGTGCATGATCAGGAACAGTTGTGCTTCTTGTATTGTCATATGTGTTCGATTTCCATTCTTCCAACAATGACAAGCTACTGATAGATGTAGCACTTATCAATCCATTTCCCAAAACACTGTTTGTTTTTTCACATTCACAAAGAATGTGTGTGCACTACATATCTAATGTCTGTGTAATGGCTTACTCTTGAACGTGGGCACTGTAGTTTTTAAACATTTTCAAACCGTTACTCAAACTGGGATAAATGGTGCCTTTGTTTGAAACTATTTTCAGCTGCAGATTAATACAATATATCTTTGCAGTGCTGCAGTTAGGTCCACATTGTTATCGACTCTGCTGTGTGCACACTTTCACACCCAGATGTGGAACCTACAAGATTTTTCACCTGCTGTTCGGACGCATGTGTAAATAGCCCTGTTGGTCACAATAAAACATTCATCATGTGACTTCACAAAAGACTGGACTTCGAACCCAACATGCAGAAAGCAGCAGCACAATACGACCGACTTAGTGTCTCATTACCTTGAGATTGTCATGATGCACGGTGAGTTTTCCCGGGTTCCTGACGATGGCAGTGACTGTGTGACCCTGCTGCAGCGCCTGGTTGACCAGATACTGTCCAGTCTGCCCGGTGGCTCCCAGCACGGCGATCTTCATCCTCAGGCTCCGACACACAGAGCTCATCCAACACTGATTTAACAGACCGAGTGTTGAGTGCTCTGATCTCTCCAGCTGCCAGAAAGTTCCCGCCCTGTTACGAAAGTTCAAGTGTAAATAATGATTGTTACAGTGCAATAAAGAGGCTCTCTATGAGAAATGTAGCTCTTTCGTATGACAGATTTTGTGTTTAAAATGTAGATAAATGGTACACTGAGTCTTTGTTTATACATGAGACACTGATCCAAAAGAAACGCTCGTTGAAAGAGGTAAATCAATTCAAGACTCACTTGTCCAGAATTCCCCCTAACCCTGCATAGCGTGACTCCCCACCGACGTCCCCCAAAAAGATAAATAAATTGTATGCACTTGTATGTTTGTATTTATCATAGCACTTATGCATTTAAAGAATATTTGACAAATAGCAGTTATGATTCCAGATGAGGGCTTGACAATTGTTTCTATATTTCTTTTACTACATCGACAGTGATATTTTGTGGTTTATCTCTTGTGACAAATGTACTTATTATAAGTCGCTTTGGACAAAAGCATCTGCTAAATGCCCTAAATGTAAATGTAAATGTAAATTTGTTCTTTATGTTAGTCCACAAATCAATCATTTAAACCTGCTATCAGACTTGAAATGATTGACGCTTCTTCTGATATGTGTGCAAACATTACACGAGATATATAACAGTTATTCAGATTTATCGGTGCCAATCAAAATGCTTTTAAAAATTCAAATTTCCTGTGAGAAAAAGGTCTCAACATTGTCCCAGACAACCTCCCTTTAAGGAGGCACGAAGCAAAAAAAACACTGCACATCTTTGTTGAAATTAATGGATTATTACCGCTGCAGTGGAGGATGACGAGCCTGCTGATCAGATGCTCTCTAAGGATACTGAGCAGATACTGTTGACTGGATCTCAAATGATGTTGGTTAGAACATCGTTCAGAGAATGTAGGTCTTGGTAGATGATACAGTGGCTGATATTTGAGTCACATGCTGTACTACAACTGCAAAAGGTGGCTACAATTGAGTTCATTCTTATCTTTTATTTTGAATAAAATTCAATTTATAAGTGTTAGTTTTTTATGTCTTATGTAAAGCACACTGCATACCATTATTACAGAAAGGTTGACATGTTACACCTATTTAGTAACCTAAATCTTAGAACCATTGTATTAAAAGTAAAAAAAAAGACCAAAAAATAAAGAACACAGGACTTGATTCTTTTAAGATTCAATCTGTTAGAAAATCAAGAATTCAGTACAGTACAACATTTTTAAATAGCTTTAATTAAATATTCTTGTCTTGTCAACCACTATTACTCAGAATGATATGTGGTTGAAAACTCAAACTAAACTTTCATTGACACATACACTGAACGTTACATGACTTTGCAATTCCCAGAAATAGGGCAAGGAAAATTCATTATATGACCTTCAGTGCGGTCAACAATAATTCCTAATTTGTGATTTATTGCTTATAACATCCTAAAGCCTAGTACTGCAGTCCCTCAAATTAATTCGGTGGTTTTGTCATCTGGCTGCAAATGAGGCTTGGGAATCATCATGCCATCAAATCAAACTGATACTGTGATTAAAGATCATCCCATAATTTGTGGTCTCAGTGCTGACAAATTGACCGCCTGTTTACCAAACATCAAACATTGCATTTCCAGGGAATAAAAACTAAATCGAGGTTCAATATGTTTACATGCTGTTTACTTGTTTTCAGCTCATGTTCAGTCATGACACTCAGGAAGTACTGACGTTCCTCCCAGCTAGAGTCACAAACTGCAGCCACCATCATGATTGTTGAGTTAAATCAACATTCACACAACTGTATGGACAAAAACTGACCAGTGTAACTTTCATAAATTGGATTTTTGGCATCACTTTTGACCTAATGAAAAGACACTGCCACACAGTCAGCCTTGGATCTGCCTTGAATAACGATACGCCCCCCTGCATAATTGTAAAATGTTATCGGACGAGCGAAGCAACATCATCTTTGCCACATTTCTCCTGATCATTAACTACAGTTCGGCTTAATTGACGCTGTTAAGAGCTTAAAAGGTCACAAGCTGACGTTGAATAACAAACCAACATGAGCGTTAGCTAACTCACCTTCGCCGTTCCTCAAAGGAGGCGTTCAAAAGCGGCAGCGTTCAGTTGTGTTTGTAAAGCAACGATTTTCAAAGAGGTATGAGTGTGATATATTTCAAATTTTTTTAATGTGTATTTTAGACACACGCATGTGCGATTACGTGACTCTTTCTACTATAAAAGGACATCCCAAAATGTACGATTTAATGTAAAGCTACTCCCCGGCTAAGCTAGCTAATGCAGCTAATCTATTAGTTCTGTCAGATGTCAGGAAATTAGCATTATCTATTAACAAGTGAATATTTGATAACGAGCATTTAAAAAAATATTACAAATGTGCCTGTCAATATAAGTGGTTGCTTCCTTGACAAAGGTTTATTTCAAGTTAATTTTAATTTCTGTTTTTTTGACAAGGGGAAAAACTTTGGATATTGGTATCTTTTGATGTGCATTTTTCATTCATTTGGCAATTTTTAGGGCCAACAATTTAAAACAAATCTGGAAATTCACAAGCGTATACTTACAGGATACCGATGCACAACAACTTATCAAAGTTATGGGTATATTCAAATGCAGATCTGTTGATTTTATTAAGTCTGGGACCTAGCAAAAGTTAAATTAAGTACCTTTTGGTGATTGATTGTATTTTTATTTGGTCGACATTAGGAACAAATATGCGAGGGGTCAAAATAGACAATCAATGAATGATAAAGGTCAGTATTGCCTTTTAGTGGAGGTGTTGTGCTTTTTTCCAGCCTGACATGAGCAGATCTGTACTCAGACCAGCGAAAAAAACACTGCTGCAATGAAAGGTAGAGGTGCCCTCATCCTTAGGTAACATTGAATCAGAAAGTCACAAGTTCCTGTTGGACGGTGCGATTGAGTCCAGCACAAACACACCTGACCATCTCACGCACGCATAATCCTGTACTCCAAATACAGAACGTGTAATCAAAACCCTTCCAAAATAAAGTCCAAAAACAGATGCCGGCCTCCATCTCGCAACCTAAGTTTACCTCTGCGCTTTTCAATCTTTCTATATAAAGACCAGTCTAGCCGCATAAAGAAGTCTTTAGCTCAAGTAATCCACTTTTGGCTCGGGGCCTTCATTATGCGATAACACTGAAGAACTAAATACTAAACCAGCTTCAGCACAGACCGAGGGGGCTGAACAGTGGGGATTGCTCCATACATGAAGACTCTGTTGTGAGTTACCGAGTCTTGCTGCCATTCATCCACCTGTAGTGATCGGTCTGATGGACACCCTGCAATTCTTGACCTGACCCTGGAGTGGTGGAGGATGAGACAGAGCAAATGCTGTTTAACTATTCATTGAAACTGAGAGCCGGCAGCCAAACGAATTGGGAACTGGTGACTAGATAAAGGAGGTGACCACGTAAGTTAACTTCTGATCATAAGATGTGTTGGTAGAGGAGCTTTTATCTATTTGTGCACCGGTTAAATAAGTTGCGTAAAACCTGAAACAAGCTCTTACAAAGAGACATTTAAATGCCACGAGTCTCAGTATTGGTCTTAAGTCTTCGTGACTCAGACCTGGTTGAAATAACAGTTTCAGGTCCTTTTTAGTTATCTTAAAAGGTCAGTTTTGCCTTGTAGTTCTGCATAATAATAAGCAACGTCAGAAGACTAATTGGATCACTTTAGCCTGAAAATCTTCAAAGGTGACGAAAGCCACCCATCTGTTCCTTTCAGAAGGCAAAAACCAGCTCTGCAAAACAAGGAAGTTATGTGCAAACTCAATTTTATGAAATCTAATATGTTCAGATTTAAACGGCCAGTCATCTCAGGCATCGTTGTTTACCTGAATTTAACAGAAGGGTATTTAAAAAAATGTCTCCATGACTCTTTTTTTCTATTTCATCAAAACAACTTTAGATAAGATACTTCCATTAGTTAGATGTTTGATTCCTTAATGTAAGCCTTCATAGAATTCAGACCAAAACAGTCCTCTGCTTGCAGGATTGAGGTCAATCACAGAGGTTAGGGAGCGAACCAGCGGATATAACGGGATTAAAAGGGCACAAAGTTCGACGTCCTGCAGCTTCAGCTCTCCTCCTGCTGCTGCCAAAGCAATTTCTCGCTCTGTGAATGAAGGCGGTTTTCTTACAGGCCAAGACTGTTGTGGAATTTTTCAAAATGTGTGCGGAGAGATGTGAACCTGTGCCTCAGCCTCAAAATGGGTGAATAGTCAAATTTGTGACTCCATTAAGTAATACAGCTAAATACGTTCTCATGCTTTTAAAGTAGTGTGTCTTATTTGTTAATTTTTTTTATACTGGAATCGCTTTAAGCTGATGTGATGATTGTTTGGTGATTTGAAACAGGAACAGTCATGGGATGTGGCGTCACAAAGTCTGACCACTTTCACAAACACTCCGGAAAAGGTAACAACGATCATCCAGAAACAAACTGTTTATTTCTCTTAACCTTATCTCCCTATGATCTCCCTAATATGTTTGTTTCTGTCTTTCTTTTTTGCTATGCAGCCGTCACAAGTAAGCCACATCTGTCTTGCCTCGTTTGTTGTGTTGTTGGGTTGTTAGATGTTGCGTGTAAGCTCAAGTAAACAAACTGGAGATTGAATTCTACCTCAGCCACATACTGTCACACGCGGGTGGGAGAACCATCTCTTGTAGTACTTGTACAGGGCATCCAGGAATTCAAAATATGTTGGAATGATGACAACAAAGGGTGAAAACAAAATGAAGGTTTCCAAAACTGGTCAGATTGCAGATTCAGATATTTCTACAATCAGACAAGATTTGGACTTTCTATGTTGGAGGAAAGTTGAAATTGTAGCGGAGTGTAATCTCAGTAATGTTATACATATGTAAACAATAAATTACTTTACAAACAAATACAAAAAAAAACCTTAGCTATTTAGATGTCTTGCCGGTTACATTAACCGGAGACTAGATATAAGAAGTTACTTCTTGAGTTAGGTTAGGATATCCGCTTGATAATCTTCTGCTAGCTGTTTTTTCTTGAAATAGGAAAACTGAATAGCAGCAGAATACAAAAATATTCTCTCAAATATGATGTCAACACAGATACTGAAAATATATCCCAATATGGACAATAAAGGCAATAGAAAGAACATTTTTGAATAATTAATTTTCATCAGCAAAGATTACTACAGAATAATTACACCTCTACTGTACGTTAGAGCGTCTAGTGGTGGACAGTTTACTCAGACTCTGAAAGTAAAAGTAGCAGCACAACCTTGTAGAAATACTGAGTTACATGTTGAAGTCATGCATTCAAATACATTGTTGTATCTAAAGTACAAAAATATTAACCTTGAAATATACTTAAAGTAACTCAGAATAATATATGATTAACAGGATTATTGATTTAGTCATGTGTTCATCACTTTAATGTTGCAGCAGGTGAAGCTACTTTTAGGTACTGTATATAGTCTGATCTTAACCTACAGTAATACAACATAATTCATTTATTGTTTATGTTTTATATTATTAGTCTGAATCTATACAGTAGCGAGGAACTAAATGTATAGTGGAGTAAAAAGTACAAAGCTTTCCTCATAATTGTTGGGCAGTAGTAGTGTATTTTCTGATCGTCTATCCTCTGTTCTCTCGCGATTCAGCTATCAGAGCCGCTGTCCTGATCCAACGATGGTACCGTCAGTATGTGGCCCGTACCGAGATGAGACGGAGATACACCTGGCACATCTTCCAGTCCATCGAGTACTCTGGAGAACAGGCTCAGATAAAGGTGAGAAATGATCAGAGATGAGCCAGTGTACTTCTGCATGTTTGATGTGGGGAAATGATAAAAAATAACAGCTCATCTGTTGCGTCGCCACCCTGTGCAGCTTTATAATTTCCTCGGCTACCTCATGGACAATTTCACACCATCAAGCAATGAAAGTAAGATATTTGTCCTCTTGACTGACAAACTGTATTTTAATTCTGTAAAGCTGAATATCTGAGTTTGAACTGTCGTCTTAACCTCCCCTCCAGGAAATCTTATCTCGCACATCTTTCGAGAGAACGAGGTTTGTCGGGATGCAGAGTGGGAGAGGTACTTCTGCTACAAGAACATCGAGGTGCCGGAGATTTACTCAGGACCTCACCTCACCTTCCCTCTGACGGTGGAGCAGGCGGTCGGGCTGGTGGAGGCCTTCAGGAACAAGAAAGTAGGTGCACACCTCTGCTTTAGAGTCTGGTCTCTTCAAAGCCACTGCAGAGTTTAGTTTAATGGGGAAAAAAGTGGTGGAAATGACTTTAAAGACAACATTTTACATCCTGATATTACACTTAAATTAGACAAATTCCTAGAAAAACAGAAGAAATGTTATATTACTGACACTTCTGTATCTATGTGTGTCCTCTGTCCTTTGAACATCACACACTGAACTGTGATCTTTAACAGACTGAAAATTTAGTGTGAAATCAGGAAAAGCATGATATTAACCTTGCAGATGAAAACAGAAATTTACTTACGAGCTTAAAAAGGAGTCTCACTTGAATCTACCCACCAAGGTTATTTGATTCATTTTCAATTTATCATAAGAGTTACATTAAGTATATTGAAAAGCAACACTTAAAAAAAAGTGTGATTTGTTTAGTTTTTCAAGTTCTGTGCAGGGCTAAAAGCAAATCTGCATGAGGCACAGTATCACAGCAGTTAACAAACATCGCAGAGTGACCATCTGTTCATGTGTTTGTGCCTAAAACCTTCTTGCTAACAAGCTTCTCCCCAGTAGCAGCTGCACTCACGCTACGTCCTCCAGCTCCTTCTCGAGACGTGGAAACAGCTCCGGATGTTTCCGAATATCAACCGCATCTCCACCTGCCAAAGCAAAGAAATCACTATTTGTGGTGAGCTGAAAGAAACTTGTGCTTTCTAAAGAGACAGTAGAGAGGTGATTGGACAAAAGAGTAGAGAAATCAACACTGGTATTTAAATGATATACAGCAACCAGAGCCTCTCTGTTGCAAAGATTCAATTACAGAAATGTACACAGTTTATTTCTGTTTGTTGTTGCCAATCAATTGTGTTAATTTACATGTGTCCCATCCTACATATTACAGGTGATTTGCACGGGCAGCTAGAAGACCTGCTGCTGATTTTCTACAAGGTCTGGAGCTCATCCTCGTTTTTTTAGCGTATGAGCTGTATGTTGCTTTAGTTATTATTTTTGAAGTGTCGCCAGATAGACATAACCTGATTTTGATCAAAATAGTAAAACTAGTACAATAATATTAATGGGGCCCCAAAGTAAATCAAATGCTGAAACTGATAATTGCTGTGATCAATTATCTGCTGATCATTGTTTATTGGGTTTGATTGATAATTTAGTCAGCAAAATGTAAAAAATAATTGAAAAACACCAAGATAAGGTATTCACATGTCTTGTTATATTTAATTTTAAATTATGTGAAAGTCTTACAGTCTGACAGTCGAGACACTTAAATTAAGGAATATCTGACTTATTTCTAGTATAAATAAATTTCATTATTGGCTGATTATCAAAATGTTTTTTTCTAAACCTTTTCTACAAACCAATTAGTGAAACAGGATCTGTTTTCCCTGCTTGTGCTGTTAACGACCCTTTGTTTATGTTTAGATTACAGAATAACCCTTTATTTTGCCGCTGTTTACCTTTCAGAATGGCATGCCGTCCCTGGAGAGGCCCTATTTGTTTAATGGAGACTTTGTAGACAGAGGCAAAGACTCCATTGAGATCCTCCTCATCCTGTTTTCATTCCTGCTCGTCTACCCCAGTGACATCTACCTGAACAGAGGAAACCATGAAGACCATATAGTCAACTTGAGGTGAAACTAAAATCTAATTGGTGGATAGTGAAGCCCGAGATCACATGTCCTCATTGTCCAAATTCACCAGGTAGACTCAAAAATCTAAATTGTTGTTATCTTGTGTTTCCCTGTAGGTATGGCTTCACAAAGGAGGTGTTGACTAAATACAAGGTAGGTTTATATCACGTAAATTTTCTGCTCATAAAATCTCCCAGTGTTGCCAAAATGTGTCCTAATTCTGACTATCATTGGTAGCAAACCAAAAGAGTTACAGTCACCTTGGCCTACACATTCCTAGTGTGATACAGACTAATACAACACTGGTCACTCCTCCTTGCAGCTAAGAGGATTTGAAGTCATTAAGTCAGAGGCCTGGAGGACTTCTGATGCGTCAGGGAGGTTGAGGTGGTCCAAAGACCCAGGCGTCAAACTCACACTTTGGAACAACATATTTATTATCATCAGTTACTACCACTTGAACTTCTGGTTGTGGTTTCAGATTTTGAGTTGATAAAAATGAATGAAAAATAACCAAAAAAAACCAAAACGTTCACTTTCACAGAAAACAGAACAACATAATGCAGGTTGAATATATTTATTTTCTTGATTGTGCTTCTCCTCAGATGCATGGCAAACGGATCCTGAAGCTGCTGCAGAAGATTTTCAGTTGGTTGCCGCTAGCAACGGTGATCGACCAGAAGGTGCTGGTACTTCATGGAGGGATCTCCGATGTCACTGATCTCAGCCTCCTAGCCAGACTGGACAGACACAATGTGAGGAGACAACATGTGTGGCTCTGATAAACTCTTTGAGAGATAAACTCGATCAAACACAGACAAAACTACATCCATGAATTCAGTCAATCAATCAATCTTTATTTGTGTAGCTCCAATTAACAACAAAAGTCATATCGTGACACTTTCCTAAAGGAAGCACGTATGAAGTGCATAGCATTGGTCCCAGCACAGAACTTTGTGGAACTCCGTGACTAACTCAGTGCAGTTCCTTTAAAACCAATTAAATGTTCCAGTCATTGTAATAGGATATGATGGTCAAAAGTGTCAAAAGCTGCATTAAGATCTAATAAGACTAGCGCAGAGACAAGACCCTCGTCAGATGTGATTAGGAATATATTTGTAACTTAAACCAATGCTTTTTTGGTGCTATGGTTCTCTCAAGAACCTGACTGGAAATTCTCATATAAACTATTGTTTTTTAGAAAGTCACACACAAGTTTTTTTCCAAAATTTTAGAGAAAAGGGGAAGGTTAGATATGGGTCTATAGTTGGCTTAAACCTCTGGATGAACAGTTTCAACAGTGAAGCGGTTTAATTACAGCAGCATTAATGGACCATGGTACATATCCAGTTAAAAAGGACAGATTGATCATGTCGAGTATAGAAGTGCTAAGTAAAAGCAGAGCAACTTTAAGCAATGTAGTTTGGTTAGGGTCTAACAGACACGTTGATAGTTAGAAAATTTTAGATATATATCTGTTTTTACAGCTGTTTCTGATGTTTTTGTGTTAGAGGTTAGATTGGTATCATCTGAGATCAGAAGGTGATGCATTTTGTCTCTTATAAGAACAGTTGTATCATTAAAGAAGCCCTCAAAGTCATTAATGCTGAATGTTATAGGAATACAAGGATCAATAGACGTATGACTCTCTGTCAGCCTGGCTACAGTGCTGAAAAGAAACCTTGGGGTTGTTCTTATTTTCCTCTATCAATGCTGAATTATACGCTGCTTTGGCATTACGGACCATTTTAAAGCTTTCTTGCCACACTAGTCGAGCTTCTTCCAGTTTCGTAGAATGTCATTTCCTCAGCTTTAATATATGAGTTTGGGGGTTGCACCATCGTGTTAATCTCTTCTGCTTTATTGTTTTCTTTTTTAGAGGGGCAGTAAAGTCAAGCACCATACGGCCAGAGCCTGTACCACTATCAATTATCTGCTCTTCTCTGTTATTCCCAGTATGTTTCAGCACTGAGGCCTCCAAAGAAGAGACACCAAAGCTCATCGGGGATGTCCATTGACTCGGATATGGAAGAAGACGTGTGGTCCGCCAACAAGATCTTCCAGCGTCGCACCTCCCTCATGTATCCCAAACCCCTCGGAACGCGCGAAAGCTTCCACAACCGCTCACTGCAGGACTTCTCCGACCGGCTAAAACAGAGCGATGTGGACCAGATGGAGATCAACAGGAGGAGACAGTCCATGTTTCACTTCAGATCAGAAAAAGACATGTCTCAGGCTCTGTCCACTGAGTCTGTCAAGAGCGAAAATCCGGCGGACGAGTGGAAACAGGTGATAAATGAACACTGAACAGATATGAACAGATTTCTAGTCCATTTCATTTGTCATACATTATTACATCCAAATAAGATCATATTTTTGTGATGAGAGGCGAAACTGGAGGAGAAACACATTATTTTATCACTTACATTATCTTGTCGTTCTCAAGGCACAAACAAGACACACAAAACACACGTACATTAATGTCAGAATACCTTGGAGAAAAACACGTCGTCTTTTTGCTCTGCTTTTTAAAAGAAATTCAGACCTGCTGTCACAGATTACTTACATTTAAATATCTCACAGTCCTCAGATTCTTCATAAATGTAAATGATTGAAATGCTCAGATTTTTTGGATAGACCTAACTCAATGGAATGCAGTTCGATGTTGTGTATTAAAAATAAGTGCGCTTTTGAACATCTCATTTAGGAATGAAAGCGCTCTGTGAGCAAGTTTGTTGTTCGTTGATGTCTTAAAGTGACTCAAATGAGGGGTTTAATTGGTGACGTCATGTGGAAACTAACTTACTAATTTGAGCAGAGTTAATTTCCCTTCATGGCCTATGTGCCACAGCTGTGTTCCAGTGGACTAAATCAATCCTGAGTCACAGCCTGATACACGCTCTATCAGTGATCATCGCTCTGAGGATTGTTGCCTGCGTGGGCCGTAACATGCTGTAATCCACCACGTCAGTAATCTCTCTGCCGTGAGTCAAATCTGCTTTTCAAACTGGCCGTCACCGACTTAAACACAGGAGAAGTCAATGAGCTTCTTGGGCACCAGTACTTGTTGGTGGCTAAGGTCCAGGTCAATCTCTGTAAACAACTCAAGGTAAACCAGTCTGAAATGTAAGGTACTACTTCAGGTGTTTGTATTCATTAACTCATTGTAAACTTATTCTAATCAACAGATTAGAATAATTAAATTCCATAATTAAAAAACATAATTTTATATGGCCAGCAACAGTTAACTCAAAGTCACAAACTTCGTGGTGACTCTAGAGGAGAATTGAGGAGATCATCAAATTACAGTCGGATATATCTTCTTGGCACCATGATTGTCTGTACTAAATGTAATCCATTCAACAGTTCTTCCAGTTGTCATGAAATTCGAGATGTTTTTCCAGTCTCGACCAAGCACGATAGGAATTTCTTCGTTTAAAAGTTGACATTCTAAGTTTATTGGAAACTTTTACTGGAAACAGTAGTTTTCTCCTTATCAAGAAGACAGTGATCTCCAGAGCAGCTCGAATGGATCTGGTGATGAGATTGTTTCGCTAACTGCTGTTCCCAAGTTTTTTCCCCTTTCACTGTGTGCTCTGTTTTTCATTTCAAAGTTAAATCTCTCCCTCTTGTCACTCCTGACCGCCTCCAGATCCTGGACCTGCTGTGGAGCGATCCAATGACCCAGGATGGCTGCACACCCAACGAGGTGCGGGGCGGAGGCTGCTACTGGGGCCCCGACATCACCGAGGACTTCCTGAACAGACACAACCTGCAGCTCATCATCCGCTCTCATGAGTGTAAACAGGAGGGTTATGAGTTTTGCCACAACCGTAAGGTGAGCTGAGACACTGACGACCCACAGAGGCTCTAATAAGTTCACAGGTCAGTGCTTTCACTTAAGATGCACTGAGACGTAAATATTTTCTTTCCATATCCTTAGGTCCTCACTCTGTTCTCTGCCTCAAATTACTACGATGTTGGAAGCAACAGGGGGGCCTACGTGAGGCTGGGTCCAGACCTTGTGCCTTATGTGGTTCAGTACCAGGCCAGCAGCATGATCAGAGAGCTCACCGTGAGACAAAGGTGCAAAAACTACCAGAAAATATACATCCAACAATATGAATCATTCAGGGATGCAAATGGTTTAGCTATCAGTGAAATGAATGGTCTATAACAAGATAGAAAACAGTGAAAATGGTGAAAAACATGTGTTGTACTTTCCCAGAGCTGAAAGTGACAGATTTCTGGTTTTGTCCAACACACAGTTCAAAACCTCAAGAATTAGATTCTACCAAAAATAGAGAAAATAAGCAAACCATTGCAATTTGAAAACTGTAATGGGACATTTTGATAAATGTATTTCATTTCTCTTTTACAAAGACAAGATGAGAATATTGATACCATTTATAGAAGTCAGTTTAGTGTGGGGTAACAGCTAATTAGCTACTTAGCATTGTTTGGCTTAACATAGAGACTGAAAACAGCAGGAAATAGCTAGCCTTGCTCTGTATAAAGGTAACAAAATTCACCTATCATCTCATTATTTAACACATTTATCTTGTTTAATTACCTGTTTTGTTTACCTTTTCATTCACAGAGCCTTTATGATTATGTCTGTAGTCTACTATGACTACATCCCAAAAATTGATTCTAAAGAAAACTATTTCTTTAGATAGTTTCAACACCACGTTCCATGAAAATTACGCAAATATTTGTACGCAACATATCTACTCTATTAAAGGTACATAGATATTCCAAGAATACAGAATTATTTTTCTACCGTTGCGATTGTTACTGGATTTTCGACAAAAGCTCACATAGTTTTGCCTTTTTCAGATTCGAACTGTTCCTGTTTCAAACTGTAAATCAACATTGTTTTCTACACTGTTCTGCCTTTAACTCTGTTCATTATCTGTTCTATTTGTTGTAATCTTGCCTGCAGTGTTGGGCGAACAGAGCGCTCAGCCCTCAAAGTCCTGCGGGAGCAGCTGTTTGCGCACAAATCTGACCTCCTCTGTGCCTTCAAAAAGTACGACAGCACGAACAAAGGTGTGTAGTGTCACTTTCACGAACCATTCAGTCCTCAACGGATCAGGTGTTACTCAATTAATAAGACAGATCTATCATGTTCTTCCCCTTGTGGTTTCTCAGAGGACAATGTCTGGCCAGGGAGAAACGTGAGCTCATAGTTCTTTGTTTGTGTAGAACATTTAATCGCCAAATTCAAAAACAAGTCCAGTTTCACAGAAACTTCAGCTGAAGCTAAATTACGTATTACTCAGCCAACATCCTTGTTTCTTAAGTTCATAACAAGTAAATAAGGAAGTAGGTTATGTAATCTTTCTGTCAGTCAGGTCCTTTTGCTCTATTTCGTACAGATTTATTTACACTTTTGCTTGTAGGAGAAACTAGTGAAAATCTCAGGTGTATTGGCCTGCATGGAAGCAGTGGAGGAGAATTTGTCTAAAGACTAATGTCACAATGCAAATCAGATAACTGGTAAAATCTCCACCTCAATCAGGTGTTGTGTCTCTGAGCGACTGGGCGACTGCGGTGGAGAACGTGATGCACCTCGGCGTGCCCTGGAGGATGCTGCGCTGTCAGCTGGTCACCTCCAAGACCAGCGACGGCATGATCAACTACCACGAGTGGTTCAACGAGCTCGCCATCCACGGACCCAACACAGACGTAAGGACACACATACGAGTTTTATCATCACATTAGGGACCACTTCAAGGAGAGGGAGGAGATGTACAAATAAATGCTCTGGACTTTTCTCACTTGGTTTTCATCGTTTCTCCTCTTGCAGCACATCGACCAGAGTCTACTTGAGACCTTGTATCGCCATCGATCCACCTTAGAGACCATCTTCAGAATCGTAGACACAGATAATTCAGGTAAAACAACTTATTCACATCATTATACAACAAGTTCTATAATCACTGAGGTATGGGATTTCAAAACCGTAGAAAAGCAAATGTACAGGATATGATTACCATCAATTTTCATACACATACCGTGAAACCGGTATTCTGGTGCAACCCCACAGATCACTGAAGTGTTTCTTTCACGTTTAACGGACAGGGTATTGTGATGTTCTGGCGTCCTTGTGTTAGTGCCGCTTAAAGGGAAATTCCACAATAAAATGTTCCTCTGTTTGGCATGACATCAGGTAAAGATGTCAACAAATAAATCAGGTTTTATCACCGGTGACTCGGAAGTCAATATTCACTTTTCAAGACTCAAGACATTTTGCATTTAATAATCATACAGAGAAAAAGTCCATGTTTAGTGTAGTAACAGTTACAGTCATTTAAGTCTGGTTTATTTTTTACTATGAAAACAGTATTATAACAGAAGTTGGACACAATGTGGACGTCAGATCAAGAATGAATCATCCAAAGGAAATACACATGAATGCATACAAAAGAGGAGACTGATACAGCTCCAGTAAGATCATAAAATATATGTAGAAAAGAAAGAAACAGAGGAAAAAGATCAATTAGATGTCTTGTAGATTAAAAAGGAACTTCACAGAGTATGAAAACAATTGTATTATGTCCTCTGTGGCTCTGGAGAAGCACTGCTGTCAGTCAGATTCTTTTATAGATTCATCTTTAATTAAAGCTCCTGTTTGTAAGATGCTAAAACTGACGCTTTGGGTTTCCCAACTCGTCAGATACTGAAGCTTTCAGATGGTGGCCGACCCGACCTACAATCCTAAAGCGTCAGTATCTGACGAGTTGGGAAACCCAAAGCGTCAGTTTTACCATCTTACAAACAGGAGCTTTAAGTTAATTAATCAATCATTTGGTCTACAAGGTATCAGAAAACAGTGAAAGTTTGTTCATTACAGCGTAGTTGCAGAAAGATTAATTAATTATCTGATGAATGAAAGATGCTACAGTTTCATGGTGCATTATGGGAATTGTAGGAGCTTTTGGCACTTGGACAATACAAGGGACTGCTCTTGATTTCTGCTGTTTCAGTTTCACAATTCGTTTTTTTAGTTCAGGCACTTACAAGTCGCCCAACTTAGTGGAAGTTCAACACTACATTTTTATTGTGTCCCTTTAATAAAACATGAATTAAATGTTACCATAGTTACTCACAGAGACTGTCTGACCAGAGGCAATAGAGGTGTAGCTGTGTCCAGATAGAGACGTCTACAGAGTTCAGCCTGTTAGTCTACCTGTGGCGTGCTACTGCCATCTGAGTCCTTCCAGTTAAGACGGAGATTAACCCACTGATCTACTGGGCCCTTCACCCCACCCCCACCCCCGCCTCTCATCAGAGTGAAACACACTTTTTCCTGTATCAGTGTCCGCCTGGTACTGCGTTTTTTTTAAAATCCTTTTTGGCCCCATCCTATCACTGCATTTTTAATCTCTTATTTTCTACCCTGCATCTTTATCCTTTCTCTTCCCCCAGGCTTCATCACCATTGAGGACTTCCGGCAGACCTGGAAGCTGCTGAGCGTCTACCTAAAAATGGAGATCACGGACGATGCCATCTCCGACCTGGCCGTCACCATCGACAGCAACCAGGACGGCAGCATCGACATCGACGAGTTCATGGAGGCCTTCCGCCTCACGGACAAGAAGAGCCGTCTGGAGCGAGGACGTAGCATGTTCATGGGCACAGCCACCGACCTCACCAAGCTGGAGGGAGACCCCAACATTTGAGCCCAGACAGCAAAGAAAGCAGAGAGCAACCTCCACTCAGACTCCCTCATCCGTCAGACATGGGAGGGCGGGATTAAACAACCAACGCAAGCTGCTTTAATGACGCACATTAAGACGTAGGAGGCTGCTGAGCAACAGCCGCCTGGATCACAGGGGATTAGGAAGAGGTTAGAGTTCAGGGTATTTGACAGCGAATGCTCATTTTATGTTGTGAAGCCGTTTTATCCACTGAGAAAGTGTGGGCAAAATGCAAGTGCATGAACCAGATTTATATCTATTTTAATATGTTAGAATAGTTGGAAAATACTTGAACAAACAGTCCAGAAACACAGAAACGAAAAGGCTTCATGTTCAGCTGCATGATTATTAAAATAATAATATTAGATACTGTGATCACATTTATTATGAGGACCTTTGCATATCAATAAATCCTTATTTTTTACAATGCAGCATGTTTTGACTTATGTGAAAGACTGCAGACAAAAGGAGTAACAACTGTACACTGACGCCACGTGTTTTTGAAAATTTTAGTCACCTCCTCTTCTTGCTCTCTGTCGCTGTTTTCATCAAGGTATTCTGTCACTATTGCATCTTCTGCGGCCAACTATATTTTAAAGCTCTTTGAGCCAGTGTGCAGGCGTTTTTCAAAACATTTGAATATATGAAAAGACAATGAATAATTGTGCAGTTAAGCTGCGCTAAGTATTTGCAACTGAATGTTGCTGGTGCCTTAGCAGTAGAGGTCCTTCAACTTGTAGAGATAAAGTCTAGTTTGTACTGATGATGTTTCGTATGAACTGCCAACGATGTACTGAAGTCCCTGATACCATCCCTCACCATGTCAAGAACAAGAGAACTCAAGCTGTTTTTGACTCTTTGGATGTGTCTACCTACAAATTGCTGCCCTGAACATTTACTCCTTTTCTAAAGGTAGAATATGATATTACTGCGTTTTTGCAATGTGAAGTTAGAGTTAGCTTAGCTTAGCACAAAGACTGGAAACAGAGGGAAACAGCTAGCCTGGCCGGTAAAAAAATCCAACAACCAGCTCTAAAACTCATTTATTAATTCTCAGATGTTACATCTGTAGTTTTAAAGGTGTCCGTAGGCAGATTGTTTTTATTTTTTTTGTTTTGTTTTTTTGTGGAGCATGGTCAGCTGTTTCAAGTCTTTATGCTAAGCTAAGCTAACTGTCTCCTAGCTGTGGTTTCATATTTACAAACAAGAAGGTGCGATCATTCTCTCTCGTCTATTGACAAGAAAGCACATTTATCTCCTCAGTTTCTATTGTTAAGTTAAGCTCCCACATTGTTTAACATTGTTGAACCCCAACTGAACCAGACGAGACATGAAGAAATCAGTGCGCAGATAAAAAGTGTGTACAGACTTTTAGTTTGTAAATATAAATAATATTGTATGTTTTTTTAGCATCTTGAACTTGTAAAATGTTTACTGTAAATACATTTCTTAGTCAATTTAGTAGCATTCATTTGTGTCTTGGGTAAGGAATGATTAACAATTAACACAACTTGAAGAACAGGAATGGATCAAAAAGCTGTATATTAGGGAAAAATATAATTTAAGTTCCCAGAAGACCTTTGGACAATCTCCAGTAGTGGGAACATACAGAATTTACCTTCAAACACCAATTACACAATACTTCCTATCAATTTCTTTTCAGTGATTAAAAGTAAATAATAAATAAAATTTGGAATAACTCAGTTATCAGATCTTGAAAATGATTCTTTGTTTTCAGATACAGGCATTTAATGTGCTCTTATTTTGTCCCTCTTTATGGACGCACATGGTTTTGTTAGTGTGAAGTACATATAGCCTAAAACAACATTAAAAGTTCACACAAGGCTGCAATCAACTGAATGAAAATTTATTATTTTTACCATCAATTAATCCACCAATTGATTTTTTAGATTTCCAGATTTTAGAAGATATTTTTCTGCTGTCTTTTACGACAAAGAAAAGCATGAAATCCTCTCTTATTTGAGAAGCTGGAAAAACTGAACTTTTGTACGTTTGTATAATATATTATTAGAATATTTTTCTGACTTGCAACAAATTGATTAATTGACAAATAAAAAGTCACAGTCAAAAAGTAATTAAAAGCTGTTATGTTTAACAAAATATGCCATATTTCGTCCAAAATATCTTTTTAGGTAAAAGTCAAATAACATTTTAATGTTTTTCCCTCAGAAATAATGCAGTGGAATAGTTTTTTAAATCACCTAATCATAACAGAAACTACCTCTGAGAATTATCAGGTAGGTAGATAAAGTTTTTATCCTCATTTTATCCAAAATGAACAATGTGATGTGGTTATTCTCCTTCCAGGTCAGTTTTCAGAAGCACCAGCAGGGGGCGAGAAAGACCATTGACTCAAACTCTGTTGGCCTTACTGAGAGTAATTGTGACAGAGGGCAGTACAACCAATGTTCATCAGGAGCAGTGTCTCAGAACTGATGACTGTTAAACATATAAGTACACT